>NC_041233.1:96358278-96387806 GCF_002837175.3 Physeter macrocephalus
AGCCTGTCCTCCGCAACTGGAGAGGCCACAACAGTGAGAGGCCCGCGTACCGCGCAAAAAAAAAAAAAAAAAAAAAAAAAAGAAAATGTATAAAATTCTACCAAATATAAGCAACACAGGTAATTTTTTTAATTAATGAAAAACAAATGAGGTAAAAAGTATACAGCTATATGATGTCTCTTTTGTCTTTACAATAAAAGAAACACAATGATTCCTCTAATACAACTTTACTATTTCAAAAAATATGCTTAAGTTAGCCAATAGGAAAACATAATCTCACAAATTAAACTAATCAAATCGGAACATAATAATTAGGAAACTAAACATGAAGTTGAGAGAAAATATAGAATGTTTAACAATAATCTATCAAGAAAAAAATGTAGGTTTCTGACTCTAGATGACAGTAAAGGTTAGTGTCAAGCAAAAACATCAGTTTATTAGAAACCCTCTCAGACTATCAAGTAAAGAAAACCCATATGAAGAAATAAAACTACTCTCAAAAATCAAGTTTGGAAGAGAATCCCTAGTAGATATGTAGGGAATCCACAAAAAGAAGAAGTATATATTAGCTGGGAGAAATGCTTAGCAAATTATAACAAATGTGTATCGACACTAAAAATCTTTCCACTATAAAATGCTGCTTATTATAGTTAAGTCAGGAGTAGCAAACCCAGTCCACTTTTTGCTTTTGTAAATAAAGTTTTACTGAAACGCAGACAGGCTGTTTGTCTATAGCTGCTTTCACACTGAATTGGCAGAACTGGGCAGTTAACAACAGAAACTGTGTGGTCTGCAAAGCCTAAAATATTTACTATCTGCCCCTCTACAGAAAAAATCAGCCAACCACTACCATGAAGAAAATTGTTTTCTCTTTACTGTATTTAGTACCTCAGGAGATTTGCAAGTAACATCACCAAGATGTTTTTCCTGAGCCTGTTGTTCCAAACGTTGGAGTTCATCTTCTGTAATATCTAATGACATGAAACAAACTCTTTCTGGAGTCTCTTCCAACTTATTATCTTCTAGTCCATCTTCAAATCCATCTTCTTGTTTTACTTCATTTGCAAGTACATTTTCTCCATCATGTTTAATTAAATTATCAGGTGTTGTGTCCCATGCTTCACCTTTAACTTTAGTAAAAATTGTATGTTCTCTAATTTGTTTCTGTTGTACTTCACCAGCAGTGGGCTCTTCCAACGGTAATAAGTCAAAATTACTGCTGGGCCTCAGTTCATTCTCAGTAGAACCAAGTATCATCTTCCTCAATGAATACAGATTTTCTGAAATATCCTTCAATAGTACAGAAACCCTAAAAAAAATTTTAAGAAAGGTGAGTTCAATTTTAATTGTGTTAACTCTAAGGACAAGTTTAAATGCTTTTTAAAAGAAGAAGATCTTCACTTAAAGGACACACTGGATTAAAGATGCTCTTCATACCCTAATACCCACTATATGCTTATAGCTTCTGGGCTGCTCTCTAGTACAGCAAGGTACTTCTACATTCAACAGCTGACTTGTGTGCTTACTAAAGTGTCAGTAGTGTTTGGTCCCAAACTAATAGTTTATGGTGTCATTCCTTATCCATACCTGATTTTCACGTTAAGCAGATATCCAAGCCTGTCAAACTGTATTTATAAATGAAAAGCAAATATGCTCTGAATGTGGCCTCACGCAGTCCACTGGAAGTGCAGTTAAGTGAACTTGAATTCATGTTTACGGCATGTATTTTGGCTGTTCAGAGGCCTTTTTTGTTCTCCCCTGGTTTAGAAGTGTAATCTAAATAAGTGAAGTAATACCGGAGACTTTTACAAAGAACCTGAAAAAAGAGATTTAACTAGTTTTTGTTTTGACACAAACTTTACAAGATCTACCTTTATTAAAAATGAATCCAGGGACTTCCCTGGTGGTCCAGTGGTAAGGAATCCACCTTCCAAAAGCGGGGGATGCAGGTTCAATCCCTGGTCAGGGAACTAAGATCTCACATGCTGCGGGGCAGCTGGGCCCGTGCATCACAACTACTGAGCTCGTGCGCCTCAACTAGAGAGAAGTTTGTGCGCCGCAGCAAAGAGCCCGCCTGCCGCAACACAGCCAAAAATAAATAAATAAATAAATAAATAAATAAATAATAAATCTTTTTTTAAAAAAATGAATCCAGTATTCCCCATTCTCAAATTTTAAGAAAATTACTTAGCTTTGATATTACAAAGCAAAGCATTAAGCACATGTAATTTACATTCAATAGATATGCTAATTCCTAGAAAAAAATCTGAAATGCACGTGAACAGTAATTTTTCATGTAAATGGTGATTTTTCTTCTTCCATGGAGGGAGAAATGTAAAAATGAATACGAAATAGCTTTATTAGTACCTTTCCCCAGTTGACAGTTATTTCTTTCAGAAATTCTCAAAGTTACATAAAAACTACTGAAACAAATTGCTAGGGGCAAAATCACTTTGAAAAAGAGCTGAATTTCTATCTCATACTTTGAAATCCATCAAAATCTATCACAAATCTCATCCAAAAAAGAATACATTAACATTGCGTTTTGTCAGAGTCAGAATTCTATTTCAACTAACTGCTTCATATTCATACAAAGGATTTTGGCCTCAAAATTTTATTACCACATTATAATCAATCACTGTTCAAGAGCACTCCTGCTTTTAGAGGTTTAACAAGGAAGTCATTCAGCAATTAAGGACAGAGCCAGGCCTGATTCCAAGAAGAATCAGCTGCTGGGCACCAGTAGTCCAATGTCTGTTAATCCAAATATCTCAAGTTATCTAATGCTTCGGCTATAAAATAGTCTTTAAAATCTAAATGCCTCTTGTTTTAACCGCCTCCTGATTAGGCAGACTTCTTTATATAATAATCACTTAAAAACCAGAAAAATGAGGCTACTAAAAGTTGCTTTTATTTATAGATTTCAAGTAACCAAACTATAAATATAAATGAAAAATGAGCGTAAACAGAAAGAAAGAGACAACTTTGAATCTTCAATATTTTCTTTCATATGAACTTAGGAGTTTTATTTTCCTTTGCTTCATAAAACATCCTACAAAGCAGACAGAAAAGCCTCAAACTTTCTGTGCACAATTTAACAATTGGAAAGATATTTCTCAAATTTATACATCAGTCTGTGTGCATGTATGCAAGCATGAGTCTACCCTAATGAACAGTAATTCTTCACTATATATAGGAAAATGCAATAAGAACAAACAGAATTGATAAAAACAGAAATATTTAACCTCTGTGGATTTTCCAGTTTTACGAAAGTATCAGGAAGATGCTTAGCCAGATCTATCATCTCCTCGGAGACTGAAGTCAATTGTTTCTTCACGTCACTAGGTAGGACTTCTTCCTCTGGAAAAAAAGAATCAGTACTAATTTTCAAACTACAAAGCAGAGATATTTATTTAAACAGTATTAGGGCTTAAATTTGCATTTTGTTTCTTTAAATGAATTCCAACAAAAAGACTTCCTTAACCTATCTGCAAATCACCTCAGTCACTTTATTTCCCTTCCAAATTTTTGCTCTTTAAAATTTTAGACTAAATTCTAAGTGATCTTCATTCATACATGTTACAACCCAGTGGTTATCATCCTAGGCAGAGGTGAAAGCAGAAATGAGAATCGGAACCGACCTGCACTATTTCAAAATCAGAAATCAATATAACACCACATGGGAGGCTCTGTACTAAATACAGTTTGGTAAACATAACCTTACCCGACAGCCATTCCTCACTGCCCTCATTACCAGTCATCACAAAACAAAATGCAAGCCTTTCTAATCAGTGATCATCTTCCAAACTCGCAGCTTCATTCTGTCTGATGGGTCTCCATCAACACCACAAAACCTGCCCACCTTTCCCAAACCCTTCCCCTGCTTAGAATTCCTTACTCTTCATCACCACTTCTTGTGTCCTTTACAAGTCCACCCGGCTCCTCGGAAGCACTGGACACAGGACACACCATTAGCTATTCCTGCTTGCTGCAGTTATCCTGTGATCTCAAAATTACATCATTCATTGAAGATTTCGGCACCTGGTTCACTGTCTCTTCCTTCCCTACTACTCCTGTGATAATTCCTGGTAACTTCAACATTCACAGGTAACTTGATAATTCCTGGCCACCTAAGAGTATGGCCTTTTCAGTTCCACAGTCCCTCCATTTCCAACCATCTTTTCCTCAACTGACCTCAGCCACTCCTTCCCATAACCATACCCTTGATTTTACAATTGCCAGTAAAGTCACCATTTCCAAACTTCAATTACAAGCATTCCATCCTCTGAACACCTGCATGCTATCTTTCTTTCCAACACGCTTTCCCCAATACAACAATTCTTTCACACTTTCAGAACCAAGTCCATTGACCTACCGCCTTTTCCTTACCCATCACCCTTGTCACTCACCCCATCACCCATGTCCTACGGTCCTTCCTTACCCATATTAATCATTCCTTCCTGTGGACTCAACTCTTTTGCTCCTTCCTTCTCCTATGGCAAAACACTACTCTAACTAAACCCACTTTTTTTACCTACTTGATGCCTATACCCAAACAGCTGAATATAGCTGAAAATAAAACACAATTATGATTATGACATTTTGCTTTAAATTCATGCACAGACCTCGATGAACCCTCAGTAATGACTGTTAATTATTCTACATTTCCCACTCTCCCACTCTCAAGATGACTATTTCATACCTCTTTCTCTCTCTTCAAGCCCCCAACACCTGCCTGTCCCTCCTTTTACTCAGAGAACAACTTCACTTCCTACTTCATTAAGAAAACAGAAACAACAATGAGAGTTATCTCGTCTTCCCCCACCAATCTGCTGATTAGTCTGTATTCATATCCCTACTCCCATTTACAGCAAAATTCCTTGAAAGAAAGAATTGTCCATACTCACTGTCTTCAAATTTTCGAATTCCATTTTCTCCTAAACTGACTCCCACTAAGCCTCTTCCAAAAGCTGCTTTTAGGAAGGTTACCGACGGCCCCCACAGTCAAATATAACAGTTAACCCTAGTTGCTCATCTCACTCAAACTCTCAGAGGCACTGAAAACAGATGACTTACTTGGACTCACAACATTTTCTTCACTGGCTTCTGAACACCACCCTCCTGTGCTTCCTCCTCCATCACTGCCCCTTCACAGGCCTCTCCGCTGCATGCGCCGCATCTTCCTGACCGCTAGAGGTTGGTGTGCCCTTGACGTCAATACTTGGGCCCCTTCTCTTCTTTATTCCACTCGCTCCCTATTTTATCTTCTCCAGTTTAACTACCATCTGTATGCTGACGACCGCCAAGTTATATCTCCAACCACCTGAACGCACTCCAGAATCATGTTTCCAACTAAGAGATCTCCTTGGATGTGAATAAGCCTCTAAAACTTAGCATGGCCAAAACTAAAATCTAGATTTTTCTCACTCAAATCTGCTCTCCTCACAATCTTTCCACTGTGACTGACCCTCGCATTCACTCAGTGGATCCAACCAAAATACCGATTGTTCTCCCACTCTCTACATCTCACCCCCCACAGAGAATTCATCAGCAAATAAATACACCCTCTACCGCTTCTCACCCCTCTGCTGCTACCAGCCTAATCCACACAATCATCATCTCTTGTCTGGACTATTACAAGAACCTCCAAACCGGCTTCCCTGCTGAAACACTTGCCCTCCTACAGCATCCAGAAAAATACTTTCAAGATAAAAGTTTAATCATATCATTCTGCTGCTCTAAACCCTGTAAGGATTTCACATCATTGTATTTATTTTAATTAATAAAATATGAAGTCAGACTCACAGCCTGTAAGGCCCTACGTGCTCTGGCCCAAAAGCTACTTTCCTGGCATCATTTCCTATTCTTCCCACTCTTACTCATTGCACCTCAATTACACTCACTGTCCCTCAGACACTCTGCTATTTCTTCCCCTCACACCTTCCATGTTCTCCCCTTGGGCATCATTCCCTCACTCAGGCAAATGAAGTAAAGAGGTTTGGTCTGTTTTATTCAGTGCATTTTCGTCAGCAAGTGGTACACTGCCTGACCCATAATAAACACCCAACAAATTCGGTATATGAATAAATGAATAAATATTCCCTTTCCAAACCAAGCTTCTTAAAAAAAAAAAGTCACTTACACAAGCTTTCTCACTTTCCTTACATCTTAGTCCTCTATTCACGCAAACGTGATTTCTCCCACATCATTCCACTACTCCACTCTTGCTTCGGTTATAGTACCTTCATGGTACCCAAGCCTGTGACCCTTTTTTGTGCCCCCATGACCACTCTCTCCTCAATATACCCTTCTGTCACCCAGTACACCAAAGCTGCTGCAGTAAAAGATTACAAATGATTGCCACATTGCCAAATCCAAGGACTAATTCTGAGTCCTCAGCTTCTCAGACTCTCAGGAAAATTTAAAACAGTTGATAACACCCTCCTACAAAAAACATGCTCTTTACTTGGCCTGCTGCACACTCCGCCTCCTCATTTCCTTCTATGCCCATGGCAGCTCCTCTGGTGTCCCCTCCTCCATGCAAACATTAAATACTAAGAGTTCCTCGAGACTCTCAGCCCCACTTCTTTATCTCAAACTCTTAATTCTTTACCTTTAATTCAAACTGTCCCCTGAGTTACAGGCTGGGTATCTAAGCGCCTACGGGCCACCACCTCCATTTCGCTGGCTCGCAGGCTTCCTTCTTTAACGTGCCTAAAGTCAACTCTATGGCTCCTCGACCCCAAAGCCCGCTCCACCTCTTCAGTGTTTCTCATCACTGTTGCTCATGCCAACAGCACAGGACTGATCCTTGGTACGTGGCTCACACCATCGCATTAAACTCTCTTCATTCTACTGCCCTATTAAATGTCTTTTGCATCTATCCACTTCTCTCCATCCTCAACACAACCAACCAAGCCAGGTCACCATCACCTCTCACTTGGATTATGGGCACAGCCTCCTAACAGGTCTTTCCACTCTGACCCTTGCCCTCCAGAACCCATTTTCTGCTCTACACTCCAAGTTCGTATTTTTTAATGTAATTCACATCACTCCTGTGCTTAAAACCCTCAATAGCTCTTAGGAGGAAATGTAAACCCCTAACATGGCCTATCTGCTTTCCTTTTTCTGCTTCTCCTACACCCCTCACCCTGTCATATTCAATAGCTCACCGTGCTTTACTGCTTTCAGTTGCCTATAGATACCTCTTACCTCTGAAACTTGGCCCCTGCTATTTCCTGTGCCTTTGACACTTCTCCTCTGCTCTTCAGCTAGCTGACTCCTGCTCATATTTCAGGTCTTGCTGTAAACGTCACTTTCTCCAAAAAATATTCTCTAATACCTCCAAATATGCATGGATGCCTCTCCTATACGCTAACCGTAACACCTTTTTTTCCCACATCATAAGCCTCATCTTCCTACACTGCCTTTTTTTGGTTCATCTATATCCCCCATAAAGTTGTAGGTTTCCCTCTCAGGAAACAGATCGTGCCTGTCTTGTTCACTGCTGGATCTCCATTCGTAAAGGGCTGAATAATATTTAATAAATGAATAAAAATATATTTAACTACTATATCATTTAGTGTTTATTAGCTACCATCTTGGGAATAAGCTAGTATTTTAAGTGAGAAACAATGTGCAAATATCTTTTTATTTTCTGATGTTCTAATCTTCTTGTATCCTTTAATAAAAGAAAAAACACAAACTTATAATACAAACCAAAAGTGGTCATTTGAAAATATCGTCCATATATACATGGGGGAAATTTGAGAAAGGTGAGGTTGACACTGCTGGAAGGAAAGAAGGGAGGGAGGGAGGGAGGGAGGGAGCGAGGAAGTGGCCATTCTGTTTGGAGAAAAACAGCAGAGTTATCGTATCCTTGAGAAAATTTAGAAATTTAAACCAGGGCACTATAAAGCATCCTATATACTTTAAATATTTATAGCAAAGATGTGTAATCTCCAGACTGAGAGGTGGGTGGTTGTATCACTGATGTTATTAAGACCCAACTCTAGAAGCCTAATGAACAGCAATGCTACAAAGGAAAAGGAGTTAACTCCTGCTTTGCTACAACCAACATGCCTGAAGCCCTAAGCTTTGGTCAAATAGACCTCATCCTAATGTCAACACTGCTCAGACAATCAAGAAGTTGTAATAATACTAAATATTTTGCACATGTGTGAATACTTTTTGGAGATAAACCTCACAAATGAGCAAATTCAAATTTTACCTTTTATATTCAGACCATAACATACCTTCATGTCTAGCAAATATCTGTACAGCATCTCCCAAATTTTCTAATTTTTGATAAATGATGAAACCAGCCTACAGGAAAACAAAAAAATGAAAACAGTATACTAACGATCACCAAATAAAATTTCATGTCCCATCTTTACAAAAATCTAAAACAATGATTCCCAAGGCACCCAAAAAGCTGAATTCAACCTATTAAGTTATGCAAAGATCTAAATGTCTTTATTTATTCACCACACCAATTGTGAGAATGCAGAAAGTAGCTGTCTACACCTTAAAATAAAAATTTTCACATTTTAACGTCTAATATTATGAGCAGGTAACGAAATCAAATAACTTATAAATGGAATCTAACAAAATACAATCAAGTAAGAGAAAACTATTTGACTACAGATATCCATTCCCCATTATCTCATTATTAGCTGTTAATCAGTGTATATAGTCCTCCTTCTAGCTACTGCTAATAGGAACAATCAAGTCACATGGATTTCTCATGAATAAAAATGCTACAGAACTTGTACTAGTTCTCAACAAGTTTTCTGATTTTTTTAAACAGAACATAAAGGAAAATTATCTTTCTATTTCCCCACAAAATTGATTTTTTCTGTTTATAAATAAAAGGAGCTTCCATTCATAAAAACAGATGCAAAAAAGTAAACAATAAGATATTCATCTACAAATAAAAGTATAAGGGGAAAAAAGTCCAGTGGGACATAAAATACATTTCATGGAAACAAACAAACAATAGTGCTATATATATAGATAAGGCCAGATTTCATTATGTATGAATATGTAAATATGAAAATACATCTGACTAACAGCAGTAGAAAGCTAATTGTGGAGGCAATTTTTCTAAATTTTACCACATTTTAAATATAAACATAAGAAATAAGGCCAGTTTCAATACAGAAACTGTATTGTAGTTATTTTTATTCTGTAGTGGCCTATAATAAAATACATCATCAATACCATTTGTTCTTGCTCAGTCTGAGCTTATTTGCCTTTCATGTTTTCAGAGAACTCACATTTTTTACATACAAATTGGACATTATTTTGGCTTCATGACAATAAAAATAACTAGTATTAAACAATCTGTTGATTGGTACTTGCTAATTAATACTCAGAATTACAAGTTTCACTAAATTTCTTCCTAAGCATTTTTAATGCCAAACTGATTTAAAAGATTTTAGTTAAGTTTGTGCCACTACCACAATAAAACTTTTATAAAGTAATTTATTATAAAGTTTAACAAACATATCATACTCTAAAGATGTCTGGTACATACATAAGCATCAGTGGCTGCATATAGTTTCTGGTCCTCAGTGAGGGGAAACTTACTCCAGTTGCTGCAGCGGATAGACTTGTCTTTCAGAAGCTGTTTACCAAAAAGGTGTTTAACCAAACCACTGAGGCTCCAGGTCTCTGTACATTTCAACTAAAAGTAATGAAAAATCAACTCAGCAAAAATTATTTCCTTCTATTTTCAGATATTCCTAATTATCTGATACCAAATGATCATGTCACACATAAAGTTGGAAATGTTACACCAAAATATAAGGCAGAGATAGTCCTTAATAGATTTCCTGTCACTAAAAACCTCATTTGCAGTTTACATTATAAGAATTTAATTCTGGAATTTCCCCAATGTAGGTATTAAAATTCTTGGACTGTCGAAGCATCATTCATAGACAAAAGGTGAATAGGTTGGTAGGCTTTCTACTTCTCAGCCAAATGAACAGTTGGCTAATATGAGAATTTAACTTAATGACTACATGAATAAAATAGGTGAAATATGGTTGATGGAAGTGATAGTCAAACTTCCACTAAGAGCATCATACCACAAGAGCTGCATTATGCTCTTTAAAAAAAAAAAAAAGATATTGGTATAGATGGATTAAAGAGAGAAACTTAAAATACAATATTTAAATTTGCATATATATGAAACAAAGTGAAATAATACTAAATATGGGAGAGGGTGCTTGCTTAAAGAAACTGTTTGCTAAGGCAATGGATTAGAACTGAAGGTTTTCATTATGGAACACTCATTTGGGACTTCTTTTTTACAAAAACATTATATAGCCTACATTATTTCTTCAAAAAAATCTAAAACAGAAGGGACATTCTGTGAAACACAAATTTCTTGTTTGTGAAAATAATATACATATTATATCTACCTTTTCATTGGCAATATCTGTCAGCTCCACAAAACTCTTCAATTTGATGTCAAAGTCACGTAGAAGTTTCTGCTTATCTCCTTCAATTCCTACACCTGCCTTTTTAATTGCTTCATTTTCAAGCAACATTTTTAATCCCTGAGGGAAAACTGTAACATTTTTTTATTATTTCCATAGGTTCTATCAAATTTGATAGATTTATTTTCTACTTCTTACACATTCTATGTTTATACTTAAACTTCTGTTTAAGTTTAAATTCAGAAACACACTTGAGTGTTGCTTTTCTTGCCTAAAGCAAAAAGACCTGATTGATAAATGATAGAAAAACAACTAACATAAATGCTACCTATCACTAAATGCTACCTATCACTAAAATTTAGCCCCTCTACACTTCAGTTCTCTACTCTCTAAAACAGGAATAATATCAACGCTTGACAGAGACGATGTAAAAATTAAATAAAACAGGGATATGAGTGAATCAGGTAGAACATAAATACTTAAATAAACATAAGGTGATGAGAGAAGCACCAGTTAATTCAAGAGTTTAATTTTATATGGATAAAGTTGACATAATACAATTATCAACCATATAAAAATGAAACAAAAGAGATACCAACCTGACATAGAAGAAATATGAAACAAGTAACATTTGTTCTCTGACACACACAGCTGAATTAGTGCAACTCTGCTTAGTTTCCCTTTACTGTACACTGGTGGCCATTCCATGTCAAATCCTACCACATCTCCATAAGACACACTCATGCTAAATGGGGAAAAATAGTGTAAATTAATTACATTAAAATTTTAATTTCTACATAACTAAAGACATCATTCAAAATGTTAAGACAAGCCACAGACAGAAGATATCTGTAATACATATAACTGATTATGAATAGTCAGAAAATATTAAAAATTCCTTGAAAAGTCAGTACTAAAAAGAGAAATAATCCGGGGGGGGCAAAAAAAAAAAAGGAGGGAAATAGGAACAGGCAATTCCCCAAAGGAAATCCAAATGGCCAATAAATTCAAATACATATATGAAGATACAAAATCTCAATAGAACTCAGAGGAATGTAAATTGAACCTATACAATTTCACATCTACCTGACTGACAAAGCTTCACAATATTAAATGCTGAGAAGGGTATCTACCAGTGGGACCACTCACATACTGGTGAATGTTTAAACTGATAAAATCCTCTTGGAAAAAACTGACAATATCTAGCTAAAGATGTGTAAACAGCATGAACTGACAAGTTTTTCTCATAAATATACGAAACTCTCATATGTGCACAGACAGAAATGTTTAAGAATGTTCATTGCAATACTGTTCCAACTGGCAAAAACGGACACACTACATTTCCATCAACAAGAGAATGAACAAATTGTAACATATTGAAACAGTGTAATATTATATAAAAGTTTAAATAGAACTTCATATACCAAACCAAAAAGAAAAATTCTCAAGAATATAAAATGTTGAGTGAAAAAGACGAATGGCATAACATAAACAGAGTTTGATAGCATTATTTTTAAAGTTTCTAAATGGGCAAAGTAATAGTATATGATATTTGAGGATATAAAATTATGAAAATTATAGAAAATATGTGAGGGAATGCTAAACACTGAACTCGTGACAAGTTCTCTCAGAGGACTGCAGAGGAGAGAATAAGAAAGGGCATACAAGGGCTTCAGTTGTATTTTATTGTTTCATGTCTTAATAAAGATTTGAAGAAAATTAATATTAAGATTTTATAAAGCTAGTGGAAGGAATATGGGTACTTGTTATATTATTGTTTATATATGCCTATTTCACAATTTTTAAAAGTGAAAAATGTACTTTAAAAATTTTTTTAAACTCAACCTCTGCTTTGGGCTAAGATGAAATAACACTGATCAGTCATAACTTTCCTTCATGAACAAACAGAAAATTGGACAAAATATATAAACAACAGTTTTCAGACACTAGACAATGGGCAGTACAGGACTATGCTCTCTGAGGGAAGGAAATAAACGGTAAGGCCTACTGCTGCCCCAGCTTTCTGCCTGGAACATTCCAGATAACAGAACAGGGAGGAGAGTCCAAAGCAGAGCACTGAATTGGGAGACAGAGCTCAGAGCCAGAGAAGAGGAGGCAGCTAGAAGTTGTGGGTAGAGTCCTGGGGAGGAGGGAGCTAGGCAGGAAAGGACGTGCAAGCATGCAGTGACACTACGAGGCTAGACAAAGAAAAACCAGGGAACTGTAAGCTGGACAGCTCCTGGGGCTTACATAGAGGTAAGAGGCATTAAAGTTCTGAAAAGTTGGAGTAGATTCTTTCTGATCACCTGGGGCAGTCAACAAAGACTCCAGAAAGGTCACATCCATTACAGGGCTAAATCATGTCCAGAATAAAGGCTACCGTAGATATGCCCTAAAAAAGCTTAAAAATAAGCCTCAAAATGTAAGTCTGATCTTCAGGTAACTTAACTGCCTGACAGAGCAAAGCTCCTTTCCTTCAAGGAAGACAATAAAATCTAACATTCAACAAGGTAAAATCACAACATCCTATCAAAAATTGTCAGCCATGAAAAAAAAAAAAAAGGACAACATGACTCATAAGCAGGATAAAAATCATTTAACAGAAAAAATAACTAGTATAGTGGAATTAACAGAAGAGGATATTAAAACAGCTATTTATAAACATGCTGAACATGTTCAAAGATTTAAAAGACAACATGAATATGATAAGAGCCAAAATAGAAGATATTTTTAAAAAGAAACAAATGGAACTTCTAGAGATGAAAAATACAACAAAATTTAAAATTCACAGGATGGGATAACAGCAGAACAGACACTACAGAATAAAAAAATAAATAAGTGAACTTGCAGACAGAGCCAAAGAAACTATTCAAACTGAAGCACAGAGAGAAAAAAGAATGAAAGAAAAAATTTTAAACACTGAAAGAGCCTCGTGACCAACAACACAGTATCAAGCAATCTAACCTATCTGCACTGAGAGTGGCAAAAGAGGAGAATAACAGAATGTGACAAAAAACACATTTGAAGAAATTATTCAAATACGATGAAACTATAAACCCACAGATCCAAAAAGCTCACTGAACCCCCAAGCAAGATAAACACAAACCACACTACACAAAGGCACATCATAATCTAATTGCTGAAAACCTGGAATAGCAAAAATCTTTAAAGTAACCAAAGGAGGTGAAAATAAAAAAAACTTGCCTGCCTTCCATAAAACATACAATTCATCACAACTACACTCTTCAAAACATGCTTATTGCCTTCAGATAGGACATACTATAGCATTGTCAAAGGTAAGATGGTAGAGTTAATACATAATCGTAAATAACAGATTTTACCTTCTCTGTGAGACAATTTAGTTCTATTTAATGAGTCCCAAAAGTAGCCAGATAACTATAGTGGGAGTGAGGACACCTGAATGCTATTTCTAGAATACATCTACCAGGAGACCATTAATAAATAGCTTAACTTATCTCTGCTTCTTCTAAGCCAATGTGTAACAGTTAAAAAAAAAAAAAAAAAAGACAGGTATAATAACTTCAAAGATCTGAATGAATTCCCTATTTCTCCTTGTAAAATGCTTCAAGAGCCTTAGACTGCATTATTGCAGAGTACTACTTTAATTAGACAATTTAAAAAATACTAAGTCATTTTTAATGTTCTTTTTAAGGATCATTTGCTATAATTGTTGCTAACTAAATGCAACAGAGACAATCACAATCACTATTCAATATTACTATGTTGGTATTTTTAATGAAATAGAAAGGGGCGTTTTAGAGGTTGAATAATTTTTCCATGTTTTTCCTAAACTGGTGTGTTCTATATATAACATCTTAAGTACCGACAAGTCAAAAAATTAGCTAGAGGTCTTCCCCGATGGCACAGTGGTTGAGAATCCGCCTGCCAGTGCACGGGTTCAAGCCCTGGTCCGGGAAGATCCCACATGCCGCGGAGCAACTAAGCTCATGTGCCACAACTATTGAGCCTGCGCTCTAGAGCCCGTGAGCCACAACTACTGAGCCTGTGTGCCGCAACTACTGAAGCCTGTGCGCCTAGAGCCCATGCTCCACAATGAGACAAGCCACTGCAGTGAGAAGCCCGCACACCGCAACAAAGAGTAGCCCCCACTCGCCGCAACTAGAGAAAGCCCGCATGCAGCAACAAAGACCCAACACAGCCAAAAATAAATAAATAAATAAAAATTTTTTAAAAAAATTAGCTAGAGTAATAGAAAGGCTTATGAATGAACAAACAGGTACATAACAAATTTAATTCAGTGATTTTAAGTTTTTATTTAAAAAGCAGAATTAGAACTTATCAGTGATATTTTACATGTATCAGTAATTATGTACTGAACACCCCTCAACTATAAAACTCAATACACATACAAATATTACCATAATAGTTACATTCTAAGGGTCCAAATTCAAATGAAACTAAGAAATTTAAATCTTTACCTAATATCTTCTGAGAGGAAAGAACAATCATTAGCATCATAACTGTACACGATGGATCCAGTGAATTCTAAGAAGGGGAGGTCATCTTCCAAAACACTCTTCTGAATAGATGCCTTGAGTTAAACAAAATTCCGAAAAGGCACAAATAAAATTCACATTAAATAATAAATGTTCACTGAAATAATAAAGTTCACTGAAGCATTCAAATTATAGTTCTAAGTTTTATCAACTAATGCTTTATAGATTAATGAAGTCATACGGACAATTTAACAAAGATAAAGCTACCCACTGTAAAATTATTTTTCTAACAAATTTATTTGCAAACTTCTAATCCTATTTTCATAAAAGCATTTATTTTATTAAACTTTTTCTTCAATTATATTAGTACTCTACATGCAATAATGTTGCCATAAAATGCTGAAGACTGGTTGATGGAGCTTAAATCTATGAAGACTTAAAACTCACTTAACCAAAAAATTCACCAAAATAAATACTGTCTAAATTATTAAATGAATTGGAACAAACTGGCAAGGTCAACCATGTAAACTAGATACAAAGGGAAAGTATAGAGTAAGAATTCTCATTTTTGTAAACCCAGTTAAAATTTAATCCCATTCATCCATTCAATGACTAGATCCTGGTTCATTCACACAACAGCAACTCTAAACGTAAACAATGGCTTGAAGTTTACAAGTTAGGATTGACTCATTTTACAGTCAAATGCACATTAAATTTTCCATCTGAAAGAATAATCAATGAACGGCATACCTTTCTTTCTTCTACACTATATGTCTTCTTCTGCATAGACATCCATTTAGGAAGTTTCCGTTGCTGTGTTGTTTCCAATGTTTGCTCATTCATCTTTAAAAGGTTCTAGTTACAAAATCCAAAAAACAATTACTTTGTGAATAAATACAGTCTTTGTAAGAAAACTCAGAGATAGACCTAGCAATATGATTGAAGATATAAATATACATGTTTAAATTAAGTTACGGCACCTAGGCCCAAATATAGGTTATAAAAGCTTGAATCGCAAAAGAAAAAGAAACATACAACGTGCTAGCTCTAATGACCATACATTTAGTATTTCCTCTTTTCAAAATAAGTGAGCCAGTTTAATTGAGTTCTAAGGTTCTAGCAGTTTCAAAATTTTATTATTCTGACTTTGATCCTTTTAAAAAATAATCTTTATCTCATTTACAATGAGAATATCTGGGTGTATAAACTGCTATAAATTTTTGACAACTTTAATTTTCTTATCATCTTTCCTAAGATCTAAGTAAACTCATCAAACTGTTAAACTGTTCACAAGCCTACCTGAAGAGAATTTTGAGACAGATAAGCTTTTCTATATTAAGGGTTTTTAATTACACTCTTGGCCTAACAAGTGAACCAGTCTCCCTAAGAGTAAGAGTTTCGTTGAGAATATTTTTTAAAAATCTGTTACGAGCTTTGAGGGCTCTACTCAACATAAACCACAATTCAAGAATGGTTGTAGAAAATACAATTAATAGGAAAACCATGACATACTCTTTCTTTTAAAGATAAAACAGATCCATATTCTCATGTGACTTAATACACTAAACTGAAGTGGCCTTAAGTTCTTAATAAAATTCTTCAAACCCCAACCTTAGTTCCTGCTATCTCAAATTTCTAGTAAAGGCACAGCAGTTTTTAGTATACACCTGAAGATTCTTATGATGAAACAATGTCAGTACGAAATAATCAAAGCAACTATTTATGATTATGGGATAGCCTGTTATCCCTACTGATATTTAGCAATACAAATTCTGAAAAAATTAAACAATATCCAGCAAGTATCCATTTAAGTGCTCATTTTCCCAAGCATAAACCCCCAAAACTGAGAACACTAATAATGTATGAAAGAAAATTTTTAAAGATTACTTTGGCAAACAAATTTTCCATACAGAACAAACTCCATCATTCTTATGCACTGGGAAGGAAAGGATTAACAGCAGGAAAGGGGAACTCACTGGCCCTACTGGGGAAGAAGGAACGAAAGACCTCAACCACCAAATGTGCTAATGACCTCAAACTGGATGGTAGCCTTGTAAATCTATCAATGGTATCCACTAGCAGAAAATACCAGAGTATCTATCCAGAAAATGTTAGCCAGATATAACTAACCTATCTAGGCTGCTTATCATAAATAAGCCTGGAATTCTGGCTTTATTAATTATGTCTGGAAAATGGGGGGTAGTCAGTATAGACTTAAAAAAAATGCACAACATGAGAGTTGTGACAGAAATCTCAAGGTATTTGGGGGACCTTGAAAACGGAGGAATTCACCTAGATCTGTTAGGCGAAATCTGTGATAAGCCATTGTCATGACTTCCCTAGCCCTGAGAGGTCTTTTAAAAGTTCAGTTTGAGACTCCTTATAAAAGTTTCATCAAAGCAAAAAAGCCTATATGATCAATTATGGTTATATGAATCATCAAGCCAAGTTTATTGAGACCAGACTTATTTTGCAAACAAATTGGTCTTAATTTGGTTATATTTGGAAGAAATGAGGGTAAATTTAGAGAGAAAAAAGATTATGTTTCAATGAATATTAAATCCCAGAAATCCCAGTTTTGTTAATGGAGGTCTGTATTTAACTGACTCACTTCCTAGATGGTTCCTTGCTGTTAGGTTATATTAATGCAAAGTTTAATTAAATTATTAAAAGGACACTCTAAGTTTGTTTTTGAAGCTTATCTCAGTAATCTTTTGGATGAAGATCAGATGCCCCATGACCTGCAACCAGGGGATTATGCATACTGGAAAAGACATAATTTAAAGGATGATCTCCAACCTAGACAGAAGGACTCTTATCAGGGACTCTTAACTAGCTCATGCACACTGAAACTGAAGAGAACTGATTCAGATTAATTCCCGCTTACAAAGGGTCCCTACACTGGACTGGCCTATAGAGATTATGGCTGACCTCAAAATCACCTTAAAACAATGCTCAGAGGAGAAACTACACTCACACTAGGATGAGAGGAAGAAGACATCAGAAGTAGACAGCTAGTCCAAGATCCTGGACCTGGCTTGTATGATCCTTTATAACATTTTCTTGACTTCTTGGACCTTTGCATATGAATCAAATGTTTTCCTATCATGGGCATGATCCTATGCTAATTTTAAAAATCAATCCAGGGGCTTCCCTGGTGGCGCAGTGCTTAAGAAACCGCCTGCCAATGCAGGGACACGGGTTCAAGCCCTGGTCCGGGAAGATCCCACGTGCCGCAGAGCAACTAAGCCCGCGGGCCACAACTACTGAGCCTGCGCTCTAGAGCCTGTGAGCCACAACTACCGAAGCCCGTGCGCCTAGAGCCCATGCTCCGCAACAAGAGAAGCCACCGCAATGAGAAGCCACCCCCCCACCCCCGCGCACCGCAACTAGAGAAAGCCCGCGCGCTGCAATGAAGACCCAACACAGCCAAAAATAAACTAATTAATTAATTTTTAAAAAATTCTTACTTACGACTTTAATAATACTGCTAGCTATGTTATTTGTATTTTGCCTGTTTTACAAGATTGCTGTTTCTTGCATTACCAAATGTGTCACTGAGCCCCCAACAAAAATACATAGTTTTAAATGAGATCAATAATTGTAATAGTGCAACTCTAGATATGTGAAGATGGATGCAACAAGGCGGAATTTTTTTCTGGACCATAACAGACTAGTAGGACAGGTGGTCCTTTGATTATTGTTAATAAGACCTAGTCCAGTAATAGCACACTGAGTGGACTATCAGCGAAATTTTTGCCAGACCTAGGAATGAGCCTTCCTAGCACCACAGGACAAAATGGTCATGAAATGCCTCCCAAATCATGGTCCAATTTATGACCATGAGGGGGCCCTGTCAACTACAATTGGCACTTGCCATTGGCACTTGCCATCTACCTCTACAAGGATTAAACCATGTGCTGCTGCAGCTGCTGACCTTCAACACCCCCTGAAAGGAGTTCAGCGTGGAGGGCAGGAATGAGGCCCTCTGCGCTCTGGGAAAAACTGGCAGAACAGGTCTTCAGAGAGTTCAATATTTTCAGGAGACGATTTTATGAGCCCAACTCTTGCATCTCCTCATATCTGGAAAAGCACTAAAATCCTTCATGGTGACAACTGCTCCTCGTGGCTAGCAGAAACCTTCTGCAAAAAATATGTGCTTGATTGCATGTACTTCCCCTTCACCAAAATCACATATATACTGACCTTCCCCCTTAGTTCCTTGGAGCAGCTTCTCAGAGCTATCCGAAAGCCGTCTCCCAGGCTATAGTCCTCATTCTGCCCCAAATAAAACTTAACTCACAACTCTCACGTAGTACATATTTTTTAAGTCAACATCAGTAAGCTGTGTAATTTAGAAAATATACAACGGAGGAGTTTCAAAATGAAAACTTCCTTTGCGCAGTTTTTCTTTTTTTTTGCACACATTGCTCAAAACTATTCTGCTAATCCAAAACCATAACATGTACTAATGCAGAAGAAAAGGACATTTTTGGATTCTGTGTGTGAGAGTTTGGGGTTCCTCCAAAAAAAAAAAAAAAAAAAAATTCCATCTGCACTTGGTGCTCTCTGAATCATTAGCAAAGTTTGGCATTGGGGAAGATCTATGCTTCAGTGAACCAGAACTGACAACGCAAAAGTTAGTGCTACCACCTGCATTATATGTAATAAGATAAAATATATGAACTATATATGCTTTATTCATTGTAAGGCATTTTACAAATGTTAGTGGTTATTAATAAGTTTATATTTGCCACAAATCCAAAACCCTTGACAGGACAGTCAAAAGTTGATCCTAAAGTATGTGTATATACATATACATATACAGACACAGACACACACACACAGGAAAGGAGAGTCTATTCTTAACCTTAAAATACATTTTTATTAAACTGGAAAACAAGCTTTTGCTACATGCAGAGTAGATCATTTGCAAAACTGCCAGAAAATTGAGTTTTCTGAAAATAATAAACAATTCTATAAAAACAACTATAAAATCTTGGAATTCTGTAAGTAATTCATTCACACTGCCAAAACAGAAATAAACTTCAATAACTCTTCCCTGCAGCCACCTATAACGTTAAAATCATTTTAATTTAAAATGTCTAATTTTTAGACGTAAATACTCTTTTTTGCATACAAAATTCTGTCTAGATGCCTCCAAGCAAAGAATTTGAAAGTAAAATTGTTTACAAACCTAACATTTGTGTCAAATTTACTTAGATCTCGGGACAGATAAAAAGCATACAGAAAAAGTTAAGTTGTAGAATAATTTGCAGTAGGGAAATTCTTCAGCATACATGAGGATTTTTGTTTTAAAGCTTTTTCTTTTTTTTAAGATTTTTTTTTTTTGATGTGGACCATTGTAAAGTCTGAATTTCTTAAAATATTGCTTCTGTTTTATGTTTTGGTTTTTTCAGCCCCAAGGCATGTGGGATCTTAGCTCCCCAACCAGGGATCAAACCTGCACCCCCTGCATTTGGAAGGCAAAGTCTTAACTACTGGACCACCAGGGAAGTCCCTACATGAGGATTTTAATCATTGATCAGATAAAGGTTATTCTTGGGAGGGATCCAAGTCATTGAATAATATAATTTTTAAATTATGTACTTAGCTGTTACGCTGTTGAGTATGAACAACGTTGACACGTCTTTTTCTAAAATCAAGTCTTATCATTTCATAATGCTTCACTTTGAGCCATTAAAGGATAATAAGCTCCACTTTGAAATAAATAATATATTTTGATTTGTTTTGGTTTGGACTTTCCTGGAATAATCTCACGTATCTATCCACTACTACCTGCTACTTTTCAACTTTTATCACTTTTTTAAAGGCTGGCTTTAAACAACATACACCTGGGATTTTTGTTGTGGTTTATTTTTCTGGTTTTGGTTTTGAACAGCCCAATTTGAACACATCTGTCTTTCAATAAGGAGATTCATCTCATTCACAGTTAGTGTAAGAACTTGAGTTTTCCCTTTCATCTTACTTTGATTAATATTTACCTTCCTTTCTTCAGTTTCCTCTTATTTGTCCACTTTTTCCAACTGTGTGAAATTACCATTCATACTCTTACCATTGCCAGTGTTAAAATTTCACTTTTCTTCCATCCTATTACTCTACTATCTCAGCAAAATAGTAAAACTATATCCCTTCCCCACCAAGACCTGACGTTTGCACTGTCCCTCTACCCAGCAAGGCAAACTCTTAGAATGTTTTGACTTCCCCACCCTTCTAACTACTGTTTTTTTGCTGGTACGGTTTTGGCTACAGCCTGTTAGTTTTCTAGTATTACTCTTCTATTTCAAGAATCCTTATTATTTTCTAAACATTTATGTTACCAATTTCATCATCCATTTCAATATGTTTATATAAATGTAAATGTATATATTGCTTACTATCGTTTCCTCTTCCCTTAATCTTGTCAATCTTGAATCTCTGTTCTGATTCAGTTGTTTGTTCAGAGGTTTTTTTTCAATTACTTTCCTCAAGTAGAATATGTAGGTGATAAGCACTGATCCCCTGCATATGTGAAAATCTATTTTTCAAATAGGTAAGAGAATGATGTGTTGGCTGAACATAACAGTCTCTCAGCAGTTTGTAGATGTTCTCTTACAGTCTTCTGCCTTTTAATGTCACAAGTAAGAAGTCCATTGTTTTTCTGATGCTTTCTTCAATTGTGAGTAATATTTTTCCCATCTGGGAGCATTAAAGATGTTTAAGGATTTTCATATTTTTAAGAGCCTAAGTGTACACTCTTTACTCTCCTTGGAATCAGTGAGTCCTTGGAAAAGACTGCTTTCCAAGTCTTTACTTAAGATGAGAAAATTTTCCCCCTGTTATAGGTTGAATTGTATCTCTCCCAACCAACAAGATAGGTTGGAGTCTTAATCTCCAAATAACTCAGAGTGTGACTTTGTTTGGAGATAGAGTCATTACAGAGGTAACAAAATTTCAGTGAAGTCATTAGGGTCGTCCCTAATCCAAAATGAGTGGTGTCTTTATACAAAGGAGAAATTTGGAAACAAGAGACAAGAAATGTGTAGGTGGAGGATGATGTGAAGAAACACATGGAAAAGAGTCATCTACAAGCCACAAAGGCAGGCCAGAAACAGGCCCTTCCCTCACAGCCCTCAGAAAAAAAACAACTGCCAAGAATATGATTTCGTACTTCTAGCCTCCACAACTGTAGAACAATAAATTTCTGTTGAGTCTTCTAGTTTGTGGTACTTAATTATGGCAGCTGTAGCAAATTAATATACCCCTGTTACTAGTTAAGTTATTAATTGCCATTATCTATTCCTTTTTTCCTTCTACAGCATTTATTCACATTCCAGTGAATTTCTTGCCCGAGTTTCTTCTGCTGGTGTCTATTTTTTCCTACCTGATGACGTCCTCCTTAATTTTGTTCTGTATTTCAAAGAGACTTCTTCCACTTGATTTCCAAGATGCTAATTTCATTCTCAACATTCTCAACTTCATTTCATAGTCCTTTTTCAATTTGCCTCCTGAATTTTTATAATGTTGAAATCTCGATTGTTAGTTTCAGAAAGTCTCTTTGTACTCTAGTTGAGTCTCCCTAAATGTGCTTATAATTTCTTTCTTTCGTAGAAGTTATAGACTAACTATTTCAAAGATCTGTGTCAATGGGAGCTTCCTATTTTGGATGTTCTGTTGGTCTTCTTTCCCCTGATGCTGGATCCCTTGGGTGGATTGTTATTTTACTTTACCCGTATAACTCTATTTACCATCAGCAGCCTCAGCTCTTAGGGTCCCTCAGGAAGCTGCAAACTGAGGACAAAGAGACTGTAAGTCTTCCACTGAAGCACTAGGAGGCAATAACTCTATTCACAGGTCTCCCCAGTTGCAATCTCAAGGCCTAGCCCACCAACACACTGAGCCCATCAGTACAACTCCTCTGGAAGTCCTCTAAGACAGGAAAGATCAAGTAGGCTTCCTAAGACCAATGAGTTGTTCAGTGCATTCAACAAATACCGATTTAATTTTCAGCCATATTTGTTCTACCACAGTAATTCTATTGAGTATTTTATTTAGGAAATAATGTTTTAGTTCCTTTCTTACCCTCCAATTTTCCTTTTCCACCGTTTTCAGTTCTTTGATTAATATATTTCCTATTGAATCCATTGATAATACTTACAGGGACGTTTTGTGTAGAAATTCTTTTTTATCAAGGTTGTCAACTATTCAGCTTAGTAAGCTTGATATCTGTTGATTTTACTCAAATACATGATGACTCTCAATTGCCTGCTTCATTTAAAAATGAAGTTTTATACGAAAGTTGACAACATTTTCAAGTTCATGGCACAGTCAGAAAATGAAACTATTTTTACGGCATGCTGGTAAGGGGATCTGGGAGTGTGAATATGAAATTTTGGGAAACTTTTATCTTCTTTATAAAACTAAAATTTTCAAACTTTTTAAAATCAAACTTGAAATCATTTAGATTGGAATAACTTTTTTTTTGGCTGCATTGGGTCTTCGTTGCTGCGCGTGGGCTTTCTCTAGTTGCAGCGAGCAGGGGCTACTCTTCGTTGCGGTGCATGGGCTTCTCATTGAAGCGGCTTCTCTTGTTGCGGAGCACGGGCTCTAGACGTACAGGCTGCAGTAGTTGTGGCTCGCGGCTCTAGAGCGCAGCCTCAGCAGTTGTGGCGCGTGGGCTTAGTTGCTCCGCAGCATGTGGGATCTTCCCGGACCAGGGCTCGAACCCGTATCCCCTGCATTAGCAGGTGGATTCTTAACCACTGCACCACCAGGGAAGTCCTAGATGAAATAACTTTTGTATGTTATGCTTTATGCTTAAAATGGTTACACACAATTCCTGATTAAGACCTTTTAACAACACATTCTTAATATTCTGTAGAGCAACCATCACCAAGAAGCTTTGTTAGCACAAGTGGTAGCAAATGGCAAAAGAGGAGGCTTTGCTCCAATATACTGAAGACTACTTTTTCACTGTTAACCAGCATTCCAACAATTTGATCCTTTAAATTGCACTTCAAGGATGCTGAAAGTCGTTAAATCTAATGCTTCTCCTTTTCTTCTACTGAGAAATACGTTAATTTCTTCTGATGATGTAAATAAGCTTTAAAAATGAATGTTTTATATCAAGTATTTCACTATAATGCTAAAAAGCTCTGTCTCAGGTACACACTGGCTTTGCTCTAATAATATTATTAATCCTTCTTTAGGATTCAAATAACACCAATTAAACAATCACTTCTAAAATTATTTTAACTTCACTCTGGCAAAGCTGAATTTTTACTCTGGATCCATAAATTTTGTCAGTACATGTGAATATATTAATATTTTCCACACAATCACTGCACTTTTGATTAAGTTAATTCAAGTGCTCAAAATGTCAGTTAAGGATACCATTTTTTGAAGCCAATTATTATACTTCAACAAATCTGCAAAGTAAGAGTCATTCACATAGAATAATTTGAAATTTTCCCTTTAGCTTATAAATCTTCCTTTGGACTGTCAACACACTTCAGTAATGAAATCGCTAATCAGATTTCTTCACCTAAAGCTGAAAAGAAGGTACTGTAGCAGCTTGGATTTCATTAGATTCACCATTTTTATGACATCATTTAATGTAGAATTCAGAACTACAGGCAAATTTTAATATACAAGAGCTTCTCTGTAAGGCAACACATTACTTGGAATATCAGGTTTTTTACCTTGAAACTTAACATAAAGGCTTTATACCTTCCTGTTATTACCAGTCCCAAATTTCCACTGTTTCCATAATATCTCATATGTTTCAAAATATTCATTTTTCACTTCATTTTTCATCCCCGGTTGGTTTTGGAACTTCTTTACCAAGCAAATAATGTCCTTCCAGGCATTTTTCAAGGATTCTATACAGCCTTCTAACTGAGGACCATTGCCAATATTTATGAATTCATAACTGCGATGAACACTTTTTTCATTAATCTTCTGGATTAATGTTCTCTTTGTGTCCTTGACAAATCTTCAACATACCTTCTAATAGACTAATTGAAAAATGGCAACTCTTCCACTTCCTTTGCCCCACTGGTCCAAACATAGTGTTCCACATAGGCAGGGGGAAAAAAAGCAGATTTAGTAAACTAGTGAGGTAATCTGAGCTTTATTCATTGTGCAATCCTGTAACTAGCTTCTTGAGCTCAATCTGATTATTTCCTTTATCAATCTCTTAAATTTGTTCTTATTTTTTGCTCAAAGACGCTTTCAAAAGTTCAGATCTTTTGTTTAGTAAAATAGATGTTTTATGAAAAGGTACCAGAGTATTTTGTTTGACATCCCTACCTCATTTGATTTAGGCTGAAAAGTGAAGAATTATGGGAACACCAAATCCAATTCTGAAATAATCCTTTACTGCCTAATTATTGATTAAATACTTAACTATTATGTTCAACTCATGAATCGGATGACTTTCCAGCTTTAATCACTATCTTAGACATCATAGTGGGAAAGCAGGTATCTACAGAAATCTATTAAATCTATGTGAATATAAAGTACTTAAAATACTACAGGTCTTTAATTCCTTGGGAAAAGTTTTTTGTCAATTGTTTAGCCTGTCTGTATTATATTTCTAAATAAATCCTATCCAAAAAAAATTTTTTAAATTAAGGAGACTAAACAAAAACTAAGTGTACTGAAATAACTTATTTTCATTTAATTTAATAATCAAAAATTTTAAAATACACAAAATATACTTCAGGGTAATCAAATATAATTTTAAATGCGTTTCTGAAGTTACAAAGCCTTATATTTCCTTATTGAATCAAATGAGTTGCGTGTGTTCAATTAATCATCTTTAGACATAAACACTAGTTCTTTAAATTCTAAAAACAAACATTATGAAATTCTATCAAAATCAGGGTTTGCCATATTGTCACATCAAAAGCCCATAATAAATAATTAAAAATTAAATAATAAGAAAATTAATAAAATTAATAGTAATCTATTAGAGAACACTAAATATCATGCAATAATAATTCGCTAATAATCCTGCTCTTTTCTATGCTAGTAGTAAAATTATGAAAATTAAGACAAATAAAATTTAAAGAATGCCCATAACTTTCCCAATGATTAAATAACATACACACAGCCAATTACAGTGATTAATAGATAGGAAATTATTTAACAGGAAAGTCAGAAGGAAGTACTACATGATACAGCCACAACACAACTCTTTTTGACCATGCTTACTATGCATAATCGTACATGTTATTGAACTCAAGTAGCTAACAAAAGGATCTACATAAAGAATGTTCAGGACTTCCCTGGTGGCACAGTGTTGAAGAATCTGCCTGCGAATGCAGGGGACACGGGTTTGATCCCTGGTCCAGGAAGATCCCACATGCCGCGGAGCAACTAAGCCCGTGAGCCACAACTACTGAGCCTGTGCTCTAGAGCCCACGAGCCACAGCTACTGAGCCCGCCACACACCTAGAGCCGGTGCTCCGCAACAAGGGAAGCCACGGCAATGAGAAGCCCGCACACCACAACAAAGAGTAGCCCCTGCTCGCCACAACTAGGGAAAGCTCAAGTGCAGCAACGAAGACCCAATGCAGCCAAAAATAAATAAATGTATTTTTTTAAGTGTTCAAATATAATTTCACCTAGTATAAATCTTTGAATGTTTGCATTATAAAGTGCTTTTATGCTTGAAAATTATAAAAAATATGCAACCATCAAAATCTTGCATTACCTATAACCCATATCACTATGCTGCAGCACAAATCGGAAGGCACTAACTTTGCTCCAGTTAACTCTTGCCAACAGTCAGTATGGACCCAGTGTTGCCAGATCTTCCAATTTTTCAAAAGAACTGGATGTTACTATGCAATCTTCCATCTGATATCAATTTCCAAGACCCAGTTTCCTGCAGACCTCTTAATTCTAACCTCTGCTGTAGACAGATCAATACTAGCAGCTGATGTGATGAGT
Source organism: Physeter macrocephalus (assembly GCF_002837175.3). Taxonomy (NCBI): domain Eukaryota; kingdom Metazoa; phylum Chordata; class Mammalia; order Artiodactyla; family Physeteridae; genus Physeter; species Physeter macrocephalus. The sequence goes on from NC_041233.1 coordinate 96,385,160, forward strand.
ATCCCTAGAAATTTTAGGAGTCAATACCCCTTCATAATCATCCTTTGAGTGACATACTGGGGTACATTTCTGTAGGTGCACTACTGAATGAGTGGTTGAGAAAGAGTAGGAATATGCCAACAAATGGATTTTCCTTCAAGAGGCCCACAGGAAACAGAGTGGTAGTCTGGGGCATCTACTTAATTAGTGGAGTAGGAACTGAATTATCCTAAGACTGGAGCACATCTCCTTTTTCTCCCCACTTCTGAGTCTACTGTGTCAACTCATACTGGCCTGGAGCATTACTCCACTCTATGACCTCCACAATGATGCTAGGAACACTCACACAGCAAATGATTTACCTTCCCATCTGTAGAATTGTAAGTAAAACCTTTGAACCCAGAGTGGGGCACTGGCTCAGTTCTTCCAGTCCATCAACTATCAGCATCAATCAAATGCTTTAACAGTCAAGTTATTAAAAGGACTAGTTTGATGGTCTAGTGTGAAAATTAGTATGTCTAAACAGAACCTAGGGTAAATGGAAGATAAGCCATCTTCATGAAGGCAGGCCAAGGGAGTTTCTTCACACAATACCAAGATATCCCTTCAAAATACTTCTCTAGTTTTCACACCATTTTACCTATAGTTACATTTTTAAGAATTAATCTTACAAAAATAACCGGCATTCCCCAGAAAGATTTATATACAAGGATAGTCATACTTGTTATACACAATATTTAGAATATATATTATATAGAGCAATATATAATATTTATAATAATAAAAGTTGAAATCAGACTATACATCCAACAATGGAAAAATGGTTAAATAATAAATAATGGTACATCCATAAAACAGCACTATGCAGTCATTAAAAAGATGTTCTTATAATTTATCAAGTGAAAAAAGCAAGTTAGACTCTAATTTCAGAAAATAAAGATGTATGTGTATTTGTCTATATGTATATATTATATATATATATATACACACACACACACAAACACATTTTTCTTTTAAGATTTTTTTGATGTGGACTATTTTTAAAATCTTTATTGAATTTGTTACAATATTGCTTCTTTTTATGTTTTGGTTTTTTGGCCACGAGGCATGTGGGATCTTAGCTCCCCAACCAGGGATCGAACCCGCACAACACTGCATTGGAAGGTGAAGTCTCAACCACTGGACCACCAGGGAAGTCCCCACAAACACATTTTTAAAGGTCTCTGGTAATGTATACCAAAATATAATTGGTTATCCCACAAATGCAGATAGCTTTTAATTCTCTTCTTTATGCTTTTCTATATGTTCCAAATTTTCTATAAGAACACGTGTTACCTTTTTGCAATCGGGGGAAACGTATGCCAATAAAAGTGGGAAAGGTTTTGTTTGTTTGTTTAACGAACAATCAAGGTTACATTTTTTTATACTATAGGACAAGAGTCAGCAAACTTTTCCTCTAAAGGATCAGATAGTAAATATTCCAGGCAGACTGTTGCTGTCACCAACTATTCAAGTTTGCCACTATAACACAAAAGCTATAAACAATACTTTAGAAATAGGCATGGTTATGTTCTAATAAAACTTTATTTATACACACAGTGAAACCTGGATTTACACAAATTTCATGAAATACTATTCTTTTTATTTTTTTTTTCAGCCACTTAAAAACGTAAAAACCATTAGGCTCATATTCAGTACAAGCAGCACGTAAGATGTGACCTACTAGCCAGTTTGCCAACTGCTGCTATAGAACACAGACAAAATGCTCTAAGACTAGAAAATATCCAATGCTGCTGTGATTAACAACCCACTATAGCTATTTTTTTAAATCACCACAATACATTCATAAAATACCTAATAAGAATGCAACTTCTTGGAAAAGAAAAGCTTTTTGATAAATTAGTTGCAAAATGAACCTCATTATAGCTAAATGAGTGAGCTTACTATAGGGTTAGTAATATTAGCCAATTAAATGTTAAGAGATTATCTGCCAAAATTACAAATTATGTTTTGAAAGAAGTCATCTTAGGTGATTTTATTTGACAGCAATTAGATAGTAGGATAAGCTATCCACTCAAGCCACTTCTAGTTCATGTCAACAGAAATCACACGAGTAAGATTTAAGATTTAAATTAGTAACAGAATTAGAAAATTTAAGACCAACTGCAGTTCCAAATTAGCTAAGAAGGGATAACTTTTTCACCATCTAGCTTTTAAACCATACTATACACTTCTCTCTGGCAGAGTAGAAATGCATCTCAAAAGCACATTTTTCCCTTAGAATGGTGTCATCTTCTAGAGAACGGACAGACTTCACACCAGTCTCAAGAGAAAGTTGGTATTGAGCTGCATGAGTTGCTTGTAAATTTTGGAGATTAATCCTTTGTCAGTTGCTTCATTTGCAACTATTTTCTTCCATTCTGAGGGTTGTCTTTTGGTCTTGTTTATGGTATCCTTTGCTGTGCAAAAGCTTTTAAGTTTCATTAGGTCCCATTTGTTTATTTTTGTTTTTATTTCCATTTCTCTAGGAGATGGGTCAAAAAGGATCTTGCTGTGATTTATGTCATAGAGTGTTCTGCCTATGTTTTCCTCTAAGAGTTTGATAGTGTCTGGCCTTACATGTAGGTCTTTAACCCATTGTGAATTTATTTTTGTGTATGGTGTTAGG
>NC_041233.1:96388961-96409536 GCF_002837175.3 Physeter macrocephalus
TGGCATGGACATATATACACTACCAAATGTAAAATAGATAGCTAGTGGGAAGCAGCCGCATGGCACAGGGAGATCAGCTCGGTGCTTTGTGACCACCTGGAGGGGTGGGATAGGGAGGGTGGGAGGGAGGGAGACGCAAGAGGGAAGAGATATGGGAACATATGTATAAGTATAACTGATTCACTTTGTTGTAAAGCAGAAACTAACACACCATTGTAAAGCAATTATACTCCAATAAAGATGTTAAAAAAAAAAGAGAGAAAGTTGGTTTTCAGTGAATTAGCTCAGAGATTTCTTTGTTCCTAAAACCTCTAAGGTAAGGAAATTAATGCCTACTGTTACCACAGTAACTGACTTGCCTAATTGCTTGAGGGCTAATAAAGAATCCCAACCTTTTTGAAATGCATCCCCCAAAAAACAAAAAAACACTACACTGTTAAGTTAAATAGCACATACAGATAACCATTTCAAGTCCAGGAAAAAGTTATCAGTAAGTATTTCAATGCCTCACTCTGAGAGACAATTATATTGTTTAATGTGGACAAATTTTCAGTTACTACCTAAAATGGTTCAATTCTGTTTTGTTCAAAATATATGAAGGTTAACCTGATGAAATACACTGTTTTATAAACCTGATTATTTAATCAAAAATGCAAGAATTTTAGAATTATTCTAAAATTTTCTAACAAAATGTCACAAAAGAGAAGTCACGGTAAACAAGCTAAAATTTCAATTTCTCACTTTGGGCATTGGTGCAAATTTTACAAATATCCATTGAGTTTCACAAAGTTTCTCCAAGGAACAAAGCTGTATCACCATCACTACGCACAAAGGAAAACTAATAACAAAGGCTAGCTGATTTTGCAAAGGTCAGCAGAGTGCTCTAGCATTAAAAATTACATTATGAAGAAGCAGGGAAGTACAGTGGAAAGAAATCTAGACTTGGAGTCAGAAAACCTAGGCTCCAATGTTGCGTTGTATCAAGAAAAATTATCCAAAAGTTATAAGTAAGACAAAAAGAAGGCAATATGTCCTTTCAGTGTCATACAGGAGCACAAGCCCACCCAATGATTATTTCATACAGAATATACATTTATTTAACTCTTTATTTACTATTGATTGAAAACTCAGACTCTATGAAGTTACCCGTTAACTTGTAAAATTTTATCTAGTAAAAATGCAACTGAATTCTGTCCAGCAGAAAAGATAATCTCAAAGCCTATGGTTTTTACTGCCCTGTAGGACAGCCCTGTACCTAAGCTAGCAATTGTTTCAAAGTTTTTTCTCCAATGTCTTTATGTGGTGGTAAATTTAATGTATCAACTTGACTGCTGCTAAGGGTTACCAGCCCAGAGCTGGTAAAACAGTTATTTCTGGGTGTGTCTGGGAGGGTATTTCCAGAGATTAGCATTTGAATAGGTAAACAGAGTAAAGAAGACTGCCCTCACCAATGGTGGGCATCATCCAATCTGTTGTGAACCTCAACAGAACAAAAAGGCAGAGGAAGGGGAAATTTGCTCTTTGCTTGGGCTGAGATGTCCATTTTCTCCTGCCCTTGCACATCAGCATTCCTGGTTCTCAGGCCTCTGGACTCGAAGCAGGTCTCACACCATTGGCTCCTCTGGTTCTCAGGCCCTCAAATTTGGTCTAGAATGACACCACTGGCTTTCCTGGGCCTCCAGCTCGCTGATAGCAGATTGTGGAAATTCTAAACCTCCACAATCGCATGAGGCAGTCCCTCACAGTAAATATCTTTCTCTATATCTATATATATATCCTATTGGTTCTATTTTTCTGGAGAACCCTATTACCTTATAATCTTTGCTCCGCTTTGAACCAATTTTATCTCCTGTTGGTTCCCTCATTAATGAATTAAACAAATGTGATGTGCTCATTGTATATTTGTATGAGAATTGGTCTTTAATTTTTTAGAAAAATATGCTGTGACACTTGGCCACTTAGTATCCATGTGATCTTGCACAAGGCACTACTTTTCTAAATTTTCATTTCTTCATCTGTAAAATGGGATTAAATTGCCATTATATTACTTGCCTTATTATATTACATTATTATTATATATTACTTGCCCTAACTGACCACGGGGTTGATGTGAAGATAAACAGTGATAAACCTAATGTGGCATCTCTTAAACTGCAGCTATACATGAGTTGGCATACTGATAGGAGTAGTGATAGATCTTTTACTGCTATTATACCTCATTCTCTTTAGTATACTGAGAAGGATCAAGAACCTATGGGTACAGAAAGAGATATCAAATCCATACATATTAGACTAAGTATATAAATTTATCAAAAGTTAATTAAACACTGAAGTGCTTCATAGGCAGAATGTTCTTTTAAATGATAAATCCAAATAGAGAAAAGAAAATGGATTCATTTATCCAAAAAGACTTTATTCTTACGCATCAGATCTGATCCAAGGAGTACTAAATTTCAACATGCATCTATTTTATTTCTCTGTAACTATATTACACAAATTATATTTAGGAGGTTTCCAACTACAATCCAAGTTACAACACTAATATATCATCTAACTTTTCATGTGTGTAGATGAGAATATAGAAAAAGAATAAATTTTAAAGACTGATAAGTTATAAGATTGGATTAGTAAGTGTTTTCAAATAACCTAACAAAAAGCTTATAAGACTAAAGCAGCTTAAATGATTCAGCAATTCACTTTGGTTATCAATGTCCTAAATTTGGTTAGGCACTTTGGGTTTCACCTATACAATTATGTTATTTTTACTAAAAGAGGCAGTTTCGAGTCAAAAAGCCTTTCAAATGTTATCAACAACGCAACAAACTTTAAAAATTCTGGGTTTGAGTTCTTTTATTATATTACATAGTTTCTGAAAATGTAACCTTGCCCTATAAGTTTATCTATATTTAACCAATATACTAGCAACTACTTTATATATATATATACATATACTATATAGACACATATACACATGCATATATACACATGCATGTACAATCTATAATTTATTATAGAAAATATAATTTATAAGGTATTCTCCTGTATTGTTTTTGAGAATTCCTTTCTGCTTTTCAGTGCACTAATAGGAATAGGAGGGGTCAGAGTAAAAAAATTAGGACCAAAGAATCCACGACAAAGCCCTCATTAAATTCCCTAATTAAAGAGGCTTTAATTAATCTATTGCTCGATTTCGGCTAATCTTAATTTCACTCCAAATAATCCAAGCAAGCAAACAAGAAAAGCTAAATAAAACCACCATTAGCATTTAGTCCAGCTACAGTAAATCACAGCAATTTTAAAAGTAGTGGGATTTTTTTTTTTGAGAGACCTATTTCTTTATAGGCATCTACCACATTTTCATAACTGTCAAGTATTATGTAATATATAATTTATAATAACAAAGTATAAATTAAAATTTGTATTAATAGTCAACTGAAATAAAATACAAATAGAAACAAATAAATACAATAAAATGCCATTAAAATGCTAGCAACAGGGGAAAAAAATAAAAGCCTCTCTCTATGCTGTGTCATTGTGAGAAGCTGCACTGCCCATAAACCAGGAACATGACTTTACCTGAACTGAATCCATGGCACAGTGAAGTGCTTTATAACTGAATTTCACTATCCAACTGAATAATTCATTATTTTTAATGAATTTCCTCTGTTCTGTAAGTAGCAATAGCCAGTCAGCTAAAATCAACCACTATAAACTTGGAAACTGCAGAGGAAGTTTTCAAGTAAGTCAATTTAAAACTTGCTTAGGCTGCCTATTTTTCCTTTTTATTTTTTACTCTTACTTCATATGGCCTGAGATGAAATTTTACAGGACTCATTATCAAGAGGACATTGACGGTTGCCTACCCAGCATCCATTCCACCCTGTACTCTTTGTACAGTACCATAAATTTAATTGAGATAATGACCAGTTACTCACAAAGCCAATGTGTTTCAAGACAGCTGCCCCTACTACCAGCTCCCATGGAAAATCAACTGATCTGAAAGTAATCCCATTCTCCTTGCCACAATGATGATTCAGAAACTCAGGCCTAAACTCAAGACATTCCCTTGAATTTGGGTTAAGAATAAAACCTATGATCTAATTCAGGCCAAAGAGATACAAGAGAAGGTGTTTAGGGGGTTTCTGAGAATAACGCGTCTTGCTCTTGTAAGAAAGTACCAGAAGAGATGCCCTATATTTGAGAATGGGAAGCCTGGGCCTTCTACAGCCAGTTTGCCATCATGGTGGAAGCCAGCTTGAGGATGAAGCCAACACACAGAAGACGGCAAAGATGAGAAATGGAGCTACAGTAGATGGACTAAACCAGTCTTCAAGTCAGCCCTACCTCAGCCTTCAAGTTTCATTGTAATAATAAATTTCCTTATTTGTTAAGCCTGTTTGAATCAAGTTTTCTGTGCTTGCATTCTAATACACAAATATAATTGAAAATAAAAGTATGTGGCCAATTCTTTTCTTTCTTTAACCCCTTATCTTAAAAAAAATAAATTATAACAATAAAAAAACTAGCCACACAAAGGATACAATACCAAAAGTTTCATAACTTCATAGAGTTTCAAATCTTTTTAAACCAAAATAAGAATAAAATAACATTAAATAGCAATGTAACAGAAAATTATAACTGTTGGGGAAGCTAGTAAAGTAATCTTGTTCAGGCTTCAGAGGCGGCACTAGGCCTCTCTCTGACCAGGCAATGACCCTAAAAACTGGCTAAGTGCCAAACTGCTGAGCTACATACAGGCCAGCAGGGGTGACGCCAGCATACCTTGTAAATCATTAGATAAGACAGGGAGTAAGTCTGGGGGCTTGAACCTTGAGGGCCTGGCCAGCCCCCGGGGATTAGAGAACATTCCAAGACTTTCAAGTTAAGACCAAGACATTTATGACAATACCAGGGCTGCAAATTTGCACGCAGGCTGATTATTATCAGCCTTCGGCCTGGTGCTTATAGTGGGACTCCTTCGTGTAGCAAACTGAAGTCTCACCCGTGGGGTGGACGCACTGCCTGGGGCCTTTTCACAATTGGGACTCCAGATTGCTGTACCAGGGACTTCTCAGTGCTGCTTGGATATGGATGTAGGTGCTTCCCCAATTCGGTGATGTATAAACCTCTGTTTTTACTATTCTTTCTTAATTAGTTATACTATTCTTTTCTTAATTAATATACTGTATTCTCGTGTTAATTCAATAAACTCTTTAAATTTTTGCTTAACTTAGTGCAGAGTGGTTATTTTGCCAGCGAATCCTACGAACCTTGAAACCAAATGTAAGGTTTTCGGCAAAACAATAACTTAAATAAATGGGAGTGATATTTAACTTTAGGATGCAAAGCTCTGTATTGAGCTGAAATTCAGCATTGTCAGGTAGAAAGAAAAATGCAGTATTTTACAATAAGACCAATTTAAGTGTGGGAGGAACAACAAAAGATAAAAATAGAGACAGAGTGAAAAAGAAACTGGAAAATTAATATACAATTCTGAAAGCAACCATAAGTTTACCCAACGTAAATCTTTCATAAGAACTTCAAATTAGCCTCTTCAGACAGGGCAAGTTTACGTGAAATGAGTAAAAGGAAAAATCAGCAATCTTGTGACTGTACACCTCCCAGAAGGCAAAAGTTATCTTCCAGTCCAATTATCTTACCACCACACTCCAGTGCCTTCATTTCATGAATGAACAGCAAAAGCAGATCAGGTTCCTACTGCCAGGCATGGAAACATTCATTTTTTTTTTTTTTTTTTTGTGGTACGCGGGCCTCTCACTGTTGTGGCCTCTCCAGTTGCGGAGCACAGGCTCCAGACGCGCAGGCTCAGCGGCCATGGCTCACGGGCCTAGCCGCTCCGCGGCATGTGGGATCTTCCCGAATCGGGGTACGAACCCGTGTACCCTGCATCGACAGGCGGATTCTCAACCACTGCGCCACCAGAGAAGCCCAAAACATTCATTATTAAACAGCAGACTTCCCTGACACTGATGATCTATCACACGGATAGGGTCCACTGTGAAATACGGTGACATATGTTCAAACATTGCTCATCTGTCCTAGTCACTTTTACTAACCTGGTGTTCTAGCCAAATAATGATTGATGGGTATGCCTTTTGACTTTGCCATATAGTTCTAATTGTTCTATAAAGAAATACCATGGGCCTGTGGGTTTATGATGTTAACCCACAGTTAACATCATACTCAGTGGTGAAAGACTGAAAGCTTTCACCCTAAGATCAAGAGTAAGACAGATGCTCACTTCCACCAACGCTATTCAACATAGTATTGAAAGTTCTAGCCAGAGAAATTAGATATAAACAAGAAATAAAAGGCATTCAAATTGGAAAGGAAGAAGTAAGACTACCTCTACTCACAGATGACATGATCCTGTCATTAAAAAAAAAACCAAAGAATCCATAAGAAACCTACTAGATTTTTTTTTTTTTTTTTTGGCTGTGTTGGGTATTCGTTGCTGTGTGCAGGCTTTCTCTAGTTGTAGCAAGTGGGGGCTACCCTTCGTTGTGGTGCACGGGCTTCTCATTGCAGTGGCTTCTCTTGCTGCGGATCACAGGCTCTAGGCACGCAGGCTTCAGTAGTTGTGGCACACAGGCTCAGCAGCTGTGGCACGCAAGCTCTAGAGCACAGGCTCAGTAGTTGTGGTGCACGGGCTTAGTTGCTACGCGGCATGTGGGATCTTCCCGGACCAGGGCTCGAACCTGTGTCCCCTGCATTGGCAGGTGGATTCTTAACCACTGCGCCACCAGGTAAGTCCCACCAATTCCAAGAAACCTACTAGATTTAATAAGCAAATCCAGCAAAGTTGCAAGGTACATGATCAACACACAAAAATAAGCTGTGTTTCTAGACAACAGCAACGAACAATCTGAAAGGAAATTAAGAAAGCAATCCCATTTACAATGGCATCTAAACGAATAAAATAAAATATCTAGGAGGTGAAAAACTTGTACACCAAAACCTACAAAACATTGCTGCCAATTAAAGAAGACATTTCATTCATAAAGAGGACAAGTTCATGACTTGTCTCCATAACAAGAGCCTGTACTCTACAAGAGAAGCCACCACAATGAGAAGCCTACGCACCGCAACAAAGAGTAGCCCCCACTCGCCGCAACTAGAGAAAGCCTGCACGCAGCAGTGAAGACCCAACGCAGCCAAAAATTAATTAATTAATTAATTTTAAAAAAAGAAAACAAGTTTCATTGCAACAAATGGAACAACACCTATGTTCATGGATATAAATACTTAATATTGTTAAGATGTCATACTCCCCAAAGCTACCTACAGTTTCAACACAATCTCTACCAAAACCCCAAAAGCCTTTTTTTCAGAAATGGAAAAGCCGATCCTCAGATTCATATGGAATTGGGAGTTCCCTGGCGGTCCAGTGGTTAGGACTTGGCACTTTCACTGCCGTGGCTTGGGTTCAATCCCTGGTCAGGGAGCTAAGATCCCGCAAGCCACCTGGTGCTGCAAAAAAAAAAAAAAATCATATGGAATTGCAAGGGGTCCTGGATAGCCAAAACAGTCTTCAAAAAGAACAAAGTTGGAGACTCAGACTTCCCAGTTTCAAAACATACTACAAAGCTACAATAATCAAAACAGTGGTATGGCATAAGGATAAACATATAGATCGATGGAACAGAACTGAGCTTCCAGAAATTAATCCTTATATTTCTGGACAAATTACTGATTTTTGACAGAGTGCCAAGTCTATTCTGTGGGGAGAGAAGGAGTTTTTCAACAGACGATGTTCGGCCAACTGGATTACCACATGGAAAAGAGTGAAGTTGGACCATACGCAAAAATTAACTCAAAATATATTGATTCAAATATAACAGCTAAAACTGTAAACCTCTTAGAAGAAGACATAAGGGTAAATCTTCATGACTTTGGATTTGGGAACAAATTCTTAAATAGAACACCAAAAGAACAAGCAACAAAAGAAAAAAATCCATAAATCGGACTTTATCAAAATTTAAAACTTTTATGAATCAAAGAACATTATCCAAATGTAAAACGACAACCCACAGAATGGGAGAAAATATTTGCAAATCATATATCTGATAAGGGTTTAGTAAGAATACACAAAAATCTCCTACAGCTCAACAAGAAAAAGACAAACAACTCAATTTAACAACAGATAAAGGACTAGAATAGACATTTCTCCAAAGAAGATATACCGATGGCCACTAAGCATGGGAAAAGATGTTCAACATCTTTAGTCATTAAGGAAATGCAAATCAAAACCACAATAAGATACCACATCACATCACCACCTAAGATGGCTATAATAGAAAGAAAAAGGAAAGTGGAAAGATAAGAGAAGAAAGGCAAACAAAAGAGAAAAGAAAAAAGAAAAGGAACAGAAAAACGAAGAAAAAAGACAAAAGAAAAGAAAAAGGAACAGAAAATAACAAGTTTTTGAGAGGATTTGGAGAAATTGTAACCCTTATAACATTGCTGGTTGAATGTAAAATGGTTCCACCACCGTGAAAAACAGTTCTTCAGTTCCTCAAAAAGCTAAACATAGAGGCAGGGCAGTTCACCCGTCTTATGTTGCTAAAAAGAAAAGGTATGTAGACTACACCAAAACAAACAAACAAGAAAAAAGGGCTTCCCTGGTGGCGCAGTGGTTGAGAGTCCACCTGCCGATGCAGGGGACACGGGTTCGTGCCCTGGTCCGGGAGGATCCCACATGCCGCGGAGTGGCTGGGCCCGTGAGCCATGGCCGCTGAGGCTGCACGTCCGGAGCCTGTGCTCCGCAACAGAAGAGGCCACAACAGTGAGAGGCCCAGGTACCGAAAAAAAAAAAAAAAAAGCTAAACATAGGGACTTCCCTGGTGGTGCAGTGGTTAAGAATCCGCCTGCCAATGCAGGGGACACGGGTTCGAGCCCTGGTCCGGGAGGATCCCACATGCCGCGGAGCAACTGAGCCCGTGCGCCACAACTACTGAGCCTGCGTGCCTAGACCCTGTGCTCCGCAACAAGAGAAGCCACCACAGTGAGCAGCCCGCACACCCCAACAAAGAGTAGCCCCCACTGGCCGCAACTAGAGAAAGCCCACGCGCAGCAATGAAGACCCAACGCAGCCAAAAATAAATAAATTTAAAAAATTTTTTTTTTAAAAAAAGAGCTAAACATTTAATTATCATATGATCCAGCAAGTCCACTCCTAGGTACAGACCCAAAAAGAATTGGAAAAAGGGACTCAAGCAGATCCTTGTAAGCCAATGTTCAGTGCACCATTATTCACAATAACCAAAAGGGGGAAAAAACCCAACTGTCTGTCAACAGATGAATGGATAAACAAAATATAGTATATACACACAACGAAACAGTATTCAGCTATAAAAAGAAATTAAGTGCTAATACATGGTACGACATGGATGAACCTTGAGAGCATTATGCTGAGTGAAAATAAGTCTGATGCAAAAGGACCAATATTATATGATTTCACTTGTATATACTACCTAGAATAAGCAAATTCATAGAGAGTATACCAGAGGTCACCAGGGCCTGGGCAAAGGGGGCAATGGGGAGTTATTGCTTACTTAACCAGTTACAGAGTTTTCTTGGGGTGATGCAGAAGTTTTAGAAATAATGGTTACGCTTGTGTAACAGTGAGTGTAATTAATGTCACTGAATCGTACACTTAAAAAATAGTTAAATTAGCAAACTTTGTTATATACATTTTACCACAATTTTTTTTAAAAAAACCATTCAGATCATGGTGTTTCCCTGACAAACCTCTCCAGTAGCTTCCCACCTCCCTCAGAATGAAAACCCAAATTTTCAAAATTGTCTACAAGGTCCTACACAATCTGTCTGACTTTATCTTCTACAATTCTTATCTCACCCTGCTCTAACTTACTGGCCTCCTAGGCTGCTCTTCGGACACACCATGCAGGCTCCCTCAGAGCCTTTGCACTTTCATTTCCCTCAGAAAGCCACAGGACTAGCTCTCTCACTTCCTTCAGGTCTTTACTCAAAAATTACCTTCTCATGGCCAGGCCTTCCCTGACCACCTACTGTAAAACTGCAGCTCCCTACCTCCACCGACACTCTTCACCTTCTGATATACCAGGCTTTTGACTCATTGCCTATCTCTCTCCAAAATGCAAACTCCAAAAACGAGCGATTTGTGTTTGTTTTGTTCACTGATGGTATCCCCAGTACCTAGAGCAGCGCTCAATAAATATCTGTTGAATTAACAAAGGGAGACCACTGTTCAATGGCATGAAAATCTAAATGCCCTACCCATACCGACCTTCAGCTCCCTAAAAGTTAACGCACCGAACTATACAAAATCCTTAGTACTCTGACTTAAAGACCACTAAATTAGCATCCTAAGGATTTTAATATCCTCTTCCATAGGGAGAATTTTAACATACTCAAACATATCGAGAAAACAACTCAAATTCAACCAGGGAAAACAAAAACAAAAACAAAACAAACCATTAAGGATTCAATGCTTTGAACTCAAAAAATTCCAACATAACTTGTTACACTACACAAAATGGGTTGGGTGCCTGGGAGGTGGAAAGGGAGAAGGAAGATGTCCGTCTCTAAGGAATATCCCACACACAGCCCAGAGGCCTGCTCTGCCGGACTGAGCACCGCCAGTGTCGGAGAAGGCTAGAATGATACCTCAAGGGTCTGGAGGTGGAAGCAGGGCTGGGGAGGACACGTTACCGTGAGAAGAGTCAGTTCAACGGGACTTCTCCTTCAGCTGGACAACTTGTGCAGCGTCCCAACAGCATTGCCTGGAACCCAGTCACTCAGCCTGGACACCAATTCAATCAACCTTATTCCCGCGTGTCACAGTCCACGCCGGAGCGTCACGGCGCACACAGCATACGTCACTTCTGGGACACGGACCTTCCCACCCCTCCCTCCCGGGTCCGCCCGCCCCCAGTCCACCACTCCCAGAGCGCCGCGCTGCAGCCCCTCCCACCCTAGCCCGGCGGGCTACGCGAAACGCATGCGCGGAGGAATCCCGCCGCCGCTGAGCACTCCGGGAAGTGTAGTCTCCTTGTGGGTGCCGGTGGGCCGCCAGAGTCCTACGTCCCGGCTGAACCTGGAGAAGTCAGAACACTCTCGCCACCCGGGTCCTTATCCCCACCTTCACACCTGTCCGGTCACCTCGCGCTCACGCTCCGATCCCACGCGCTGGGCTTCCGTCAGGGCGGGCCCCAGAGGAGAGCGGATACCCGGTCTTTCCTTCAGCGGGCGTGCTGGAGGAGGCGGGGCCCACTGCCCGCCTCCCACCGCCCCCCTCCCCGCCCCCCTCTCTCCCGCGGGCCGCGGGCCGGTGCCCGAAGAGAGGCGGCGGCCCCCGCAGCAGCCGCAGGAGGGGCGGCGGCGGCGGTGGGCACCGCAGGCGATGCCCCTGCCCGGCTGCTCCGGCGTGGGGCAGTGCGAGCGGCGGCGGGGGAGCAGGCAGGGGGCGGCGGCTGCGGCGGCTGCAACAGAGGGGCCGAGGGCTGCAGGCGGCGGCGGCGGCGGCCTCGAAGGGCATCGGCGGAGGCGGTGATGGCAGCAGTGGTGATGTGAGTGTTTGCTGGCTGGGGCCCCGGGGGCTGTCCAGCCCGAGGCGGGCGGCCCGGCGGCGAGCGGGAGCGGGAGGCCAGGGGCGGCGGAGGGATGCTGTGTGCCCGGTGCGGAGCCGGGAGACGCCGCCCGCCGCCCGCCCGCCGCCCGCCGCCCGCCCGCCGCCGCCGCCGACCGTCCTGGCGCTGCGGCGGCCGGCGCCGCGCAAAGAGCGGCCAGGTGTGGGGTTCCCGGGCAGAGGCTGGGGCAGCGCAGGCCGAGGGGCGTCTGCGATTGTTCTCAACACTCCTCCCCCACCCCACCCCGTGTGTCTGTTTGTCACTTGCAGCTGAAGATGGAAAGAGCCAGGCGAAGGGGAGGCGGCGGCGGCGGCGGCCGCGGCCGCGGCGGCAAGAATGTAGGGGGCTCTGGCCTCAGCAAGAGTAGACTCTATCCTCAGGCCCCGCACTCCCACTACCCCCACTACGCGGCTTCAGCCACCCCTAACCAGGCTGGGGGCGCAGCCGAAATCCAGGAGCTGGCCTCCAAAAGGGTGGACATCCAGAAAAAGAGGTTTTACCTAGATGTGAAGCAAAGCTCCCGGGGCCGGTTCCTAAAGATAGCCGAAGTCTGGATAGGGAGAGGCCGGCAAGACAATATCAGAAAGAGTAAACTGACCCTCTCCCTGTCTGTGGCCGCGGAGCTGAAGGACTGTCTAGGGGACTTCATCGAGCACTATGCACACCTGGGCCTGAAAGGCCACCGACAAGAGCATGGTCACGGCAAAGAGCAAAGCTCCAGGAGGAGACAGAAGCACGCAGCACCCTCCCCACCAGTCTCTGTGGGGTCCGAAGAGCACCCTCACAGTGTCCTCAAAACAGACTACATAGAGAGGGACAATAGGAAATACTATCTAGACCTAAAGGAAAATCAACGGGGTCGCTTCCTAAGGATAAGACAAACCATGATCCGGGGGACTGGCATGATAGGTTATTTTGGCCACACTTTGGGCCAAGAGCAGACTATCGTCCTCCCAGCACAAGGGATGATTGAGTTTCGGGATGCCTTGGTTCAGCTCATTGAAGACTATGGCGAAGGAGACATAGAAGAACGCAGAGGTGGAGACGATGACCCAGTCGAACTCCCAGAGGGGACTTCTTTCAGAGTGGACAATAAAAGGTTCTACTTTGATGTGGGCTCTAATAAATATGGAATTTTCCTGAAGGTAAGTGAGGTGAGGCCACCTTACCGTAATACTATTACTGTTCCATTCAAAGCTTGGACAAGGTTTGGGGAGAATTTTATCAAGTACGAAGAAGAGATGAGGAAAATTTTCAACAGCCATAAAGAAAAGAGGATGGATGGCAGAAGGGCCAGTGGTGAAGAGCAAGAATGCCTCGACTAGAATGAAAGTGAACTCCGTCAGGCAAAAGTTAAAATCATAAATTGGCTAAAAGTACTGATCCATAATCATTTGAAGAAATTTTTCCTCTTTTTTTGGCCCTTTGTTATGAGTAATACCTCTAGTAGTTATACTTCAAGGAGTCTGATTCTCATGTTATGTTATCCATAAAACACTATAATTCTTATGGGAATTTCAACCTTCCCAGAGCTAAATAGTTTAGCTGCTTCAGCTGCTCCAGACTATTGAAGTATGCAAATTAGCACAAAGTGTGATATTCTGACCTTCTAGTTACCATAACTAAGATTAACATTGCACTATGACATAAGCCTAAAAAAAGATACATATACCTAATATGTAAGTGTGAATTTCTATTTAACAAGTTCCCCCAAAAAAGTATTCCATTCCTACTTCATTAAAAGCTGCTAGGATTACCTGTAGGACAGTTACCACAGAAACAGAAACTGACTTTTATTATAAATATATTTATTTACAAAAGTACGAGTAGAAATATATTAAATGTCCATTGGATAACTGAATATTAAACAGTACCATTAAAGAATCGAATCTTAGCGTTACTATAGTATTCTATAATTTCAAATTTTGTGGTGACCCTACAGTTTATACTTGCCATATCAATGCCATGAGAGAGTTTTAATTGGTTATTCTAAGCTAGTTATAATCCCATCTTCACCTCTGATTATTGTACCATATATTATTATTGACTTTCCAAAGTTTCAGGAATTACTTTTATGTCACTGTTGCGTGGGAGGCTTTGCTATGGAAATCTTGATATTTTAGCTTTTCATGCTAATTTGAAGGTTGTGAGAGGTTCTTTCCCAAAATACATCATGGACTCAAGGTGTTATATTTTATGCTGCTGCTTTAACACTGTTTCAGAAGGGTTGGTGCACCAGTTACCTGATATAAAAATAATCTGTAATAATATATTTTAGTAGCATCTTTGCAGTTGCTACCCTGAAGTCCATTTCAACACTTCCAGTATAAACCTGACTTTTAAAGGTGTTTTAATTCCAGGAAAAAAAAAAAAAGTTTTTTTCTAAAAAGCATTTAGAATAAATGTACAATTTCAGCCTGGAAAAATATAATTTGAAGATTGGTTATAAACATATTTGAAAGAATAATTCAGGCATTTTTCCAAGGTGCTCTTTATGATACTTTACATAAGGTTTACTTTACACAAGACTCACCCACTTACTGGTATTAAAAATTACTTTCCCGGAAGTGCCACAGCAATTTTTCAACACCTAAGCAATTTTTTAAACAAGTGGATATAATGTATATGTGTACCAACCCACCCTGTATTAACTGACTGAAATTTTATCTGTTGAGCTGCATTTTATCTGAATGAAATTACTGTCTTTTATCTTGGCTTTATTCACCTCCCACACAATGAGTCCATATAATCATGTTTAAAAGCCAAACACTGATTTCAACCCCCAAATACAGCTCTTATTGATGAGAGCTGGCTGCATGGATTGAGTTCAGAATGTAGCTCTCCTTTTATATGCTATAAGTAATTCACAATTATTTTAACAGTTGTTTTCCCTCCAGAGGTTTGTCCCCAAATACACTTAAGTAAGGTCACTAAGAAAACTTTATGATATGAATTAAGAAAATTAATTTCACTGATTTACGTTACTTAAGAACAAGCAATCAGTAACCTAGACATACATACTGGTGTTGGCTTACTGATTGTATTTCCAGTTTCCTCAAGCAGCATGAAGGAATCTCCCCAGCTCATTATAATTGTGGGCCATCTGGATCACTATGGACCAGCTGAAGGTTAGAAGATGGTGTTAGGACTAGAGTTAATAGTTCATGGCAGGTGTTCAGACTCTAAAAGTAGCAAGGATCTTTAAACAGTCCTCACTGTAACATAACTATTCTAGGCTTGATAAAAAGTAGTTTTGGGGTATACGAAGGAGTGGTGTACACTTGAATTACTGTACTACTGATTGCTTTGCTGCCCATCCTAGTGCCTATTAATAATAATCAACCTGTCAGATTTTGGCAAACTGGAGCTGTGAATATTCCAGTATTTGAGCGTTCCTATCACTATTGCCGTGACTGTATACTCTCTCTTAAAACCTTCCCTTCCAAAATATTTATATCTGTTAAGTCTAAATAATTGCCTTCTTGGTTTTTAGTCTGGTAAGGTTTGAGTGTATATGTATATACACACACACACATCTATGTGTGTGCTTATATGTGTGTTATATATATATACATATATATATACATACACATGATGCAATGTCAGACTTAAATATTTTTAGCTCATTGTATATAAATATTAATTAGTTTAATTTTGCATTAATAATTTAAGTGAAAAATTTGTTAGGCAGCCAAATTTTCTACATTGTGTGTATACTTCAGAGCTTTTACCATCTCAGAGCCACAAGCTGGATAGATGCACATGTACTGGCAGTTGAATATATACTTTAGAATCATCAAGCCTTCTTCCAGTCCTTTTGTTTCATTTTTTCAAAGTTAATGTTCACCGAAAAATGAAATGATGCTATGATTCTTTTTGATAATTAAAATTTCCAGTCATTCATTAGCCATAATCAAATAAGATCCAATCCAAAACTCTGGTATTAGGACATGTACTGAGATGTATCTTATAAAATAAGCTACTATTCTTATCTGTGCAATAAACATTTTATTTATTGTCATTTGTAACATAAATGGAGCTGCAAGTGTACATGGTACTCTTCGAAATAATAGGATCCCTGCCTTGAAGACATAAAACTCTTAAGGCAACTGGATGTTAGAAGTCAAAAAGTGAGCATTAAAGTTAGTAACCAAAATTACTAGTTCACTATATAATTCTAAAACACCAATGATGTTTGCACATAATAATCCTAGCATAATGTGGTACAGACTCAAAACTGTAATAATATAAGCTGATAGTATGAAATTTGGAAACGGGTCCCTCCTAATCGTTGGCAGTGTGCTCCTACCAATTGAAAGCAGCACTAATCTGTTGCTTATATGCAAAAGGTGCAATGTATTATAAAAGTATTAAGCTTCTGCCACATTTTATAATTTTCCTTGTTAAAGCCCCAAACTGCCATGTCCCTTAAACTTGAGTCAAAAACAAGCTTATTTGCACTAAAGAGCATGGCCAAAAAATAAATGACAGGGTGGAAAAGCTAATTGGAACCTCTTGAAATAATTGGTTCTAATGGGAGAATTTCACATTTGTCTATTTGAAAGCTATATGGTCCAGGCAGACAATCTGTCAGTTCACTAATTTAATAATGCACTTTACCTTTTGTATATAAAAGATGTACATTTATGCCACTTGACCAGTGGGATGTGTTTCAATAACTATGTAGTTAGAATCTGTAGGGTGAGCTCTTGCATGCATATGTTTGTGTTGGAACTGCCGTAGTAACAAGTTTCCATTAAATCAGTGTAATGGAGAAGGGTAGAAGATGTTTCTGAAGCAAATCCCAATACATTTAACAAAGAATTTTAAAGTAGAGTTCATATTTGTATTCTTCAGGACTAGAATCAATAAAAAAACTATTTCTAGCCCAGGTTCGTATTACAGTTGAGATTATATCTAATTGAGATTCTCCATAATACCCTGAAAATGAATTTTGGGAATTTGTGCAGGCAAAAAAATTTTTAACAATTCTGTTTCATTGTTGATGTGTGTTTAAATTAGTAATGAAAAGACAGTACATGATACTGTATTAGAATTAAAAGTATGATTGGCTGATATGGCATCGTTAAGAAAACACCCAGACTAAAGAAAGTTCAAATTAAGGAAATGCAAAGAGCCTAAGAACAATTGCTAAAATAAATATGATATTATTTCAAAACTTGCAGAAGAGCTAACTTTCACCAACCAAGAAGGGTATTAGGGGACTTAGTGTATCCTTCCATCCTGCAAACTTCCTAAGATATACATTTGAAAACTAGATAATTGTTGCTTAATAATAGGTTGTATGTACTTTACTAACAACACTGTGTACTAACAATTCATCAAGAGTATACTATATTTACTGCATTCATTTTATATTTGTGGATAAGAATACATTATATATAGTGATCCTATCTTAATATAATCATGTATTTATATTGTAATTTTGCAAATATTTTCAGTAAAATAAACATTTATCTGAGCTGCACAATTTGAAGATGAAATTGGAATACACCCTCAGACACTCAGTTTTAATAAGCAGCTACCATTGAAAGTTGATGTATGTACTATCATTCCTTTAGAATTTATTTTATGGTTTATTTTAATACTTAAGTAAATAGGACTTAATTGCAAATTTGAAGTAGTGTTCTGGAAATAATTTTTTCATAAGTGTGAGGTTTTCTTTTTTCCTGCTTATTTCCAAATGTCTTTCACTGGAACTATTTGTAAAATCTTATTCCAAGCTTTATGTAAGAGCTTTGCTTAGTCATCACATAGTTTGAAGTTTCTCTTTTACCAAAACACCAAACATCTTTGGCAGGATAAAATCTAAAGTAAACCACAGAGAGAATTTAAAATTGATTCTATGCCCACAGAATAATACAGATGTAATATTTATCACTGCCAAATAATATTCTTAAAATCTTTCTGGAGTTTCCTTAAAGATTTCTTGAATTTCATAGAGAAATATTGGCTCGTGGCTAGCCCATTAGAGGAAGAGAGTAGGGATGTTAGTATGCTGTTGAGACAATCCGTAGTCCACAATACTGTAGCAGTGAGGTACAGGGAAAATGTGTTTTTCCCAATTTCACGTCTTGTGAAAATTGAGTTTTTAGATCACAGTTGCTCTGTCATACCCAAATTTATGTAGAAAAACAGTTTATGAGTTAGTATATTTTCTTGTATAATGTTAAAAAATTAATCTTTTTTTCCTTAATTTGACATGATTTTTTAAGTAATTTAAATTTATTTAGTCAATATTTTTGAATAAGGAAAACATGCATATAGTACAAAATTTAAATGGGCCAGATGGGTAGACACTGAAATGTAGCAACCAGTTACCAATTTCTTGTGTCTCCTTCTAGAGTTACTCTGCATATACAAGCATATGTATTATTTATACAGATATTCTTCTTAAACATACAGTTGAAAACATATCGTATACACTCTTCTGTACCCAGTAGTATCGATTTTAGATCTGTCATTATAAGTGAATTTTTTTCCCCTTTTACCTAGATACCATACTTGATCTAGTTACCATAGATCAATTAAATGCATAGATAGTTACATTTAATTTTAACTATTTATGACACCAAGGGAACCTCAAGGAAATTTCAAATGACTCCCATTGGAATTTACTCAAAATGCAAATATATGTATATATCAATTTTTAAATGTATAAATATTCAGTTTCCCGTCCCTATTTGAAACCACTTTGCCCTCCTAGCTCCCCCTCTTCCTTCCCTCAAAAAAGTATTGGTCTTTTTCCTGAGGTAATACAGTTCAGGATGTTAAGTTATTTACCCAAAGTTTATTTTAGATTAACTGTGTCCTCTAATGAAAAACACCCATGTTTAAAAGCTTTAATAAATTATCACTGTTAGTCAGTTTTTACTATTTCTGTTACTATTATTTTTATCCAAAGACCTTGCCATTGTTAAGAGTAAATCAGCACTAGAACCATAGCAAAAGGTTATGATCCTGCTGAAATCTTTTGCTTTATTAACATGAGTGTTTATATTTATAATGAGAAAAAGTATAGTTATTAATGAATAATTCATTTAGCATTTAGTCAAATCCAAGACTAAGCAGAGGGATAACGCTGCTTCTGATTATTTAAAGCATTGATTCCCCATTGAGGGACCCAGAGTCCGTCAGATTTCCTTGGGACCAAAAGGTACTAAGATGATTTGGGAAAAGATTAAAAACGTAAGGGCTATGAGGTTACAGGTACAACTAAACCATCTCCATTTTCTGCTGTAAGAATATAAAATAGCAAATATAATTGTTTGAAAATGAAATTAGCATAATTACTATTCCTGAAAATATAAACAAAGTTGCTTTAATAGTTCCCCAACCACTCCCCCTCAAAAGTCACAGTTCTCTTTTTATTCACATCAAGGAGGCACTTTAAGGTCACTTTTCTAATAACCACCAAGAAAAAATTATCTGAAAAATTAAAGGTCCCATACTTGAACCCTGAAGGATCCTATATAGTTATGAATTAAAGCAACCAATTAAGAGTATGTGGGTTGAGAAAGAATTTCTCAAATTAAAGAGTATGTGGGTTGGTGTGTGTAAACTCTATGAAAATGTTGAAAGGTTTAAAACTTAAAGAATTGGTTTCAACTTTAGAATAATATCTCCATAATCGATGGCATGATTTTCTGTTTGTAACATGGAAAAAGTGTTGTTAGAAAACAAGATTCTCTTAAACGTTTATTTTTAAAGCATAAAAGAGTTTGCTTCTTTTATTTTATTTATTCATTTTAGTGATGAATAACTCATTATCCTTTGCAGAATCTGTAACATTGGTAAAGATGACCAGGTATTTACTTGTTGAAGCTTAAAATGGTTTATAGGTATTGTTCCTTATTTAAAGAGAGGGATCAAAAGGAAAGTAATTCACCTTTGGGAAGAGTTTTGCTTAAATTTAGGCTAAAAAATATTAATAATTTTTCATCCTTAATCAAGGAGTTTCCCATGTTGGCGCTTTCCGGTAAATTGTTTTCCAAACTTTACCTTCTTTGGAATATCCCTTGTGAGAAATTGCATAGTCTTACTGAGGCCAGTGGCATCTACCAATAAATAAAAGCTTATTGGTAATGAATTAGTGCTGCTATGGTGAGGTTAGTTTGTAATGTGAATATGAAGAAAATACTCACTTAAGTGGAATATACGGTTCCTTCTTTAGTGTTGACTTTTTTCTAAGATTGAATAGGCATTGTCTGTACTTTCATTTTACCCCTTTATATTTAGTTTCTGTGTTATTCTATTCCAAGTATTCATTGTTCCCAGGAAATATTAGGAGTAAAGAAAAGAGAAAGTAATCCCTAAGAAAAGTGTTCATAGTATTTAAAAGCTAGAGTCGCTCAAAGTGTAAAATTGGAGGGAAAGTGCTTTTGTTGGTTTTAGTCTTTATCAGAATAACGGTATAAATCTTATTACTTTATTTGATCTGATTAGAGGCCAAATGTCTTTATCTGAGACGCCTATATTTGGAAATGTTCAGTATTTTATTTTTCTTAGAACAAATGATTCTGTAAGATAATACTCTTCTTCAGGATTTTATTTATGATTTGTTGTGGATTTGATGAAGTTGTTGCCTAGAGGCGGCAAATATAAAAGAAGAAATAGAGGAGAGAAAGGTGGTGGCTGATTATTTTGCTTGCCTATAACAAAAGAAATCAATCTAATAGAAATGAGATAAATAAGTCATTCGCAAAACTAAATCCCTGTTTATTTAACCTTTAAAAGAGCCTTTGAGGGCTTCCCTGGTGGCGCAGTGGTTGAGAGTCCGCCTGCCAATGCGGGGGACACGGGTTCGTGCCCCGGTCCGGGAAGATCCCACGTGCGGCGGAGTGGCTAGGCCCGTGAGCCATGGCCGCTGAGCCTGCGCGTCCAGAGCCTGTGCTCCGCAACGGGAGAGGCCACAACAGTGA
>NC_041233.1:96409550-96501515 GCF_002837175.3 Physeter macrocephalus
TCCGGAGCCTGTGCCCCGCAACGGGAGAGGCCACACCAGTGAGACGCCCGCGTACCACAAAAAAAAAAAAAAAAAAGCCTTTGAGAAAGAATAATAAGACATAATTCTGCCAGTGTATGACCTGACCCTGAGCAAATCATTTCACTTTTGTTGGGTGGTTTCCTTATATGAAACATGAACAAGATTGTATTAGAAGCTAGGGTTTCCTCCTACTCTAAACTTCTTAAATTCTGTATTAACAGAATGCAAAAGAAAAAATAGAATAATAATACCTGGATTAGGAAGTATGAGTAAGAGATTCTCTCTTTATATTAAAAACAACTATAATAATGCACCAACCTGTGGTGATGCCCAAAAGAACATGCAGAAGTGTCAGTTTTATAACACATATGTATCTCTCTAGCCACACAATAAAATTTTGTTCCTAGTCCTAAGACCAAATTGTCATATACTTACTATATAACTAGCCTATGCTTTAATTCTTTTAAGAAATATTTTTATTATCTATATGAATCCTTATTTTTTGGAAGTAGCATCACTTGTTTTATACATACTGTAATCATTTTCTATATTGCACGTGACAAAAGAATTTTTAAAGTTAACATCACTTTCTGAAATGCCATTGTTCCTGAAATAACCATAAATTACATTGCTAAACAATACACTGCAACTGTCATTGCATTGGTCCCCGAGAATCAGGTCCTTCCTTTGACCCCAATTTCCTTGGTCCTATTGAACATCCTATGTTACAAATCACGACATTTAACAAAGAAAATCAAGAACGGTGAACTTCGAACAATATAGTTTTTCTCTAGAGGACCCTACTAGGGTGTGCAAAGATAAAACATAATGAGTTTGTTTGTTTATTTGTTTGTTTTTAGCCTTGAGAAACTACAGAGGTTGATGATTAGAGGGGAGGAGAAGCATCACACAGGTTTTTGTCTCAGAGGCATTTATTTAGGCATCCCAGTCCTCCAGTCATTGGTGCCACCACCACTGTCAACAGAGGGGATTTTAAAAGAGTGACACACCTTTCTCCCTAAACCTGTCTTTTGGATGCCTATTTCTTTATCAAAGACAGTGTTTACGGGCAAGGAAAGCATATTTTGAAGTGCATGTATACGTGTGTGTTTTGTCAATTTCAAAAATAATAATATCTGTGCACATAAAATTTGATTGCAGAAACGTTTAATAAAAGTCTTTAGCCTGGTGGTGGTCCACACTAGCCATCTGATCAACAAACTATAGAGTGAATTGGCTGTTGTAGAAGTTTTTTTCCTCTCTTCTCTTTCTCCTCAAATAGCAGATCCATTTTAGGTTCTTGATTGCTTCTTCTTCAGTGTAGTTTGAAATCTAAGTCGGATGGGAGGGAATAATTTAGTTTGGCAGTTCTTTACCCTGGCCATTTTGTAGAAATTTTCCTCAGTTTCCCATTTCAAACACTCCAAGCAACCTTACCAAAAGAACACACCTAAGTGACAAAATTACCCAGCAAATAAAACAACAGAATCATGAGATAATGACTTAGGAATACAAGACACCTAGTGTGTACACACCTAGTGTGTATCACACCTAGTGTGATCACTTTACTTATCATTTGCTAATTTACTTCAGAAACTGTATTTTATTTCTAGGTCCTTCGGACTAGCAGTGTGATTTATACCAATGATTGTCAGTCTAGAAATTTCAATAGGGTAAAATAGTCTGAAGGTTCAGTTGAGTTATTATGGGATTTTATCTATCACTGTTGAGTAAATTCCCCCAAAGGGGTAAACCATGCTATCATCAGGGGTAAAAATAGAATTCTAAAACTCCATCACTCATAAATAACCTCCATCCCTGTTTTTTCCTCCCTTCTGTACGCTGTACCCTGTTGAAAGTGGTTGAGAACACTAATTTCTCCCACTACTACCGTAGCCCCACTCCATCCTATTTATTTGTTCAGATGACTATTGAAACACTATAAAGAAAGACTAAAGCTGATCTTAGAAAATTTATAAATTGCCCTATGAACTACACTTTGGACTCTAAGAAAGGGCTCCTGCTTCACTTTACTTAACTAATTTCAACACCCTTAACTGTACTTCTGTATAATGGTTTAAGATGAATACAAAACATTTCGCTTGGGATGATATGGCCTAAAAGGGCAGTTACTCCTACTTTTCAGTACATAGTAGGTCTTCAGAAAATATTTTGACTAGCATGATTGACAGGTCATTTCAGAAATGAATTCAACCTCTAGGAAAATTGCACCATGACCATTTTTAAATAGAAGGTGGTAACAAAAGGAAGAGTCAATCAAGATTTATCAGTACTAATAACTATTACTTATTGAATACCTACCATGTTCTAGGCTTTGTTGGACCCCTTATATCTACTATTTCTAATCTTCGATTTTCCCCATTTTAATATAATTTTCCAGAGGTTCAGAAATTGGTTCAGTGTTTCAGAATATAATATATTTGAATCCTTACTGACACCAAGCCAAAGATTGTGCTCAGTTAGACCAGACTGCCTCTACGACTTACTCTGAAATTTATCTCCCAACTAATAAAGCACAGTCTACCCCAGCCACCACTGTAAATAAATCTGCCTCTGATTACTGGGATGTATGGTGCTAATAAATCCAACTTATTTGATTTTTAGTATAGCTTACAGATTAAACCTCTAATCCCAACCAACTATTTCAAGTAAGTGTGAATAATTTTTTAAAGGGTTCTGATGATGAGAATATAGATGATTATCCCAGTTCTACCCTAAGGGCATAGAAGAGACAAATTACTGTTCACAGTGGGTCTACAAATTAATTTTTCATGAAGCAAAGTCAACTGGTTATGTTAAAAAAAATCTTATCAATATTGGTGAGAGTTTTACTGGGTGATTTTTTTTTTTTGCAACATTTTCTGCCATCCTACTCCTTCTGTGTTATTCCATTCATTTTCATATTTTAATTACCACGTTTCCTCTTTTTTTTTTTTTTCCTTACCTCCAGAGGGATAAATTGTGATGACTGCCCTGTTTACAGATCCACATTTTTTTTCTCCATTACTCTAGGGCTGTGGATTTCAAACTTTAGGGGAATTAAGAATCATCTAGAGGGTTTGTTAAACCAGATTGCTGGCCCCTACCCCCAGAGTTTCTGTTCCTTAGTTATGGGGAGTGAAGAGAGGACCAAGAATTTTTGTTTCTGATACATTCCCAGGTGACCCCATGCTGCTGATCTGGGGCCCACACTTTAAGAACCAATACTCTAGGCTGATAGTACAAAATATAGTGAAGCAGAAACTTGGGTCAAAACAACTGTAGCATCTTGGTAGGAAAAAAATTCAGTGCTACTCATTCTGCTTTGAGAAATTTACAAATCTTAAAACAAGCAACTTTTTTTTAATAAATTGACTAGAGGGTAGGTAAAGAATTATTTTCCTCTCTTTTTTACCCTTTCATTACATTTAATAGCTCTTATTAGTTCCCTCTGATTTTTTTTACAGCTATCTTGCGATAATTCTGATAGGAATTAACAATTATGAATCCTTATATGAAAAGTTTAGCTTTCAAATTTATGGAGACTGAAGCATATTTTTAATTTATTAAATAACTGTGGTGTACAAGTCTTACTAAAGGAAAGTGAATAATTTCTCTACTCAAGAATTGTTAATACAAGTTTTAGTGAATATTAAGTATTAGGACTTGAAGGGACCTTGGAATTAGTTTAGCCCCTTAAATTTACGTTTTGTGACATACTCCATGTAGCTCAAATGGTTCATAATTACTAAAATAGGCTAAGTAAACAGAAAATAAAGGTTAAAGCTTAAAATGCTGCTTGGCTCTTAAGATATATGTGGATAGAAATACATAAATTTCTTTTAAAAGCATGTAATATTTTCACCGTCTTCCTGTGTCCTATCTATATGCATAGGATAGAGGAATTATATATATACTATGGTATATTTATGGTACTTTTTTCAAATTAACAATTGGACCCATTGATTTAAATTTAGAGATACTTCACCTACTCATTGAGAATACTATTTGAAAACATAACTAACATATTTAAGAATAATTTATGTTTGCCAACCTGAAGAGATTCTATAATTAATGTGTTGATCATAATTAACAAAACCATATTTTATACATAAATCTGTATAATTAATATATATGACTATACATAGCCACTTAACAGCTATCATTTTAGTGGATCACATCCTATCAGAAACACAAAATTAATTCACATATAGACACTTGGCAGTTCTGCAAGGTCATTAACTTCTATTTCCAACGTCAGTGATTAGTGCTCCAAAAACAATGAATGAATTCCTAATTTTGAAAAACATTCACTGCTGATGTAACAGAGATACTCACCAACTCAAAAGGATCATTACAGGTGGTGTAACTTTTTTTTAATATTCTCTATCCTGTTTGTATTATAGCAGCAATTAAAATTTTAGGTTTAAAATATTTGTCTTAGAATTATAATCTGAGTAGGCTTCAGAAAGAATAGAGATTTATAGACGATTTCACCTCAGTATGAGGACAAACTTGAAGAAGTAGTGTTACTCCCACCGCTGTTATTGGAATTATTTAAGGCAGAGACTAGACATACACTTAATGTAGGATGCATAAAGGGAATTAATAAATCAGAAAAATATTGGATTGTTATTACTTTGAAAATTCTTTTCAACTCAGAGCGAATTTCTTAGGAATAATACTTAGAACTTTTGCATTCAGGTCTTCTGTTAATTTACCAGGTTTGATAAAGAAGTGTGATTTCAATTTTTCTAGTATTATTCTGAAAAGAGAAAAAGTTTATCACTTCCTCGCACCCCTTGTTATTGCAGAACAACATAAGAACCAGTTTTCAAATTTTCATGAGCTTTACTACTTAAATGAATTAGTTAAGACAAGTTCCATGAAATTTGCCCTACAAAATGAAGTATAACATATAATTTTTATAAGACATGTTTCACTTTTAATCATGTTTTTCAGAAAGGATTATATGAAGGAATAAGTTTAGTATTTATATTGCTGTTTCAGAAGTACCTTCTACAGGTTTATTTGGAAAGACGTAAGTGATAGTATGGTAAATTGGAAAACCAAATTATTGGATATTATCCAATGAAGGTTTTCTTCATAAAAATCCAGAATAAATTCTGTTTAAAGGTTGAAGCGAAAAAAAAATATTTTCACTCTTCATTTTTTTCTTGCACTACTAATTTAAGATGGAAAGAAACTATAAAATTTACTAATTTCATCTCAGATAATCTGCATTAGAGGTCACGTTTCCAAGTAAATTGATTACTGTTGCAAATAATACGTGATTCTCTCCTGGAGAGTTTCAAGGCTTTGTAAAAGACAGAAGGGTAGCTGCGGCAATAATATCTAAATTCAGGGATCTAGCGTGAATCAGTATGAAACTCAGTTCTCACTTGGAGAGTCCACTTTTTTCTTGTCATTTCTTCAGTTGTCTCTGTTTTCTATGATTCTGTAACATTTCCAAATTTCAAAAGGACAACTAATAATACCTTCAAGAAAGAGACCTGAGTATGTTGAAATATATTACACCAAAGTCTATGAACTATATCTGCATTATACATTTCTAAATATTTAGCTAAGTAAATTTTACTCCTCTACAGAAATTGTGTGTGTGTGTGTGTGTGTGTGTGTGTGTGTGTGTGTGTGTGTGTGTGTGTGTAAAATTATGAAGAGAGACCAGTCCTTTCTGCATCTCCTTCCATACCCTGGAGAAGTAACAACAAATTTGTTTCATCTTGTTTGTTACTACAGTTGATTGGCTGCCCTAAAGTGCGGCATTGAGAATTTGAAATCTGCTTCTAGAGGGAAAGAGAGAAGAACAACATTCATGCCAAATATTTGCTATTTGTCATCTCTGCTTTAGAGCTATAATGTTCTCATTGTAGTTCTGAAAATTTCAAGCTTAGCCAGACAGCTGGCTCTTGGAGCACAAACTGTCTTGTGACTCACCTAGGAATATGTCTCTTCTAATACTTCAAAGAGATGTTTTTTTTCCTTCTTGGCCGTGTTGCGCGGCATGTGGGATCTTAGTTCCCTGACCAGGGATCGAACCCACGCCCCCTGCAGTGGAAGCGCTGCGTTGTAACCACTGGACCGCCAGGGAAATCCCCAAAGAGATTTTTTTAATCCAATGGTCCCTCCTTTAAAACAGCAGAGAATCTCTTCTGTGCCTCTGAAGAACTCAAAGAACCATGGCCATGATGATGTCATCAAGAATACCCTTCAGCATTAAACTCTATATTTACCTTTAATGAGTTCTAACTTCCATTAAAATGACAACAGTTTCTCCCTTTCAAATTCAGCCCAGTCATTCTCAAACATTAGTGTACATAGCAATTAAAAATGCAGGCTTGGTCCTCATCCCCAGAGATTCTGATTTTGTTGGTCCAGAGTGGGGTTTACAATTGGCTCTTTCTCATTCTGATACAGATGGTCTGGAGGCCATTTGTTGTCATGGTCTTAGACTTGCATCCTTTCTCCCATATCATTTTTCTAGCTGGAATTACTTAAATTATAATACTGTCAGCCATAACACCATGGGAAGATGATTTTTTGATTATGCTATTAAGTTATAGCTACGGCTCACTAAACTCAGAGAGACTGAATACACAAATCCAAATATTTAAGATTGTGTGCTGTCATATTGGCTAGCTTTCTGGGCAGTGATCACTGGGAATGCCAATTTTCCACCACCTCCTAAATTCAAATTCAGACTACTTGACATATAACCACTGGTCGCATACTCCCCACATTTCACAACCAAAACATTCTGAGTCTTCCCAGCCCGAATCAAGTCCATAGGTAATTTGTCTTTTGCCTTCTCACAAGTTGACCCTCAGAGTCTTGAATGACTTTTCTCAACCTTTTTTTTTTCAGATAAAAGTTAAAATTTATTAGGAGTAGAAAATATATCCTTAATCAATCTGAGTGCCTCACTTCTGATCTTGTTCAACTTTTTTGTGTGTGTTTAAAAGAGCACATAACAAGAAATTTGCTATCTTAACCACTTCTAAGTATACAGTTCATCGGTGTTAAGTATATTCACCTTGTTATACAACCAATCTCCAGAACTTTTTCATCTTGCAAAACTGAAACTCTATACCCATTAAACACTCCTCATTCCCCCATCCCCATCCCCTGGCAACACCATTCTACTTTCTTCTCAACCTTTCTTTTCAATAAGCAAGATATTTTCTGAACCCTTCTTCCACCAATAATGGGTTTATAATTATTGCTACTTAGCTCTCCAGGTAGAATCCTGATAGCTTGTATTGTTATAATTCTCATGCAGAAAGATTTACAATTACAGGGCAATTGTGCTTATATTAAGAGCCCTTTATAATCTTTGGGTGACTGAATGAAGGGCATTTTATCCTGGAAGCTTTCCACTGATTTACAGGGAAAGGTAGCACTTTATTCCTCCTGAGACCTAGGGGACTCCAAATGGAATCTTTGTGCTTTTTTGTTGAAGGTTTGAGGTTAGGGTTACCAGGACAATTAGGCTTACATCCTGGAATTTCCTAGACTTTTCCTATGTACATTGTAGGATTGTTTTCTCATTACTTATATAGTAGTATAGTAGATTGGAAATATTTCTGGTGTTTGACAGTGTTGATGTTCACTAAGTGATTTCAGAATCTTCCCTTAGTACAGTATGAAACTGTTTAGCTTTAAGTAGCTTCATTAGAAACATAATTTGGGAGGACTAACCATAAATAAAAATGCATTTTCTGCAGATGAAGTGTTTCAAATGCTGTTTTCAAAATCATTGGCAGTTGAGAAAAAACCCAACACAAGAAACATTTTTAAAACTCTTCTTTTTCAGATTTTTGCTCAAAAAGTTTCTTACTCTGTTATTAAAATTTTTTAAGAACTCAATAACGTTTGCAATCCTGTAAGCAATATCCATCTAAATAGCCAGAAATGCTATAATTAGGGTTTTGTGCTTATGATCTTGACATAAGGAAAAAGCCTACCATTTCTTGGCTTAAATTATTTTGGAACTAACACAAAAACTAGTTGACCATGATGCTTGGATAATGATAACTGAACTTTTCTTCATTTTATGCATTTAACAATTCATAATATCAATGTATTCTTATGATCTTTTCAGAAAAAAATGCAGTTTCCTTAGAACATTTAAAATAACTCCATAATTTTTGTAGCACTCAGATATTTTTCTTCAATGATCTGTTGCAACAGATTGATAATATTTACTTCAAAGAAAATTCTTTAAAACTGAATTTCATTATTCCTTTGATTTCCATTATAAAATCAAAAATGTTTTCTCAGCAAAGGGAAAAACATTTTTTTGAGTTGAAAAGATTTCGTGAAAGAGCTGAAGTGCATCTGGTTCAGTAACATACTAAGCAATTATTTTTTTCTTTGCAGTGCTCCCATCATTTTAAGATCTTTCTCCACTGCCCAGTGTTGTCACCCCTAAATCACAGAACTTCATTTAGTGTCATGCAGTCCTCAGGGCACATGCTGCCAACAACCCAGAACTTAACTGCTCCTCTCTTTGTAGTCTCTGACATAAGCTAGGCATTAATATTTTTCCAGTAGGAATCTTTGTGGGGGTTTTTTGTGGCTGCACTGCACGCACCATGCAGGATCTTAGTTCCCTGACCAGGTTACGAACCTGTGCCCCCTGCAAGTGCAAGCACGGAGTCTTAACCACTGGACCGCCAGGGAAGTCCCAATAGGAATCTTTAATGTAGGAAACTCCCGTGTGAAAATTCCCCAAGTTCTGAGCCTTTTTCTGACAACTGTTTACCTACTTTATCAATTATAATGTTAAATTTACTTAGACTTAGGGATGCCTGTGTGATTTATAATAACTAAAACTAGTTTGTATTATTGTTCTTCAAACATCGCTAAACTATACTCCTATTTAAGGTTCCTTTGGGTCATTAGGTAACTATGTGAAATTTGGTTTGTTAATCACCACTTACTGTTTGACTCAGTTTTTGAAAAAGACCCCAATATTCCATTTAATGACTTGCCAAGCTGGGATTCAAGCAGTACCTTCCATTAGGTGATTTCCTTCTGACGTGAGACATATTACAGAAAATCAACACTTTGATGGAAATTTTTTTATGTTTTATGTGGGAAAAAATTAATCTAGGTAAACATGAAACTTGATTCTTAAATTAGATTTTTAATAATTCAATTCTAAATGACAAGTTCGTTTTAATAATTTTGTTACAAAAATATAAAATGAATGTGGATGCCAAATTACTCACTACTGTATAATTGTGCTATAATTTATAAAGCCAAAATATTTTAGGTGTTTTTTATTTGGACTATTATTTCAAGCATTCATGGAATTTAAAGAATCCTAAGGTCTCTCCTTTGCCCTCCTGGTGTGCAGAGGTGTGGTGTAGAGGCTAGGGGTACTGTGTTATATGTTATGATTCAGAAACCCTGGCTCTGTGCATTCTAGATAGGATTGGGGCAGGTCATTTCACTGCTGGAGACTCCAGCTTGCTTATCAGTGTGGGCATTGGATCAGAAGAACCTTTCAATTTCTATATCCATGGAGTCAGTGAAACTTCTCCTAAAGTTACCTTCAACTTCCTTCTCTGGGCTTTTCTCATTTTCTCTATATCTTCTCTATTTTATCTGACATTAATTGACCATCCTTTCCTTCTTGGCATCGTTCATATTTAGTTACAGTTGCTTTGGTAAAGTGTGGACTTATCTTTTGGCCCTATACACCAAAAGCTTTAAATAGGCCATTCTTCCAGTTCCAAAAGATTTTTTTTAGACACAGCCTAAAACTTGATTAAATATATTTTAAAAATTTAAACTTACTTTCTCATAGAAAAATCCCATCTTTTTAACTTGAATTTAAGTTTAAAACCAGAGACTGTTTTTCTTCCTCTTTTCTATTGCCCTCTACACCTAGCCCCGGGCTGATGACTTAAATCATCCCTCTTCACTTTATCACAAGTGTTCCTGTACCTGTTTTGCCTTTGAAATCTCGTTGCTTCAAGATCACGGTACTTAACAGACAAATCAAAATGGCGACAAGTGGGAATGAAAGTGATAATTTAAAAACCTGACAAGAAATACTATGTCGGGCTTCCCTGGTGGCGCAGTGGTTGAGAGTCCGCCTGCCGATGCAGGGGACGCGGGTTCGTGCCCCGGTCCGGGAAGATCCCACATGCCGCGGAGCGGCTGGGCCCGTGAGCCATGGCCGCTGAGCCTGCGCGTCCGGAGCCTGTGCTCCTCAACGGGAGAGGCCACAACAGTGAGAGGCCCGCGTACCGCAAAAAAAAAAGAAATACTCTGTCATTTTATTTCAAAGATTGACTCACAAATTAAGGTTCAGTAGAATATGAGATCTTTAGTTTCCTACCCATCCTAAATTTAACTTTAGAAATATTTTTTCCCTTGCTTAATAGATAAATGATCCTGTTCTTGTATTCATGCAGTGACTATTAAGTGGCTACTCTGTGCCAGCCCTTTTGCTAGGGACTAGAGATACAGTGAACTACAAAAGAAAAATATTCCACTGCCATTGGCTTTAAGTGTGCCATGTCCAAAGTTATTTGATTCAAAGCAGCTGTTGGAGCCTAATCAAACTGTCATTTTTTCCCTTCAACAGATATTCATCTGATTATCTGCCACAGGCCAGGCAGGCAGTGTGTTTGTTGGTATATATGAGAAGTGTGTTTGGAGCTATTATAAAATGTTATATGTTATTTTCCCTTGAACACTTTATTCTTTAAAGATGATGAATGATCTACATTCTCTTATAGTGTTCAAAGTATATTTCATTGATGCAAATTTAGAGAACTACAATGATACTATTTTAAACAATATTTCTGCCTTCTCCATTCCAAGTCTCTTTTGATGTCCTAGGATGAAAATAATAATTCTCTTTCATCTCATGTGCCTGTGTTTAAGTGGTAACGACTTCCTGAGCTCTAGGTTGGAAATTGTGAAACCCCGTTCAGGTTCATCGTAAGACTGCTGTGATTTCTGTGTGTCCATGGGGATTGAGTTGGGGAAAAGGATGAGGAAGGCAGGAACAGTAACATTCATGTCACGTATTTGCCCTCCCTGCTGCAGGCCTTTGTATGCACCCTCGCTTGAATTTTATTGCATTCTCATCGCATATACGATACCTTCATAAACTTTTCTCTCCATATGTCTGGATTTACAAAATCCATCGGTGTTCTCAACTGTGAATTACTCACCAATGTCTTAGCTGAATGGAATAAGCCTGATTCTACTGTGTCTTTGTAAATCACAAGCTGCAATAATTTTCACTGTAGATGCATTGCAGTGAAAATCCGTTAATGGATAAATTCAATTAGTTATTGGTACGAAAGATTCATTTATCCTGAAAGTTTTTCTATAACTGATCATTAGTTCTGAAATATTTTCTAATTAAATTCAATGTTGGAAGAATTATAGAATTTTAAATTATAATACTTTTCATATAATTTGACATATTTTTCAGGGTTCTTTCCTATATTAGAGCTCATTTTATCCTGATGAAAATATTGAGTTAGATTAGTTTAGGTCGATATCACTAACCTCACCTAACAAATGAAGAAACCAGGCCAAGGCAGGTTAAATGATTTGCTGTAGATCATCGAGTGACCTAATAAAATACCAGGGTTTATAAGGAGCCCACTGCTCCTTGAAGCCTCCTAATAACACTATAGAAAATTT
Source organism: Physeter macrocephalus (assembly GCF_002837175.3). Taxonomy (NCBI): domain Eukaryota; kingdom Metazoa; phylum Chordata; class Mammalia; order Artiodactyla; family Physeteridae; genus Physeter; species Physeter macrocephalus. The sequence continues at coordinate 96,421,269 of NC_041233.1, forward strand.
AAATGGTAAACTTGAAATAAAAATCTGTTAGAATTAAACACGTTTTTATAGCAAAATTAGGTGGGTTTTTTTGGTTTTGTTTTTGTTTTTTATAAATTTATTTATTTATTTATTTATTTTAGCTGTGTTGGGTCTTCGTTTCTGCGCGAGGGCTTTCTCTAGTTGCGGCAAGCGGGGGCCACACTTCATCGCGGTGCGCGGGCCTCTCACTGTTGCGGCCTCTCTTGTTGCGGAGCACAGGCTCCAGACAGACGCGCAGGCTCAGTAGTTGTGGCTCACGGGCCCAGTTGCTCCGCGGCACGTGGGATCCTCCCAGACCAGGGCTCCAACCCGTGTCCCCTGTATTAGCAGGCAGATTCTCAACCACTGCGCCACCAGGGAAGCCCCCTAGGTGTTTTTTTTTTTTAACACATTCTAGGTATTTTCCTGGTTTTGGTGTATCTTTAGGCTCAATTATGCACTGAATCTACGATCCATTTTGGCCCTGGCAGTAGGCATATCAAGTCATTATATTGGTGTTCATGTCTATATAGAAACCACTTGCCTGGATTCAGCTTCTTTGCCACTAGTTATTGAGACTCTGACGCTCTCTTTCCTGAGCTTCCCACCTTAGTGAACCTTCCAGAACTGGATCCTAATAACTAGAATACAGGTCCCTTCCTGTCCTGTTAACACAAGTGTTGTCATGGCACTTCATTGCAGTGTAGCCTTCAAAAAATGTTATTTAGAGAATTTAAGAGAGAAAACTACTTCATTGTACAATAAATTCAGTTAATAATTAAAAATCAACTAGTGATTTTTTTCCCCTACATTCTTATGAACAAGAGATGAATGACCACATAATAAGTTAGAAGCCTTTTTTTTTTCAAAACCCATTTGAAAGGGATGTTCCAAGTTTTTATCAAATTAACTCAAGAACCCACATCTTCATTTATAACGTTATAGCAGTTAACAGTGCAGTAATCTCCTTCACACACACACGAAATTTAATCATGTTCACTATGTTGTATTTATTGAAGCAGAAAATCAAAATAATACATACCAGGAATATTTGAATTTCAATAGGATCAAAAGCATTGTGGTTAAAGCTCTACTGACTAGGAAATTCCATTGAATAAATGATCTTGCTCCTGGCATTCCCAGTTAACCGTGGCTTTGTAGCCTCACTGAGGAGTTGGCAGGCTGAATTCTAAATTCTTACATGGAGATTGAATTTCTCTGTATATATATTCCTGTGGCCATAAAAGTTTCATGTTGGCTCAATCTGCATGAATAATCACATCACTAAATATAAGAAGGTCAATATGTCTAGGCTTATCATGAAGGAGCTTAATAGAAATTCCACATTTTCTTTTTGCTTTGTGAGGAATAAAACAACAATTTTAATTTAAAACAACTTAATTTTACTTAATTTCCTCCTCCCCCTTAAATAATAGCAATAATTTCAGCTGTATTTCTAGGTACTTGTTCCCCACAGAGTTATCAGGCCGTGTCAGTGACCTAGTACAGAATGGTAAAGAGTACAGAACAGACTTTCATGTCAGCCAGTCCTGGGTTCAGGTTCAAATTCTGTCACATATTGTGTAATTTGGGGCAAATTTTATAACTTTATAGAGTTATTGTGAGAATTTATTCACTCAGCCTTTAGTTTATACTTACTAATGACTCTATTTTGGGGGCCAGGGGATGTATCAGCAACAACACAGATAAGGTTTCTTGCTTCACAGAACCTAGAGTCAGCCAAAATTTTCTTAAAGAAAATTAAATGTCCTGAAGCTGTTAGCAAAGTTTCTGTCACATAATAAGCATTTAATAAATATTAATAACATCATTATTAATTCTTCCCAACCCATAAAATGGATGGTTCCCCAGAAACTATAACAAACGTATGCAAAATTGGAAGGAAACCTCCTTTTACCGGAGGAGCTCTCTGGTAGAGCAGTGTCAAAGGAGTTGGGCTAGTTATAACCCCTTGAAGCTGTTTTCAGTAAAATATAAAAGCAAACAACTGTGTAGGCAGAAATTTCTTGGACAGGAAACAAAAAGCCCTAACTTTTATAAAAGAAAACAAACTAGACTTCACCACAATTAAAATTTTCTGCTCATCAAAAGACACCATTAAGAAAATGAATAAGCTATCCACAGACAAGGAAATAGCAAAGCATGGTTTTATTGCTGGAGGGAAACAGAACTGCTTTGTTTCGTTTTTTAAAAAGATGATCATTTGGCAGTTTGCATAATTTGGGGACCAATTGCCCCACTGCTAAAAGGATTCTAATCACCCGTTTTCTAGTATTGGTGTAAGTATCCGTAGTAACTTAACAACCTATGATTTTCTTGTCTTAATCTGCCATCAACTTTTTTTTTTTTTTGCCTGAAGGAATCTTTGGAGTAACGTAACACCCTCATTTTATAACAGATAGGAAAAATATTAAAGATGTCATGTGACTTGTTCAAAATCATTTAACTAGGCATTTCAGAAATGAGCTAGACCTTATTAAGTGGTCTTTCCACTACCTAATATCTACTTCTCTATTATTTTGTTTCAGAATCAGTCAGAGATGGTATGTGTGATTCATTTAGAATGTGTTTGTTTTCTTCTCTCAGCTGGAAGAATTTTCTCACCTATTTTAAAGGTGAAAACTATTACAAGATTATGTTCATGAGTCATTTTTGATTCTGAAAAATAGCTTTTTTGATAGTTGATACACACTTTAACCCTTAGTTTCAAGATGGTAAAGGAACCATTATAACTGAGGCCCCAGTTACCATCAAGAAGAGGCCCCTACAGAACATCGTCTCAATACTGAGCTTTATTTATTTATTTATTTTGGCTGGGTTGGGTCTTCGTTGCTGCACGCGCTTCTCGCGAGCTGCGGCTAGCGGGGGCTATTCTTTGTTGCGGTGCGTGGGCTTCTCATTGCAATGGCTTCTCTTGTTGTGGAGCATGGGCTCTAGGCACGCAGGCTTCAGTAGTTGTGGTATGCGGGCTCAGTAGTTGTGGCTCGCAGGCTCAGTAGTTGTGGCTCGCGGGCTCTAGAGCTCAGGCTCAGTAGTTGTGGCGCACGGGCTTAGTTGCTCCGCGGCATGTGGGATCTTCCTGGGCCAGGGCTCGAACCCATGTCCTTGCATTGGCAGGCAGATTCGTAACCACTGCACCACCAGGGAAGTCCCTCATATAACCGTAAACTATAGTTTTTTCTATCTTCTAGAACTTGGCATTCTGTTTTTCTTTGGTACTTACGAACCTTTAAACGTCTCACTATCTCAGAAACTATTTACATGAAACATCACACAACTACCCATTCTATTAATTATGTAAGTTTTTATTGTTGCCTCTAGAGAAGCAAACAGTGTCCTTTAGCGTCAATTGAGCTTTTAAAAGGACATTTTTATAGTTAAAAATTAGATTATCATGTATTAATTTATTGTTGTTTTCCAACTGTGTCAATTTATATTTATGTGAGTTTTTTGTCAACAATAGCAGTAGCAGCAATAATGACATGGGACTTAGGGGTTTCAGAGCATTACTTTTTTTTACTAAGTATGTGCCTGTACTTTTCCTTTCCAGTCATACTGAATTTTTAACGTATAGTAAGAAGCAACTATGTGAGGTAAGAAATGACAATTCCAAGGAAAAGAAAACATTCATTCCTTGATTCAACAAGTAGTTATTGAGTTCCTCCCACAGGCCAGGCATTGTGCTAAGGAAATTTCTTACTTTTTCCGTGTCTTTCTTCTACTCTCTAGTGGAAATGATGAATAGTAGTTAAATTATATATTTTAGATATCTTTGTATGATACATGGGTTTAGGACAGCATAAGCCTTTGGTGGGTTAGAATTGGAATTACAAAAAGAAATAATTTGGTGAAATAATTATCTGGCTTTTGATTACAGTTTTAATTTTGCCCTTAAATACATGGCATCACTTGCCCCTGAATTCTCTTCAGGATATTACTATTTTCTTCTCAGAACCAATAGTACTTTTTCACTTCATTTTTGGAATCGTCTGATAGTGTAATAAGGTTATTTCTGTAGGAAGTTGGGAAGTCATTGAATATTTTAACTCGGATTGTAACCTCTTTAAAGTCGATGAACATGGCCCCTTAGATTTGAAGTGATGAGGTAATCATTAAAAATTAGGCCCCAACCACTGGCATTCAAAATGGTCTTAAAATGTGATTTACTATATATACACTCGATTATGCACCAGGTAGCGTAAAGTAAAATCTTGTTTCCTTCCCGCCTGAATGTTTTAAGTTCATCTGTCTGCTTTAGGTAGTAGTGGTACACTGTTGCCACACCAGTATTCACACATCCTTAGGGAACCAAAACAAGAGTGAAGGCCAAACTGCCATGATTACTTTTAAGTAGCATTTAAGCCAAAATTTTATCAATTTTTTTCCTGCATTTATAAATTAGTATTTTCACAGTAATAAATCTGACTTGGAAAATCTTTTACATTCTAGGATTTTTTTTTTAATAAATTTACTTATTTATTTATTTATTTTTGGCTGTGTTGGGTCTTCGGTGCTGTGCATGGGCTTTCTCTAGTTGCGGCGAGCGGGAGCTACTCTTTGTTGCAGTGCGTGGCTTCTCATTGCGGTGGCTTCTCTTGGTGCAGAGCACGGGCTCTAGGCGTGCAGGCTTCAGTAGTCGTGGCTCGCGGGCTCTAGAGCTCAGGCTCAGTAGTTGTGGCGCACGGGCTTAGTTGCTCCGCGGCATGTGGGATCTTCCCGGGCCAGGGCTCGAACCTGTGTCCCCTGCATTGGCAGGCGGATTCTTAACCACTGTGCCACCAGGGAAGCCCTCTAGGGTATTTTTTGAACATAAAATGTTTTATATCTTTTCTTAGAGCTGACACATTTACTATGGTCCATAAAAGAATGTGTCTTAATTTTTCTCCAGTTATAAAGAGCCTGTTTTGGTTTGGTTCCCTGATATAAAATCCATGTCCTCTGCAGAGTATTAGTCATGGACCCCATTCTAGGATATGTTGCTCTCTATGGGACATGGTGAGGGTAGAAGTTTTGAAATGAAAAAAGAAGGACACCAGCCTTCATGATGCTTCTTCAGCAGGAATATTTTGCTTAGTTGCAATGTTGTTGAACATTTTGTATTAAAGTATAATTTAAATACAGCTCTTATTATACCATTCAGTCATTTTTGGCAAATATCAAGGCATAGAACATTTTTCTCACCCCAGAAAATTCCCATGTACCCCTTTCCAGTCACCATCCACACTCTCCCCCTCCTCCTGACTTCCAGAAGCAGTCACAGATCTGATTTCTATTAGCATAGGCTACTTCTGTCTATTCTGGAATTTCATATAAATTAACATGTTGTTTTTTTTTTTTTTTTTTTTGTGGTACGCGGGCCTCTCACTGTTGTGGCCTCTCCCGTTGCGGAGCACAGGCTCCGGACGCACAGGCTCAGCGGCCATGGCTCACGGGCCCAGCCGCTCCGCGGCATGTGGGATCCTCCCGGACCGGGGCACGAACCCGTGTCCCCTGCATCGGCAGGCGGATTCTCAACCACTGCGCCACCAGGGAAGCCCAACATGTATTTTTTTGTATTTGACTTCCTTCACGCAGCCTAGTAGTTTTGAGATCAGCTGTTGAGTTCATCAGTAGATAGTGACTTTTTATTGCTAATGATGCTTTTTCTTAAACAGGCACAAAAAAAATAAGCAGGTCTTCACTGAGTATCTTAGTTGAATCATGGCAGCAAACCTGTAGTAAGAATGGAGGGGACAAAATACCCTTAAATATTAATATTAAATAACTGCTCCTAACGTTCAAACAACTCTCCCACCTTAGTTACTTGCATACTCTTTTGAGAGACTCTAAATTATTCTATTAAAAACAGAGATAGGGCTTCCCTGGTGGCGCAGTGGTTGAGAGTCCGCCTGCCGATGCAGGGGACGCGGGTTCGTGCCCGGGTCCGGGAAGATCCCACGTGCCGCGGAGCGGCTGGGCCCGTGAGCCATGGCCGCTGAGCCTGCGCGTCCGGAGCCTGTGCTCTCCAGAGATAATGGGCTAGTGCACTTCAGCAATTGCAATGGCCAAAGAATGGTTATTATTTATTTTACTTCACAGTTCTGCTTCGACCTCAGAAAGTAATGTGAAAAATAATTCCAAGTGAGGAGATACTTCTTATGATATCTCTATTATCAAAGCATGCCGGAAGGAATGCTTTCATTGTTTATTGATATGGTGATGCCTCAGTAGCTTTTATGCACTCTTAAAATTATATAACGTAGACCTTATGAATCAGTTATTATTGGAAACTCACGTTGGTCCATAGTTTTATACGTGGAAAGAGAGTGGATACAATGAAAGCAACATCCAGATTGCATTTTTGTTTTTCTGAAAGTTCTGACTGAATTTACCTAAATTTTGCCATTTTAAGCAAAGAGTCATTGAGATTCTGAGGAGTGGCAATACATTTAAGGGAAGATAGTACTGTTATTCTAGTGAGCCTTAGTAAATTGTGTACTAAGAGATCTAAAGGAGGAATTTTTACTATCTGCTGTTGTCTTTTTCAAGAGAATCCTATTCTTACCAAAGAGGGGTCTGAGTTTTGACGTAACTAAATAAAGGAGAGGCTTGAGCTGGCCTTTGGCTAGTCCATCCCAATCCATGCCATGTCCACCTTTAAGATTCTAAAAGGAGGAGCTGCAGAACTACAAAGAGATCCCAGAACACTAAGTCACATACCAAGAGCATACCCAACAGGGCTTTTCTTAACTTTATGGGAAGGTAGTAAGTCATTTTCAATGTTTATGCAACTATTCAGCAAGAGAAAGAGTAACCATATGGTACTACAATGCTGTATCACTTCTATGGAAAAAGACACTCAAAGGAAATGTTTTGCCAGATCATTGAGAGAATAGTAATAACATTTCAGATTACTCCCATTCTCTGAATCCCTCTCATCTACTTATTTTCTCATTTCTTTTACCTTTCTGCCTGCCACTAAATACACATACTTTCCTCCTCCTCTCTGATAGCTATTTTTCTCCTTATGGTTCCTAAATTATTGTACCACATTCATATTTCATTCTGATTATTCCAAAAATGCTGAAATGAAACTCCCCTTTAACATGACCTACTTTAATGTAAAATTTGGCCTAAGTCTTACTTCTCATGAAAAGGCAGTTACATTTAAATTACCAAGAGAATCTCGTCAGCGTAATTTAACCCATAAGGAGGATTTGAAGTGCTATCATACTCAGCTTCAAGGATATATGTTCTAAACTATGAAGACGATTAACTACTTTCAAGCAGTATGCATGAATTCTCTAAGCAGTTCATCATCCTTTTGGTTGTAGTAATTTATTTTAATTAACTACCAATAATGTTTGTTGCCATGTGGAAAAGTGAGGATATGGCCCTGGTTCCCATTTGAGTATGCATAATGACGTGAGTTTAATGTTCAAAGGGTAAAGAGGTCTTAGGTTGTGAAATAAAGAATTATGAGCCTGAGTTCCCAGTGAGTACGTGCAGCTTGAAGAGTTTTGAAGAGTCCTAACTTAGCAGAAATTAAAGCTGATAGTAAATCATCTTTCCTCCACCTGTGTATTTATGCTTCTGGCTAATAAAAATTAGATTTTTGCTTCCTAATTTTGGAATGAATAATGTTTTTGCTTCTCAGTCAGAATGTTCTAATTAATAGTGCTGTTTTTATTAACATGTACAGCAGTTTAGAGATTCAAACTTAATATCGTTACCATTTAGTGTTTTTACTGATGTGATTTAAAACCATAACTCTAATTTTTACAAGAAATCATTTCTTTCACCTTTCTCTCTTTGAAACTGGGAATGAGGGCATGCGTTGTACTTAACTGGTAAGACCTATTCTTTAGAGGACATGTTCAGGTAAAGTAGTGGGAGTAGGGGCAAGCTCTTAGCTGCTAATTGTGCTGACGACATAACATATTGTAATATCCACACTATATTGACATAAGTTAAGTAGATTTATTTAGGATTTAAAAGGCTTTACATGGTGTTGCTGCAAAAGGAGGCCTAATGATGGTTTAAAGAAAACTTTTAATAGTCACGGTTGTTCAAGAGTTCCAGAATATTAAACTTTACAAGGTTATTCTTTTTTCTTAAAAATAAAATATAGTTTGATTACCATACAGATTCCCATCATATCAGAGGAGGAACTAGTTAGCACAACATAGAATTTTAGAGCTGGAAAAGACTTTGATATCATCTAGTTTAATCTCACCACTCACCTAGTTCACTAAAATCTCTATCTTCTCAAGGATCTTAACTTTCCTGCACTTATTTCCAAAACATTCAAGAACACTAGTCCCCAGTTCCTTTCGCCCTATCTGTGTAACTGTCTTTCCACTCCCTTCTGATATTCTCCATAGTCATGATAATGATTGCATCTGGGAGGATTATTTCCTTGTTTCTTTGTGCCTGAATTAGCTTAAGAATAGTCTGTTGTACATAAAAGTACAACTTCTCATTTACATATTTGACAAAAGTCAAGGTGAATCATTCAAAGTGTTCGGAGTAGTTGTAGTAACAGTCGCGTCATTGATACACTGGAGGGCATGTACAATATGGGCTTTGCCATCGTGCGTAACACTACCCTATCATTTAAGACCAGTAATACTACCTACCCTCCTGTAATAGAGAAGACGCAAGAGTGGACAAGCACAGCTTTTCAGTTGGGCGGTGGAGTTGAAGTTCTTTGTTCTGTTTTCTCAATCTCATTTCTCGTTCATTAAGTCAACAAATATTTATTTTGCATACAGCATGAGCTAGATAGTCAGCTAGGTCTAGACGTACAGCAGACAAGATCCAGTCTTTGGCCTCAGAGAGTGTATGGTATAGACACATAGAATAGGACAACTGCCTTTGGATTGGAGAAGATACATCTGTGTAAGTTCTACCACTGCTCAAGCAATTTATTAACTTTGCCTTCCTCATAAGGATACAATGAGAAGTGACTGTTATAACCAATTGTGAGGCATTTGGAAATGAAAAGTGCTATAAAAGAGCTGAATAATAGAAAGCAAGATTAATTATATGATAGGAATGGTCCTCATCAGTATATTCAATACTTACATCATCACTATAGCAGTGCTACCAGGGAAAAGCTAAGTTAGGTAAATACAACTGCCTAGCTTTTGCAAAATCAAGAAAAAAAATCTGTGTGTTTTAGCAAGAAAGATTGTGGAATCATATTATTTTGGGTATTACATGAGCTAATATATAGTTGGAATATCATATATAGTGTGGAGTTTCCACACGTCTGTAGTTTCTATTAAGAATATTATACATTTCAGTGTTATTTGAAGTATTTCTCTAGTTATTGTTAAATGCTACTACTGTCCAAGACTATTGCTTACCAATAAGAGATTATATTCTCATATTCGAAAACTACAGGAAGGCTCTTTAAATTATATAGGAAGGATAACTGTCCTTTCTGTGACTAACCTATTATATGTTGGGTTTGGGGGCGTTGCCATCAGCGATTTAGCATGCCTGATCCTTTCTGATTTTACTTGTTTTTAAAGTTTGTTACTTCTCTCAGAGGACTAGGATACCAATTTTTACATCCCATTCTATATCCTCAGAAGGTGAAGAATTTATAGAATTGGGCATTTCTTTCATATGCTTTTATGTGGTCATTTTTACACCCAAGGGAGAGTCTCAAGCTGTAGAAAAAAGAAGGGGTCCTTTTTTGCTCTTCATTTAATATTCCATGACTATGAACTGATCGTAGTGTTAACGTAAGTTATTGTATGTTTTTACCAGCATTTTTCACCCTAATTAAATGAGACACTACACCACACTGTTTAGACTGTGGCATAACAAAAAAGACAGGTGAGCGGTCGTTGAGAATCATGATCCTACGTTCTCTCTCTCCTCTGAATAATAAAATTGTTTTTGGTCTCAGTTTTTGATGCGACACCTCCCTAGTTTAACTTCATCACATTCAAGCAACAAGACTATTAAAATTCTAACCTAATGTGGGTACCATCTATTTTAAAATATATATTAATATAATTATTACATGGTAAAGGGATCTTCTGTTTGTTTGTTGGTTTGTTTTTGTCTTTCCCTGATTCACCAAATTTAATAATATGGAGAGCTTCCACCACAGCTGCTTATTATTTGTTCCATTTGTTGATGCTTTTGTCTCTAATGTCCTTTTGTCCTTATTATATTACATCTATACATTTCCATTTCACATTTCAATTTAGAATAAAGAGATAGAAGCATGAAAATTAATTACCCATACATCAGACATTTTTGCTGTGCTTAATAGGAACGAACACTTAAGACTAGAAACCTTAATGTTTAATACTGTCTTCAAAACTCAGCTATTGCATATATTGTCACTTCAGCAATGGAAGAAACTGAGTATAATATGTAATCAGATAAAAACAGGATAACTATGTTTAAAGAAAAGCATATGATGTCTGTGCATTGCATGGCAGGGTGTTACTAAAATTTGCCTAGATAATCTCTCATGATATTTTCAGATTTTATGGGAATGCTTTGGCTATACTTGGATTTGAATCTTCATAATGACAAAGGTTCTTAATAGTTATTTTTTTAAAACACGCTATACTGTTTTTAGAAAGTTATAATTCATCTTCCTGCTTATATTTGTGCTAAGTTTGTACTATACTATTAAAAAGAAAGGTAAATTTATATATACTTAGATTTTGAAACGTAGACTCATGTACATTTTTTAAAAATTTTGGTAACTTGTGCCACTTTGGTAAAGGAATGTGCAATTATAAAAGTTTATGCCATTTTAATTTTTTTTAATTCCCAGGAATTACTCTTACTAGGCTTTAGATTCAAAACCAAACCCAATTTTAAGATCAGCACTTTCTTCCTACTGGTAGTTCCTGTTTTTCCAATTATATGGAACATAAACTATTTTTTGCAATGAGTTTTACCTTTCCTCCTCCATTCTAATCTCAAAAATCTTTAAATTTAAGGAACATTTAAAATTACTCCAGTGGTAATTAGAAAAGCATTTTAGACGTCATGGCCATTTAATCTGGTGCCTGACTTTAGTTATTTTCTGATAAAATTAACTAAATTCCTGAAAAAGAATATTCAAACATTTTAATTTGTTTTCATTGGTTGTAACCAATTGAGTAGTTGATGTCCATACAGTCATAATTTATCTTAAAATCTGGAGCTGCCAAGAGAACTAAGGACGCAGCTGTGCTTAGAATACCCCCATATCCTCCAAAGAGAAATCACAAGAAGAAATAGAATTCTGTATGATATGGCTATTATATATACTTCAATTAGGTTACCAGTATTTTACTGTGATACATCCATGGGTATTAGAAGCAAAATGAAAATAAATATAAATGCTTTAATATTAGATATTGGCATCAATATAGATTATGCATAAGGTATTGCAATAAAAATATTAATTGTGCCTGTATTTGAAGAATTTATGTTAGATTTTCTGTGGCCTTTTTCATTCAAGGCTGCACAATCATTTTAAATGTAAACACAACAGAATATATGTATGAATGAAATGATGGCCCTGTTTGCCATGAGATTAAATATTCTGTTGAATTTTGGGGGGCATTGGCTGTTGTATATTATGACATAAACTTAGATTGTTCACAAGCAATATGTGTGTCTTATGTACAAATCACAGCATTTAGAAATTATACATCTTCCTTTTCCTCACAAAATGAATTCAGAATTTGTAATTCAAATTTTATCGTTTTAAGCTGCTAATTATTAAAAATTACCTAATGTGGATCAAAAGAGTAAATGAAATAAGGACTATGAAAGAATGCTAGTTAATAGCATAACCCCATATCAAACTTCTGATAACTTTAAGTTTCTTATAAAGCCTTAAAATATTTTAGTGAAAAATTAATTACTTGGAAATGAAGGCACTTTATTACCTTGAACTAAGCTATTTGTCTGTATAGAACTTGTCTAAAATCCCATAAAATATTCTTTATCCTTTTATAAATTTATCCAACTTATGTGTTTTTCTAAAGGTTCTTATAATTAAATGTAATAATTCAAACTATTTTAACTTAACAGAAAATTGTATTACATAATACAACCAATGAACAATACAGAAAAAAAACTCAAGCGTAACAAAAGTGTTTGTGATAATGGCAAAACTGTTAGTCTAAGTTAGTCTACAATCATTTGAGGTTAAAATGTTGTAAAATTTGAAGGCTTTTTCACTGAACAATTTTTAGATAGCTTTTACTTTCTAAATCGTATTTTTAATTGGTACTACCTTGTTTTGAAATGTTGATCAAAGATAAGGGCAATCAAAACTATGAAGCCCACCTGTCATTACTCAATTTTGTTTCAGTTGAGGTTTTTTTTTAATGTAACCCTAAAACATTAAGAAATTAGTGTTGCTTCTTCTATGCTCAAGTCAGCCATGCCTGGAGAATTATCAAATTTAAATCAGTAATGTGGATGTGCTGCTGTGTATACCTGTTTCCTCTTCAGAAAATTAGTACTTGATTTAAACAATAGATTTGGTTCAACAGAAAAAAAAAGTAGGATTTTTTTTCAAAAGTTAAATTTTTTCTCAAATTACACCTTACATCTCTCTCTGACATTTATAAGGATAGGCTAACTTGTATCCAAAAATGTTTTTCAGCAGAAGAATATTTCAAAGCAAACAAACTTTGTGCTTTTTTTGTTTGTTTGTTTGGGGGCAGTTCACTTAAGAAAAAAACACTTTTCTATAATTTTACTTATTTTTAATTCTTTCTCTCTAGTGGCCGTTTTCCTATCATTACTCATAAATGTTTTGCTAAATGTAAATGCTGCTTCATAGATGTAGTCATCATTACATGGTACAGAAAGGAGTCAAGTTTATTAGAAGTCTACTCTTACCAAGGAGAGACTAAAGATAAATTCCATGTCATTTCTTTGGTTTGTTTCTTTGTTTTCTTTTTTAAATAAGATATTAACCCGAAGGTGTGTTAATGTCATGGCATGAACAATCTTAAATGTAGATCTATTGAGTATTTTGTGATGCTGAGTAACAGACTTTTCTCAAATCTCTGTGATGCTAGCTATTTTCCTCAGAAGGTTTTTGTTTAATGTTAGATTGTTGTTCTGAAAGATGTTGGTCCTAGTGGGATTTTTTTAAACTGGGAAAACAAATAAATGCATGTGTTACAAGTATAGAAATAGTGAATTGTAAACTTACCATATAGTGCTGATTATATTTTCAAAAATGTTTTTGCTGTTAAATATATATACAACATAAAATTGCTGCCATACTGTAATTAAGTACTTTTTCCTAAATGACCCTGTTATCACTATTCCAGAATTAGAAGTTGGGCAGATATATGATTGATTCATGTGTCTGCATAGATGCTTCAAGGTATATTCTTCTCTTGGGGAGTGAAAATATATTTTCCTTGGCATCAATGCACTGAGATCTGAATATACCTGTATCTATTCTTATTGCACATTTCTTATACAGTATCTTCAAATACGCCAAAATTGGCCTAGACGTGACTTAAAATCGAGGGTTTGTTACATGTTTTCTAACAGAAAGGTTTTCAATGAAACAGAAAGGTATTCATTATAGGTTTGTACTGTGAAAATAGTGAAACTCCCTTTAAAATGTCATATATGCTAAATTTAAATTAATATTTTTTCTTTAGCTCACAAATTACCCTAAATCCAGAGGGAATATCCACCCTTTTCACTGTTGTCAAATCCAGCATAAGGAACAGCCCTATGACACTACAAAAACAGTTGAGGAATAAGGAATAAGTCTCTTATGTCACACTTCAGAATAAAGGCATTCGGTGAAAGAAATGAACCGAAGTTCATCGTGAATGCAAGGCTTCTGTTCTTGACATTCCTCCGCGGAAGGGAAGACGAGTGTCAACACCACTGGCATCATTTTCAAACCGATCTGATGTGGAATATCTTCCACCACACTGGAGTACTTCTTGACTCTATCAGGATTTTTTTTGTTTTGTTTTGTTCTGTTTTAATTCATCAAGGCTTTCCGTTTTCAAAAAACCATTTGTCAGCACTGAGGTAGAAGGACATAGATTTGAAAATACTTTCTTAAGAGATCATGTAACTATATAACTCTGAATTTAAAAACTGAGGAGGCGGGATCATTTCAACCCACCGCCTCTTACAAGAAACATGTTTTTAAATCTGTAACTGCTTTAGTGTTAACAGGGTACAACGTGTCTTTTGTCCTGTATTGTACTTAAAAGGTTCTCATTGATTGGTGGTTGTATTGTACTGTATGAAAACAAGTCATAAATTGCCTTGTATTGTTCATAATAGACCATACCACGTACTACTTCAGTTTTCATGTTCCAAATTTTTCAGTGATGCATGTTAACAGTTAGGTCCTAAAATTCTGTGGTGCTAATTCTTCCATATCCAATGGTGCTTTCGTGGATGCTAACTGCACACATGCTGAACAAAGCTTGACGTTTAACTTTCCTCCCTTCCTCTGTTTATATAAAGTACAGTAAAATAACTTGAATTTGTCTCAAAGTATCACTGACAATCTAATAAACTGGTTTATATGTGTGATTAGTTTGCATTCTCAATTATTTTTCAGAAAGCAGATTAGTTCTGCTGGGCCCTCATATCAACCAAAAGTAGATCTTTTGTAGTGTTTATTTTGTTATTTGTGCCCAAAATTTATGGTATCTTTAGGAATTTAAATCCAGTTGGCCTGGCTTCTAAAATCAAGTTCAGATCAGATCTATAAAAACTAGACCTATCAAACCTGGAAATAAGTAAGTTGAGAAGAGCACAAATGTCCTGAGTGTCTATTTTAATACTTTATTGATAAAGTTTTATCATCAGGTTGATATCATCTGGTCCATGAAATAACGTTTACATGAACGCAAGTAGGCCTTCAAAACCTTTACTGCAACACAAAGACATTGAAAAAGCCATTCCTAAATGCTTATATTTAAGATTCCTCTCCAGGTGTATGAAAATAAGGACAAAAAAATCAAATTGGAACTTTCCAGGACAAGCTGATATCACATGCCAGAATGGCATAATAGATAAGCCCATGCAGGGGGTTCACTGACTTTTAATTTTAGCATTTGTACTAAAAATCACAGCATTAGGACAAATGAAGTTGCTGCTGTGTCTTCATGAGGACAGAGGACTATTTCTCCTAAACCAGAGATAAACTCAATATTAAGGCAGTGTGTGAATTTGCATGCTGACCTTGGTATTTTTCCTAACCCATGGGTAACCTTAAATTTTAAAAGAAAAGATCAGATAAATCTATAAAGCTCCTCAAGCAACAATCATGGGTCTCAAATAGAAAATGATCAAACCTATTCACCTAATCGAGTGGGTCCATGAGTGAAATGACATTCCAATATACTATGGTTCTTTATTACATAAAAAATGTAAGCCACAGTAATTTTGCCTCAAATAGTTATTAAATCATGTCTAACTTCTAATATCAGAAAGTGAAGTTTAGAGAACAGAGCCCATATGAACACTGGGTTTGCATCTCCATGACTATCTTGAACAAATGCAGTATTTACTAAATCACAACCTCTCCCCAAAGACATTTCTTTCTTCTTTTTTTTTTTTTTAATATTTATTTATTTGGCTGCCTTGGGTATTAGTTGAGGCATGTGGGATCTTTCGTTGTGTCGCTCGAGCTCTAGAGTGTGCAGGCTTAGTTGCCCCACAGCATGTGGGATCTTAGCTCCCCATCCAGGGATCAAACCTGCGTCCACTGCATTGGAAGGCGGATTCTTTCTTTTTTAAAAAAAAAAAAATATTTATTTTATTTACTTACTTTTAATTCTTTTGGCTGCGTCGGGTCTTAGTTGCACACGCAGGATCTTCGTTGATGCATGCGGGATTTTTCGTTGTGACACGCGGGCTTCTCTCTAGTTGTGTCGTGCGGGTTTTCTCTCTCTAGTTGTGTCGCGCAGGCTCCAGGGCGCATGGGCTCTGTGGTTTGCAGCACTGCGGGCTCTCTTGTTGAGGCGTGCGAGTTCAGTAGTTGTGGTGTGTGGGCTTAGTTGCCGCACGCATGTGGGATCTTAGTTCCCTGACCAGGGATCAACCTGTGTCCCCTGCATTGGAAGGCGGATTCTTTACCACTGGACCATCAGGGAAGTCCCCCCAAAGACATTTCTACTGTATATTTTTGTAACTACCTTTACAGGATTCCATCTCATGAAAACTGGCAATTAGTAAATGTGCTACAAAATAATTCCAGGTTTTCTTCATTAAAAAAGAGAGAGAAAGGTCAAAGAAAGTCTTAGGGTATCTTTATTTCTGTGGTAATATTTTGCCTGGTAATCAAAAGAAAATTAATTCTAATTTTATGAAAGGATAAGAGAATAAATAAATTTCTTTTGGAAAAAAGTCTACTTTTTAATCTACATGGAACGATCTCTAATTTTTATCCCCATGGTCAACCATAGTTATAAATCACAGTTCATCACAGTTTGTCCCACCTAAAAAATTGTTCTCACAAATTTTTTATCAGCCTTTTTAGTACGAAATTATTTTCAAAAACTCATTTGCCCTTTATAACTGAAAAGTAATACAATGACTACACTTTGTAAGTTTGGTTGTTTGTGAGAATAATGTAGTCCCTCCCTCATTGAGTGAAACCATCATTGAGGTTTTTTTAAAGGTACAAAATTATATTTGCCTTTACAGTTTTATCAACCTTATTTTGGTAAGTTGCTTTTTCTGTTCCTTAAACAATAATTTCCCTTGGAGATCTTAAGCTCAAGTGTCATTTGTAAATTCTTGAATGCAAACACTTTTATAAAGATCCGGATGTTTTCCGTTGAAGAACATCTTTTGAGCTAAATTTCATGTACGCTAACAGCCTAACCTTACTCATCTTAGGGAACTGGTATTTCTCATCAGGAATTGCTTTGAGTTTGAAAATGGCCAATGATAGTAATATTAACCTTCTTTTTTCTTTTCTTTTTATTTCTTTTTGGCCACACCACGAGGTTTGTGGGATTTTTAGCTCCCCAACCAGGGATCGAACTCCATCCCCCGGCAGTGAGAGTGCGAGTCCTAACCACTGGACCACCAGGGAATTCCCTTGACCTTCTTTTTTTTTTAAAAGCCAATCTATAACCTAAATTATTTCAGACTTGTCTTCACACATTCTTTTTTAAACTATTGAAGTGGGTGCATGCTGAGTTCACACTGAAAAAGAAAATCACTTTTCTTACCCCCCACTTTATCCTTGGGGAAGTGAAAAGACTTCTAGAAAATAAGCAAAAAGTAATTTAACACAAAAACAAATGAGTCATAGTTCTTAAGACTGAATAAACTTTGAAATGCAGTAAGCACAGCACTATACATGTTCTCCCCAAATGATCTCTCATTCTGTGAGTGGTAACTGAAGCGTACCCTTTTTGCAAAGCATAATGTTTGCAATGCTAAGACTTACTAAAAGATTGGCTTGTGAAGATTAAAAAGGACTCTGAATGAAAGAGTTGACCCTCAGTTTTGTGTGTTTAAAAACTCAGTTTTGTTAGTTCATTCTGGGTAAATACAGAAGAGATTCCTTTTAAACAAGGTCATTAAAATAACACCTTGAGCGTCAGATATCCAATGGAGAAAACAATTAATTTACACCAAAAAATAGTGTTGCTCCTATGGAGTAGGATTAAAAGGAAACTGCATAAGAAGTGGACTTCAGGGGCTCCCCTGGTGGCACAGTGGTTAAGAACCTGCCTGCCAATGCAGGGGACACGGGTTCGAGCCCTGGTCTGGGAAGATCCCACATGCCGTGGAGTGACTAAGCCCGTGTGCCACAACCACTGAGCCTGCGCTCTACAGCCTGCAAGCCACAACTGCCGAGCCCACGTGCCACAACTACTGAAGCACACGTGCCTAGAGCCCGTGCTCCGCAACAAGAGAAACCACCGCAACGAGAAGCCCGCGCACCACAGCAAAGAGTAGGCCCCACTCGCCGCAGCTAGAGAAAGCCCACGCACAGCAACGAAGACCCAAGGCAACCAAAGATAAATAAATAAATAGATTTTAAAAAGAGAAAGACTTCAATTTTTGCTTCTATACTTTTTAAATTATTTCATGATAATCATATATTATTTTTATAATTTTAAAAATGATTTTTTTAAAGGAAGGAGAAAAATGCTAGATAGATTAGAATATCTGTGTCAACCAGTTGGCAATTCTCTTTCTAGTAGGAAAATCTACTCATAAAACCTAGTAACTATGTTCCTTGACAAGTATAAAATCAGATAGGGAGGAAATGAGTAATATTAATGAATAGCATCATGTTATGATGGGCTCCATGATACAAACCTGCCAAGGAAACGGAAATAATCACACCAGCTCATCAGAGCAGTCACCCCAGAAAGGTATGACTACCAAGAGATCAGACCCCTTGGGAATGAAAATTTGAGTCTTACTACCGGGTAAGCCACTGATTCCTGCCAAGGCGAGGGCTGGGCTGAGCGGTAATTTAGAATGGATGATGGAAGAAGAAGGGGATGAGTTCCAGCTGTGGCCCTGAGATCAAACGCAGCAGCATACCTTTCTCAGGCTGTGGTTGCTGCCCAGGTTCGTGAGCAGAAACAGGGGGGCCTGAGTGGATCATGTGGGTTCCATACACATTCCTCCCACCATGGCCCCTTGTTTAAAGCAGCACTATCTGCTTCTTCCGATCAGCGTCAATTATCCCCGCCCACATGGTGGCTCCTCTTCTAACCTGCTGGTTCCTTGGCATAAGGAAACCACAGTGCCAGGACAGCAGCTGTAACTTGTTAGTTACATGGTAATTCAATGGATCCTGGCTATGTTCCTTGGCAAGAACGTGCCCCGTTTGGAGACCAGAGCTGTGGGAACAGGGAGACAAACTCCCCCAGTGGGTCATTGGTAGTGATGATGAAGGAGAGCCGAATATGTCACCCCAAAATGTACCACTCTGGCATATTGATCATTTTGAATTAGAGTTACTTAAGAGACAGCCAGCGCAAGAAAGACATTCTGATCCTTTGTCCCCTGAAAGCAGGAAATAAATCTCCCACGTGAAGATACCCTCCCTGTAGCAGGAGCGTAGAAGGCATCCTTATCAACAGAGTAGGGAATTCAAGGCTCAGAAGGCTATGTAAACAAATCTTGATACTTCTTCAGTAATGTGCTACCCCAAGTCCAGATCCCTTTGTTCTGTCAATTCATCACAAATTGTTTCCGTGTCTAAAAAGGTATAAAAGCTGCCTGTTTTGGTCACTTCTCGGAGTCTCATATTTTTATGGACTCCCAAACGTATGAAATTAAATTTGTTTTTCTCCTGTTAATCTATCTTGTGTCACTTTAATTATCAGACCAGCCAAAGAACCTGGAAGGGAAGAAGGGAAAAGTTTTCCTCCCCTACAGCTTTGGCGCCCGGCGTGGGACTCTCCACAGGCTGGTCGTTGTTTGCTCTGGGGCTGCAGCAGCTGAGAGATCTGACAAGCGCCGGCAGAAGGTAAGAATTCTTACCATGTCAGTCTCCCTGATCTCTGCCTGCAGGGTCTGTTCGAAGTGAGCATGTGGGAGTCCTTTTCTTTTTCTTAAATTTAGATTAGCAGGAGAAAATATCTGTGTGAACTGGTTACTTGGGTATAGCAACTCTGGTAGAGATTTGGTACGAGTACGCTTGTTTTCGATTGATCCCTTTCCTCCCACAGATGGTCATTGTTTTCTTTTGTCTCTGTCTTTTGTGTCGTTGGTCATAAGGAAGAAAACCATAGGGCAGAACATAGGTGTAGGTCCTATAAGTCTGTTGTTCAAGGCGATGAGTTCACAGTTCTCACCAGACCAGCATCTATTTGGGCAAACTTTGCTCTGGTTCTCCTATGTAGATAAAAACCAGAGGAGAGTTTCCTTTCATCTTGTTCTTTGTCCTGAGAGCTTGGCTTTGTGACCAGTGAGAATATTCTCTCTGGTCTCTGCCAGCTGGAAGATGCAAGAACTGGCTTGCAGTTGATGGCCAGTCAAATAGACAGGGATTCTGAGACACAAAGTCTCAGCATTGTCTTTGTCTGACTGTGCCAGCTCTCAGGGGAATTTGTCATAAGGTGTCCCAGTCCATAAAGGACCTTTGTCATTTCAACCTTCATTGTCTTGTTGCTGGCAATGTCCCATTCCAGTAGCACCAGCCCAGTGTCACAGATTAGCAGCTTTGTGACTGGAGGCATCTCACATTCTCATGGGAGACCCAAGCAAGGCACTGTTTGCACTACAGGTGTCTTACTGCCTGTGACAACGAAGGTCTTTGCTTTCTTAGGCTAACTCTGGGAATGAACTTTCTGGATCTTGTGAGGGCTGCATCTTTTGCACTGCCCTTTGAGATACCTCTTGTGTTCATGGTTAAGCCATAAAAAGGCTTATTGGTTTGAGTCACTGTTGAGATTACTGTAAGATCCTATTTATCAATGGCCAGGTGATGGATCCTGTGAATTGGCCACATCTGAAAGAAAAAAAATTTCTTAGCGAGCTCTCATCCTAAACAATTATCTTATTGATATCTGTGGAAAGACCAAATGAAAAAGATTTCAAAAAATGACTATAAAGGCTAGCTTGAGGGAATCCCTTAACAAGCTGAAAGAACAGAAAATAGACTTAGAACAAAAATTAAAGTTGTCATCCAAAATAAATTCCCCTCCTTAAAATCCAGTACCGTCTCCTTAGCAAATTCCCAAAACTCCCCCACCTTTCGCAGAAAACCCCTTAAACACCCAGTTACAGACAGCCCTCTAGCCTGGTCTCTACGGCCAGGGTATACAGGTTACTCATGTAAATGCTCAAAGCCGGAAAGTGAATTTAGCAAAAGCACCTGGGAAGGTCAGTAAGGCTCACCTGACTGTCTTTTACAACTCCTCCTATTTTCCTAGGCTCTAAATCAGGCTCTGCAAGCATCAGGGCTTCCTATGCAATATCCTTTACAGAGGTATCTTTGACCAAGAATTTATGTACCCTGGACAGTGACAGACCTTTTAAATTATAAAGCCCTTTTTTTTTTTTTTTTTTTCGGTACGCGGGCCTCTCACTGTTGTGGCCTCTCCCGTTGCAGAGCACAGGCTCCGGACGCGCAGGCTCAGTGTCCATGGCTCACGGGCCCAGCCGCTCCGCGGCACGTGGGATCCTCCCGGACCGGGGCACGAACCCGCGTCCCCTGCATCGGCAGGCAGACTCTCAACCCCTGCGCCACCAGGGAAGCCCTATAAAGCCCTTTTACCTCCACTTTCAGAAGATCCTACCAAATTTAGAGAGAGGAAGTAGAAAGATTAGTGGCCATTCAAAAGCCCTTTCACAGAGGAAACAGATGACCAGAATTTCTCCCAAGGTCTACCTTCCTACAAATTATCAGGAAATGGATCAGCTGGAGGCCGAGGTTCAGGAGCTAATAGAAGCCGTAATAGAAGCTTTCTCCCCTAGGGTGAGTTTGTCAAAGTTTGAATTGTGCACTCAGAAAGAAGAATATCCAAAGGCCTTTGCTGAATGCATTGTACAGACTTTCCAAAGGCATACTGCACTAAACCGTGAAGTTCCAGAGCATAGAAATCTTTTAATTTCTGCTTTAGTAGGAAATTTTCTTCCTGATATAAAAAGGCAAATTCAAAATACTGTGGTTGGGTGGGCCAGTCAAACTGCTATCATTATCACAGAAGCAGCTACCCAATTCTTTGAAGATAGCTTGCAGGAATGCAAGAGAAAAAAGAAGTTAAAATCAAAAATCCTTGAATTGCAATTTGAACCTTTAGAGAAACAAAAGCCCAACTCAGAACAAGTCAAAGTCCACTCACCCCCTTTGTTGCCTTCAGACATCTGCAGATATTGTAAAACATCAGGACATTGGAAGTACCGTTGTCCTGCACATAAGAAAAAGATGGACGTTTTAAAATAGTAATTACCCTAGACTTAACTACACAAACTTTCCCTGTGTGCTCTCCCACTTGTTGCTGTGCTATGTCTCTAATAATAAACGGTGTACCTGTTTTTACAGTTTTTGCCTCTGTGAGAAATGCACTGCCCCCAGTAAAAATCAGGATTCCTGATTTTCATCCAGGCTACCCAGGTTCAATTCCTGGGCAGGGAATTAAGACTCCCTTCACGTCACTGCTCACTGATGCCTCTCGGAGATCAGTAAGTGGAACCACCTGCTTCCACCTCTTGATTCCCAGATCGGAGGCCTCTGATTTCACGCACGTACTGCCTCCTGAAGGATTGTACGCTATGCTTCCAGAGTATTGCCTCAAGTTAGCACTTCAACTGTGCCCTTAAAAGACTTTCTGCATTCTGTGAAGCTGGCTTCTTCTAGATAGTGTAATATTCATGTCATAGGCCTACTCCATCCACCTCCTTCAAGGTGAAGTGGGTCCTCTGATTGGATGCCTCTGTCTCTGCTACCATGGCCACCCCGTTCCCTAATGTCAGTTCTGAGGCAGCCGATGGCAGTTGACTCATCTTTTCCCACTGCATCTTTTCCCAGCGCTGACACCTTCCAAAGCCATAGGGTTTGCCCAATCATATGGACCAAGCAGCAGCGCTGCTGTACCTACTGTAGAGTATTTCCTGCTCTGATCTCTACTCAAAGCTGGCATTTATCTATGTAGTAGATATGGGCCAGAGCAATATTTTCACCTGTGGAATGTGTTGTCTCCTGAGCCCAAAACAGCCGCGTAAGCGTGCTGGCCTTCCTTATGTAGTAGGAATGCAAAATGCAACAATATGTCTTTTACTTTGAGAAGATGTCCTCGCATGCTCCTGACCATTGGACCCCCTAAGAACTTCACTGAAGTGGCAGGAGTCTGAATGTTCACAGGGTGCATTCTGGAGTCCCCACTTCCCTCAGCCTCTTTATCCCTTCCTCTGATCCCCTGGACCAATGAGCAGTATTGCTGGCCCTGCAGCCTGGACCTCTTGCGGAATCCTTTCCTACTGAGGGCAACTCAGAAATTCCCACTTCACTGAGTGTTGTCATGGCTTTACCCAGACTTCTAAGAACCACCCTAGCAGTGAATTTGCCCCATTCCCTGGGGTCCTTACCAAGGTGTTGAATCTCAGGTCCTAAGAAAGTTACATTTCAGGCCCCTTTCCAATCACTCTCAAAATATAGTCCCAGGTGTACACCTCTGTTCCTGCTGGTACACACTAGCTAATTCTTGCAGCTCTCCTGGTGTACAGTGTCCTTCCTTCTTAATCATTTCCAGTATGTACCCACCCAGGTTATGCTGAGACTGAACCTTGGTTATCAGACAGGGAAGAGGTGAGGGCAGCTACTGAGGGAAGCTCATGTTCCTCTCTAAGGGTGAGGATTCTGGAGCATCTTCTGGCATGACAGAAGTGCTAGCTCTTACCAGGGAAGGATGGGACACCTGTGCAAGCCTAAAGGATGGGGGTAGGGGTAGTCCTGCAGAGAAAATATACTCAGGGACATCCATCTACATGTCCTCATCCCAGTTTTCAGGGTCCCAGGTTTTCCCTGACCAGCACCCTGACCTTGGTATAACAGATCTCTCTCAGCTGAGTATTTGAATATCTAGGAATCTCCACAATTCTATTTGATCTTTGACCTGTTCAACTGTGTCTGCTCTCCCACTGTACAGGAGGTAAGGGCCTCTTTGGAAGCTACCAAAGAGACCCTCTGGCTCTCACACTTAGCCATTACTTGCTTCTTAATGCCTCTGAGTCCCTCATTATCCCTTTGCTGGCATCAATATAGCTTAGCATTAATCAGCCAACTCTGCTGTCTTTGAGTATATTGTTCTCTCCAGAGTTTTCCAATACTTGAATCATCACATCTGCAACAGCATTCTCCTCCTCCAGGACCTTTCCCCAGGTCACCATCAATGAAATCTTTAGCCTTTGAGTCACCGTCTAACACCAGGGGCTATCCGTGCCCCACCTATCAACCAGGTCATCATCCTCTTTGCCTGCTGCATGGTTAGTGGGCCAGTCGCAAATGATCCTTCTTGGTACTGCTTCTGTTAGTCCAGGTCATCTGAGAAGCAAAAGCTAAGACAGGATTAGAGATGTAAGAGATTTATTGGGGCAAATGCTGGAGAAGGAAAATGGGGAGCTGAAGGAGGCGGGCAGAACCCTCAGACCAATGCTGACACAGCCCCTGTGAATGAGACGGGGAACATCTTAGAACTCAACACTGTTCCAGGGAAGTTTGGCAAGACCAACAGGGAGACCTCAAGCCAAAGGTGCCCTTCAGCGGAATCCTGTGTATTTCAGAAATGGGCCTGCCTTCGTGTCCCTGCCATAAGCAGTCACCGGGAACAGTCCAAGGGAATGGGGTCTTGGCGTGAACACAGCGATGGAAGTCAGAGCACAGCAGCTAGTGCCTTTGGTTCATTATCCTCCCTGCTTTAGGAGATCCGGGAGGCATACCCTCATGGCTGCCACCCCACTGCATAGAGGCATTTGGATCACAAAGAGCTCATCTTAGCCATTGATGAAATGTTGATGCTTATTTGGCTCATTTTGAGAGAGGGGTAATTTTGATCCTTATACTCAAATTTGGGGGAGAAGGATTAGCCTAATTGGACTCTGAACTGACCATAAGTAATGAAAATAATGTTAAAATATTCATGAGTACTCTTAAGCTCAATAGTCAAATTTCTACTGCAAAAAAGCAACTACTTTAAGACTTTAAAAAAGATATTTTTTAATAAATTTTAAAATAAATTTCTAAATAAATTTTTTTAAAATAAATTTATTTATTTATTTGTTTGTTTATTTTTGGCTGCGTTGGGTCTACATTGCTCTGCGCGGGCTTTCTCTAGTTGCGGTGAGCGGGGTCTACTCTTCGTTGCGGTGCACAGGCTTCTCATTGCAGTAGCTTCTCTTGTTGCAGAGCACGGGCTCTAGGTGCACAGGCTCAGTGGTTGTGGCTCGCAGGCTCAGCAGTTGTGGCTCACGGGCTCAGCAGTTGTGGCTCGCGGGCTCTAGAGTGCAGGCTCAGTATCTGGGGCTCGCGGGCTCTAGAGTGCGGGCTCAGTAGTTGTGGTGCACGGGCTTAGTTGCTCCACGGCATGTGGGATCTTCCCGGACCAGGGCTGTTAGCCACTAATCTACTTATCATCTCTATGGATTTGCCTATTGTAGACATTTCAGAACAATGGAATCATACAATATGTGGCCTTTTGTGTCTGGCTTCTTTCACTTAGCAAAATATTATCAAGGTTAATCCATGTTATAGCGTGCACCAGTACTTTATTCGTTTCTATGTCTGAATAATATTCCATCGTATGGATATACCATATTTTGTTTATCCATTTATCAGTTGATGGACATTTGGGTTGTTTCCACTTTTTGGCTACTATGAAGAATGCTGCTATGAACATATGTGTACAAGTTTTTACATAGACATATGTTGTCAGTTCTCTTGCATATATGTCTAGGAGTGGAATTTCTGGGTCATTTGGTAATTTTGTATTTGATTTTTTGAGGAACTGTTGTCCACAGTGGCACCATTTTACATCAATAACAGCAAGCAAATTACTTTCTATATTTAAAATATCCTAGGCATCTTTCTGTGTCTAAAGATTAACAAAATTATTTTTTTAAACTGTTTAATATTCCACTGTAAAAAGGCATCAAAATTTATTTAACTAATCCCTTAATAATGGACATTGCATTGTTCTCAGTTTCTTACAGTTTCAACTAATGAAGCATTAAACATATTTTATGAATAAATATGTAAAAGAAGTAAAGTTACTTGTTTGAAAGAGATGAGTGTTTTAATTATTCTATTGAAGCATAAATGACCAATAACACACTGTATATATTGCAAGCGTACAATTCAATAAGTTTTGATTTTGTATACTACCATGGAACCATCGCTACAATCAAAATAATAAGCATATCTGCAAAAATTTCCTTTCCTCTCTCCCACCCATCCTCACCCATTCCTCTACCCCCAGCAACTACAACCTATTTTCCATCAATATAGATGTTTGCATTTTCTAGAATTTTATATAAATTGAGTCATAAAATATATTCTTTTTTTGTCTGGCTTCTTTTATTCAGCATAATTATTTTGAGATTCACCAAATTGTTGTGTCTATCAATAGTTCATTCCTTTTGTTACTAAATAGTATTTCAATGTATGGATATGCTAAACTTTTAAATTTGTTAATCTATTGATGGACATTTGAGTTGTTTGCAGCCTTTAGCTATTAAAAAATAAAGCTGCTGTGAAAAGTTGTGTTCAAGTATTTTATGTACACTTGCTTCCATTTCTCTTTACTAAATATCTAGGAATGGAATGACTGGATCATATGGTAAGTGTATGTTTAACTTTTTAAGAAACTGTCAAACTGTTCTCCAAAGTGGTTGTTCCATTTTACATTCCCACCAGCAATTCCTCCACATCTTCACCAATACTTAGTATGATCAGTTTTTCTAATTTTTATCATTTGAGTAGGTATGCAGGGGTATCTCACATGGTTTTAATCTGCATTTCCCTAATGACTAGTGACTCTGTGTATCTTTTCATATACTTATTTACTATCTATAGAATCTTCAGTAAAGTGTCAAATCTTTTCCCATTTTTGATTTGCAAATTTTTTGATTGCCTTATTTGAATTTTAAGAGTTCTTTATACAAGTCCCGTATCGGCTGTATGAGTGCAGACATTTTCCCATTCTGGGGCTAGGCTTTTCATTTTCTTAGCAATGTCTTTTAAAGAACAGAAGCTTTTAACTTTGATGAAGTCCAATATATCAATTTTTTCTTGTGAATCATACTTTTGGTGCCATATTATAGAACCCAAGATCTAGAGATTTTCTCTAATATTTTATTTCACAAGTTTTATAGTATTATGTATTACATTTAGGTCTATGATCCATTTTGAGTTAATTTTTATACATGGTATAAGATATGAATCAAATTTCATTTTGTTGCAATAGAATATTCAATTGTTCCAGCATCATTTGTTGCAAAAGCTATTCTTTTCCACTGACTTACCCTTGCATCTTTGTTGAAAAATCAGTTGTCCATATACATGTGGCTCTATTGTTGGACTCTGTTCTATTGATATATTTGTCTATCTAGGTGCCACTAACATAATGTCTTGATTAATAAGTCTTGAAGTCAGGAAGTGTTAGTATACCAACTCTCTTATTTTTTATAAAGTGGTTTTGGCTATTCTATGTTCTTTGCATTTCTAAATGAATTTGAGAATCAGTTTCTCAATTTCTTCAATAAAGCCTGCTGGGATTTTGATGGGATTGAATTCGATCTATACATCAATTTGGGGAGAAATGACATTTTAGCAATATTGAGTGTCCCAACCCATGAATATTTTGTATCTCTCCATTTATCTAGTTCTTCTTTAATTTCTTTCGTGAACTACAGTTTCAAATGTACAGGTCTTGCACATCTTTATTTCAAATTTATTAAGTATTTCATAATTTTGATATTATAAATCATGTTTCTGTAATTTGTTTCTTATTGTCCATTCCTAGTTTATAGTACAACTGTTATTTGTATATATTGTATATGATTGAATTTTTATAATTTGTATCCTGCCAATGTCTACATCTATCTATCTATATGCATATGTATTATTGGACTAGATATACTTACTAGCTAGCAGAATATCCTACACTGGCTCCTTGGTTTGTGGAGTAAAAAATTTTTTAATGGAAAAAGGCAAGTGGAAGTTTCTGAAACTACTCCCCTCCCCCAGCAAAGATACTATAATAAATCAGAAACAATACCATATCCCAGGGAGGAATGGCAGAGACTGACTCTACCCCTAAAGACCTAAAGGTTGTAGGGGTTAGTGATCCATATTATACATCTTTTTTCTTTTTCTTTTTTTTTTGGTTGCACCATGTGGCATGTGGGATCTTAGTTCCCTGACCAGGGATTGAACCCACGCCCCCCTGCAGTGGAAGTGCTGAGCCTTAACCACTGGACTTCCAGGGAAGTCCCTATACATCTTTAAATATTAAATAATTCTCCAATCTGACTCCTAGTGAAATTGGACCAAACTCAAGGGCAAGGTATGGGGACAAGGTGTGTAGAGAGTCCATGCCCTCTCTGGACCCACCACTCTCCCAGACCTCCATGTGTCCACCGACCTGGAAGCTCTCTGAACCCTGTCGTTTTGGATTTTTAGGGACACTTCATTGCACAGGCATGACGGATTAAATCATTGGCCATTGGTGATTGAGCTCAATCTGCAGCCCCTTTCAGCCTGGTTGGTTCCCCTGGCAACCAACCCCCTTCCACTTGGGCTTTCCAGAAGTCAGGTCATTAACATAAACCCAAGTGTGGT
Source organism: Physeter macrocephalus (assembly GCF_002837175.3). NCBI lineage: Eukaryota > Metazoa > Chordata > Mammalia > Artiodactyla > Physeteridae > Physeter > Physeter macrocephalus. The sequence continues at coordinate 96,449,566 of NC_041233.1, forward strand.
TAAAACAGGATTGTAATGAATAACAAAAGACACCTTTATCACTTCTCTTAGCACTTAGGAAATTTTGAGGGTTTTAGGAGCTCTGTGCCAGGAATGGGACAGACAAAGACGGACAACACAGGGATATTTTATGATGTTGCAGAGACGGCTTGCTGTGCTTCATGTTTTCTCTGAATTCTCTAATCTCTCTGTCACCCATTACTATTACAGTTCAAAGCAATTTGGCCTGATGACTGTGCCCTCAACACCTCTCTCAAGTCAGCTTGAAGGCTGGTCTGCCACATTGGAAAATGTCCTCGTGTCTCAGAACAGGACTTCTATAACTTCCTGATTTGTAGGTCTCAAAGCAGAGTGTGAGAATTTTAAAGCTTCCTGACAGTTCTCCAAGGAGACCAGAGAGTGAAAGGTTAAAAACACCCACACCTACCAAAAAGATTAAATGTTCTTTCCTCCATGCTTGCAAAGTGTAGATACTAACAAAATCATCTCCTTTCTACATTCTGTACTCTCACTCTTGCCCAATAAGCAAAGGTCTAAATACTGAAAAATCACTAAATTCTGAATCCCTCATATAGCGAGATAGCAATTACGTATTAGTGAAGAGCTTCAAGCTGAAGCCTGTTTTCTATTTAGCAGAAAACACCCCCTCCTACTTATTAAGAAACTACCATATCATTTATCACATATGCACCATATGCTAGACACAATGTTATTTTCTTTCACATAAGTGATTTCCTTTACTGTATCTCTTTTTTGTGTGTGCATTTATTCATTCACTGCACAACTGGTAGCAGGAGAAAAACATTCTAACAGGGATTTATCCCTCTTGACTTGCCTGGATCCTCAACATTGAGGACTGAGCAAGTGAAGGGTAACTGTAATTGGCTTTGATTTCCTACAGGTGGAGCATTGTTATTGAAATATAATTTCTTTCTTTATGGTGTAGTTCCTGGTTCTAAAAGATGGTTTGTAGATGAGCTAAAACTAGATACATAGCATCCTGCATTTAAACTCTCACTTGTTAATTACACAGGAAAACTGTTGCACCCTGTGTATGGATTTGAAATCACTGGCCATATTCCAACTTTGTGAAAGATGAGGTATAAACTGTGTCTCACCAATGAGTGACTCTAAATGCAACTATGTGATTTTGCTATGTCAGTACTTAACGTGATATATGCTCCTACGTGCAAATTTGTTGCGGTTTAAAGGAAAATAAAAGATGGCTCACAAAATCACTATAATCTAATTTCAGGACATTTTCATCCCTTATAAAAGAAAGCCCATACCCATTAGCTGTTAATCTCTATCCCCACCAACCCACTTCCCTCCCTCTGCCCCACTTCCCAGCAACTACTAATTTCCTTTCTGTCTCTGTAGATTTGCCAGTTCTGAACATTTCATATAAATGGAATCAAGGCTCATCCATGTTGTAGCATGAATCAGTACTTCATTTACAAAGAAGGCTTTTTTAATACACCAAAATTAAAAACATTCTTTGTGAGGTAATGAATAAGGTACATTGAAGATAAACATGTAATTTAGTTAGGTACCAAAATATCTTGTTTTGATTGTGTCAAGGTGCAGATTTTTTTATTTGCACATTTTTATAGACAGCTGTATAATTTAACTTCAGAAAATGATAATTAAAAAGAAAGACTAGGACTTCCCTGGTGGCGCAGTGGTTGGGAGTCCGCCTGCCAATGCAGGGGACACGGGTTCGAGCCCTGGTCCAGGAGGATCCCACCTGCCGCGGAGCGGCTAAGCCCGTGCACCACGGCTGCTGAGCCTGCGCTCTGGAGCCTGTGAGCCGCAACTGCTGAGCCTGCGTGCCGCAACTGCTGGGGCCCATGTGCCTAGGGCCCGTGCTCCGCGGCGGGAGGCCACCGTGGTGGGAGACCCGCGCGCTGCGGCGAGGAGTGGCCCTAGCTCGCCGCAACCAGAGAAAGCCCGTGCCTGGCAATGAAAACCCAACGCAGCCAAAATTAAAAAAAAAAAAAAAAAAAAAAAAGTAGACTAAAGTAAGCAAGACATGTTTTATACCCTAAATTTGGTGATTTGATATTTCTCCATTTCTCAAAATTCATAGGTATTACGGAAAGTTAATAGTTTTAATCCATTCACACACACACAAAAAAGCTGAAGGGCCAGAGAAAATAGGTGCTTGAAAACAGATGAAGAGTTTGCTTTCCTTTAATCAAATACCAGAGGTCTGAAAGCTCATTTCAGTGTGAGAATATTCAGTTGCCTCATAAATAAAGCAAGATCATGGGTTTTCCTTTGTGTAAAAGAAACAGGAAAAATATCATGCTAATTGTCAGCTGCCCTTGAGGCACCAGAGAGCAATGATATCGTTCAGCAATTCACCCTATTTCTTCTCAGTGTTTCATAGGTCCTTTCACGGTTCTTTGCTCTAACCTTCCTTTGACTTTCAGTTGCCTTCTCTCCCTGGCCTTGATTTGCTCCCGTATCACCAGGTGCACCTTGCACGGAGAAAGATAACGCAAGTGACCAGGCACAGACTTCCCAAGTGACTTTTTCTTCTCCAGAAGCTCAAAGTGGCAGCCTCCTCATTGCAGGTTTTGCTGGGCTGTACACTTGGCAAACAGTCTTGATTAAGGCTTCAGCACATCAGGGACGCCAGACAAGAAGAAATACAAATAGTCATAGGCTTAATGTTTTCAAAAGTCATCTAATAGTAATCCTGGTATAAATTTTAAAATAATTGGACTGACTTACACTTATTTCATGTTAGGATTGCTTTATTTTATACCATACCGTGGTGAGGTGTTGCAAACTGATCCAAGTCACTTTGGAACACTGGGGTTCTTTTGGAAAGATGACAGTAGCTGCCCCAAAGTTTGCCTTGAATGAAGATTAGTGATCTACCACAATGTTGGTGCCTGGGTATGAAGAAAGGAGACCTCAGACCACGTTTTGCCAACACACACACATTTACTATTGAGCCATTCACTAAACAGGCAAGCGTGAAGCTGTTCACACAACCCATTCTGAGCTCAAAAGAAATTCCTTCCTTCCTTCTTCCTTCCTTCCTTCCTTCCTTCCTTCCTCCCTCTCTCCCTTCCTTCCTTCCTTTCTTTTTCTTTTTTTCCAGATTCTCTTACCACTCTAGACAGACATGGCAGAACAATAGACAAGAATCCTCTTAGTCTACAGTTACATTCCTGAGGATACATGCTACAGGATTCTGTTGATTCTTGTATCCTATATATTGCAAGTGTGGGGAATGTCTCTAAAATATTTCACCAATCAATATATCTTGAAATTACCCGTTTCTACCTTTCTTCATGCTAGTTAACACCTCAGTAAGATGACCTTTTTGACATTCACTCTGCTAAGTAGTAGAGTAACCATGAGTGGATCAAGATACACGTAATCACAGAAACACCACCTGTGTAGGATAGCCATCCCTGGTAATCTCTGATCAGAATGCTAGCTGCAACTAGGCTGTAGCTTAATGTGAGTAACAAACACATGGTAACTCTCAGCCTATGCTGAGTTATCTTCAAGCAAAGTACAGACCTCCTAACATAAAAATCACGTCATAAACTTTTCTGTCCCTGGAGTCTCAAGTCCTTATCTGAGTCTTGTTTGTAAGCTTTCTCACACCGTGCATAGCATGCAGGTTTTCCACGGGGCCTCAAGTTGAAGGAGTTCAGGGACATTTTCCATAGAGCTATTTGAAGGGCGAGATGAACAGCAACAAGGCCAAGAAAAGTCAATCCTCCTTCCTCTTGCCCCTCATTCAATCAGTTGTCGAATCTGGGCCAGGCTCCTGCCATAATGAAGTTAAATTCTGCCCCTTCCACATATGGCCAGTAGCCTAGTTTAGGCCCATTGCCCCTCATGGGGCTCTGCAAAAAGCCCAATAACTGCATCAAACCACACTTTGCACATAGAGGGTGCTCAACAAATACGTTAGTAGATGTACCTACTAAAACTCACTGTTTGGAAAGCAGCCTAGGGGCATTAGCAAAAGAAAAGAGTTAGGTTGCTATTTGCTGGCATAAAGGGAACGTACAAAATGTGTCCAGTTGTTCAATAAACACTTATTGAGCACCCACTATGTTAGGCACCGTTCAAAGTTCTAGGAAAGCTGTGATGATTACAATAGGAAAAATCTCTGCTTTCGTAGAGCTTACATAGATGTGCCTCAAACTTTTAATGCATCTCTCTCGTATTCTTTTATCACTTTGGTTATCACCGACTCAAAATGGAAACTGTTGGAAACTTAGAACCACTTTTCCTAAATCGTGTAAAAGTTTATGTAATGTGCAGACATAACTTGTATTACAGAAATCTGCTTTCAAGCCAATTTTTTAAAGGGGAAGATCCTTTCCATCTTATTTTCAATCCTGAACTACCATGAGGATGAACTCACTCATTCATTTTTTTTTTAACAATTATTTACTGAGTGTTTATTATGTTCTGGGGGCTACAGCAGTGAACTGAACAAAAGTTCTTACCTCAGAAGCTTACATTCGAGAGCAGAGAGACAATCAGCAAACAAGAATTTGTCAGGTGATGAAAAGTGCTAGGAATTAATGGAGGAAAAAAGTCAAGCAGAATGTGAAGAATAAAGAGTGCAGGGGAGGGTCCAGTGGTTAGGGCTCCGTGCTCTCACTGCCGAGGCTACAATCCCTGGTCAGGGAGCTAAAATCCCAAAAAGCTGTGCGGTGCAGCCAAAAAAAAGGTCGTGGCCCTTAGGGAAGAGCTCTCTGATGTGCTGAATTTACACAAATACCTGAAGGAAGTGAGGAAATGATCAGTATGGATACTGAGGGAACAGCATTTCTGGCAGAGGAAATAGCAAGCGCAAAGGCCACGAGGCAGGATTGTTCCTGGCATGTTCGGGGAACAGCAGGGAAGTAAGCGTGGCTGGAACAGAGTTAACAAGAGAGAATAAGAGATGAGACGGGAGAGTTGATGGGGAAAGGGGACGGACCCTGTAGTGATGTGTAGACCATCATAAGGACTTGTACTCTGAGTGAAGTGAGAAGTTACCAGAGGGTTTTAAGCATGTCAGTGTCACGATATGACATGCATTTTAATAGGATCCAAAAGACCACAAGAGGGCAAGGGGGAAGCAGAGAAACCTGTTAGGAGGTTTTGCAGTAACCCAGGCAAGAGATGTCAGAGGCTTGAACCAGGGGAGCAGTGGAGATAGAAATGGAAGGACAATAAGCATGTCCTGAAGATAGAGCCTACAGGGTTTGGGTAATATGTAAGATATGGAAGAAGAAGAGGACCAGTTGTCAGAAAGGTGAAGCCCGTCATATAAAAAAAAGAGGATATATATCTCAAAATAGAAAGCAGTTTTATATGTCATACATGTGAAATACAGCACCATGGTCACTTTATACTTGGCATTCTAAATGCTTCTTGTACATTACCTCTTTTGTTTTAATGTATCTTTGTCAGATAACCCAGGAATCTATGCTACTATATTACTCCAAGTATACATATGTTGAACCCCTCAGCAATGGGTTGGCTTGCCTAGATTTATACAAGACATATTATTTCTTACTCTCATTCCAAACTTATTTATTTTCTTCTCATACCCCTTCCCCACCTTCACCACCATTATCATCCAAAAGTATGTTACACACGCTGTGAAAGATTACATAAATGGATGAATATCACTTTCAATTTTGGGGAACTTTCAGACATAAAAATCGTCTTCTGCGATCTCTTCAAAATGAGATGACTAAGTGGTGTAAAATAGTGTTGATAAATCTGTTTTCTAAAGATGACTATTCAAGAAAAAAGGGTTATTTAAATCCAAGGCATTTGGGGCCTATTATTATTAGGTTTTTATATCAAGTTACATTATTTTTGTAGGCATTTGCAAAGTAAATTTTCACAAACATGAGCCCTCCTATGGTATATTTTACACATGTATTTTCAAGCTCATTGACGTGAGCTCCTATTCCAGCTAGGTTTCATATTAGCTGTGTGATCTTGGACATTTCCTCATCGTACAACAAAGACATTAGGTTATTGGGGATTAGATCGTGGGCAGAATAATGCCGGGCATGTTGTAAACATTCAATAAATAATATCTTCTCTCACCACCACCACCACCATCATTACTGGGCTAGCAGAGTCTGCTCGTTGGTAAATCTTCAAAGCTTAAGTTGTTTCCACCCAATGCAAAAACAACCATTCTTTGCAATCAATTCATTTAAAAAAAAAAAATCATTTGACCTAGTACAGACAAAGCACAAGTTGTCTGTAAGATCTTTTTTCCCTACCGCCTTTCAGCAGATTATTTTTGGCATTATAGAGGAATAGACAATGGAAAAGAACTTTCCTTTTCTTCCAGCCGTTGTGTTCTCTTTATGAAAATGACTGCCAACAGGAGTAGTCACTTAAACAGCAAGGGATGGCTCTTGTCTTTTGGGGCAATTCCTGCTTGTTCTGGACAAAGTCCGCCGATTAGGTAGCTGTAGAAAAAGGTCAGTGCCAATGCTTAGCATTTATATTTGAGGCTTTCTCACTCATCACAAAATAAACAAAATTCATTCATTGAAGAAAAAAAAATACCCAACATATTTCTTCAAGCTTGAGTTTCTGTCCATTTTTACCTTGAAAGGATGATTTCAAATACAATTCACTTTTTCTATGAAGATAAAGCAAATTTATTTTGCTCTTTGACCTATGGACTTCGTACACAGAATCCAAGCTACATCTTCCATCTCTCTTTTAAGTTAAAAAAATGCCACTCTTTGTGTGTTGTATCTTAGAAACAATGTTCCATGTTGGGGAGAGGAAATAGGGACCATTCTGAATGAGGATGATTTTAATCCCAAACATGAGCTTCTGGGCTAGAAAACTTCCAGACTTTTCAAACCTGTGGAGGTGAGGGTGAATGTCATTCCTTAAGAAGTGTCACCTTACGTCTTTATTCCTCACTTTCTGCATCTTTGCCCCCAAAGCAAAATCTCAGCTTGACACATTTCTCACTTGCAAACTGTTCATTCACAGTATTTTCAACTTGTTTTCAGGATAAACTTACTGCTTTTTCACTACCGTACCCTTGACATCTAGCACATAAGTATTTGTTACATGAAAATAATAATGCTGAATGATTTCTTATTTTTTAAAGAAAGATATGTGCAATGTGGGTACCTAATCAAAGAGAATTCTGAGAGAGACATCACTCCAGGTGAGCACTTGTAAGCAGACAACGCAATCTTGCAAATTACTATTTTTCTACTTGCTCAGGAGAAGTGATGATTTATTAAAGACAAATGTAAGAGGATGACTTAGTACCTATGCTAAGCACTCCCTTTTTTTGGAGTAGGCCTCATTTTGATTCTTTTAGATAAATTATAAGAAAAAGTTAAAAAATGCCAAAAGACTCTGAGACCGGTAAAAAGAAATTTTAATACCTATTTATTCTCTAACCAAAACAAAATGAAACAAGATTCAAGTATGACCACACTAGGTTTAGCCTTCTGCTTATGGGAATTCTTTTCTTTTTTCATGTGTTTAATCAGATGTTACCCTCCCCACACTCCAAGAGGCAAAAACAGTGGTTCTAGCCGCAGTGCTTTTCCTCTCCTTCAAAGGGAGAAAACGTTCAGGCCCCCTGTTTTTTGGGGGCCGTGCCCTGCGGCTTGTGGGATCTTTGTTCCCCGACCAGAGATTGAACTTGCGCCCTTGACAATGGAAGCTCGGAGTCCTAACCACTGGACCACAAGGGAATTCCATTTCTGGCCCTTTTCAAAACTTCTGATGCAGGGCTTCCCTGGTGGCGCGGTGGTTGAGAGTCCACCTGCCAATGCAGGGGACACGGTTTGAGCCCTGGTCCAGGAGGATCCCACATGCCGCGGAGCAACTGAGCCCGTGCGCCACAGCTACTGAGCCTGCACTCTAGAGCCCACGAGCCACAACTACGGAGCCCACGTGCTGCAACTACTGAAGCCCGTGCGCCTGGAGCCCGTGCTCCGCAACAAGAGAGGCCACCGCAACGAGAGGCCCGTGAACTGCAGCAAAGTGGCCCCCGGTCGCCACAACTGGAGAAGGCCCGCGCGCAGCAACAGAGACCCAACGCAACCAAAATAAATAAATAAATTTATTTTAAAAAAACAAACAAAAATAACAACAAAAAAAACTTCTGATGCAGAAAAGATGGGCAATGATGACATCTAATCGTAGTTCCCTTATCTCAGTTAAGAAGGATTCAGTACGTGGGTCCCTCTCCATAATTTAGTACTAATGTTAGTATTTATATTAGTTCAAGTATTAGTATAATATTAATATGGTATACTTTATATTAATATCAGTACAAATATTAGTGATTTCCTGTAGGAACTTTGCAAATTTTACATGTTCTGTTTGTGATGAAAATACAAATTATTTTCCCAAGAAACGTGCACACGGATCTTGGTGAGACTTGCTTGAGAAAACTAGTTAGTCACAGTTTTGTATTTCTATTTTTTCCCCAAAGAGGAGGGAAAACCATTAAATGTATAACAAGTATCAATAAGCTTTAAGACTAGAACAAGGAATTTTACTAAGGGTCTTCTGGAATTTAATATGTAAATTAAAATCTTTACCTTAAAAAAATGTAAATTGATTTTCGGTAAATAGAGCTGCATTTTAAGTGCTGCTAGGGTCATTTCTAGTTAAAGGATCTCTGGGGAAAATCCTTCTGAAAGTGAAGAAACCCTTTGCGCTATGAATCTTTCTACCTGAACAACCTGGTAAATCTATTGGGTGTATAATGAGTTTTCTTACTAGAGAATTCATTAATGGATAAGTGAGTTGTGCTTTACTATGGGATGGCGTAGTACCTTGAATGGAATACTGTTCAGCAATGAAAAGGACTAAACTACAGCCAGCATTACTTCCCCTAAGTAATCAGGGATGCTGCATGATCTCTAGTCTCTTTTTGGCTACATTGCTCTGCTAGTCTCCCGCTTCCTTTTGAAGACAAACTCTCAGCTCCCTATAATTTTGGCCTGAACATGGAGCTTCCCTAAATTCAGCTTCAGCCCTGACTGTCCATGACCTTTCAGTTCAAATACCCATGAGCATCTAAGTGACTCAAACTCTCATTGTCACAATTCCAACTTCTCAAAAGCAAAAGTCTAATTGATGTTATCTAGTATTGGGTATCCACAACCTGTCCTACAAGCTGTGATGGGGGATGGTGTTTTCCAGCGGTTGTGGGTGGAACAATATCTTGAAAACAGCACTGTGGATGGGAAGGAGATGATTGTCAAATTTACTACAGATACCATCTTTGCATCTCTTACTCAGAATCCCACAGCCAGACACTCACCTCCCTGAAAGCCCCCTTTAAAATCTGTCTCTGAAAAGAACAAGACCTCAAATGGGACACATGTTCCCTTCTATACATTCGAAGTTCTGATTTATTAAGTCCAACTGGATAAATGACACTAGAAATAATTAATCCCTTCAGAGAAAACCTTCACTCTATTTACAAGGCTGTCTGATTCCCCAACATCTGCAACATAATAACCAAATCTTGATTTAATTCAGTAACCTTAACATCACAAAAGAATCATATGTATGGTAACAAGCAGGGCAGGTGTTTTAATCATTGTGAATTACTCCTAACTGCCTTTGATCACTAGTTCCTTCCACTGTCCTTAGTTAGGACTTGAAAAAAATTATACTTACATTATACTCAGCTTTAATAGGAATTCATGGCTGGGACTATTATCATTTCTCCTGAATCTTTCAGTGAAGGATGCATGAGGGCTTGAAATATCAGAAATCACAATAATCCACTATCGACAAGGAAATTTCATGCGCGTGTAACAGAGAATACTTCTGAACTCCCATGCAACCAGACATGAGAACAGGGCAAATCTTGAGTTCCTTTGGGAAATTAAGGAGATTCTTGACCTGAATGGATTCATTCTGGATTTCTAAGAGGCTTTGGGGACTTGTTTAAATGTTATCTGTTACTGCTTGTGATATTGAGCGCAGGATGGAGGCAAAGGAAAGGAAGAAAGAGAAAAGAGCACATATGGGAGGGAAAGTCGTTCAACAAAGAGAAGAGGGGCAATGGGGAGAGAAAAGGAGATAGGCATAATTGAGGGGTGGGCAGTGAAAGATGGGCTCCAACGGTCCCTTAGGATGCTAAATGAAGGCCACCGCTGGTCTACCCAGATGAACCTGAGATGGTGTCTTTCTCAGCTTTCTCTAAATTCTACCTCCCCACCCTACTACCAGACACACACACACACACACACGAGGTCACCTTAATACATTCTAATATGTATTTCCCATCAACAATTCACTTCAGTGCCTTGTACTCTCTTTGCTCCAAGTTGTTTTTCTTTTTATCCAAGTTTTAAAATGCTTTCAAAATTATTTTTAAAGGCTCAAAAGAGTGAGGACACTGCAAATCATAGTATCAAGGACCTGGAGTGGTTCGATTTGCCAGTGGGAATGCAGTAGTGTTTATACATCCACTAGTGTCTCTGATTTTGAGTTTTAGTCTAGTTTCGTTACTTAATAAAGTTTTTCTTGTATTGGAAATACAGGTACTTTTCTACAATCCTAACATTAGTGCCACGGACTGAACGTGCCCCCCCAGATTCACATGTTGAATGCCTAATCTCCGTTGCAATGGTATTTAGAAGTGAGGCCTTCAGGAGGTAATTAGGTCATGAATGGCATTCATGCCCTGATAAGAGACAAGAGAGAGGTGATCTCTCTCTGCCATACGAGGATTCAGCAAGAAGGTGGCCATCTGCAAACCAGGAAGAGAGATCTCACCAGGAACCGGAACCGAATCAGCTGGGACCTTAATCTTGGACATGTCAGCCTCCAGAACTGTGAGAAATAAATGCCTGTTGTTTAACCCACCAAGCCTACAGTATTTTGTTACAGCGGCCCAAACTAAGACAAATCAAGCGGCGGGAGCATTAACGCCCAGCTTTTGGAGTTCCTCAGTGTGCTGCTGATAATTCACAACGGCTAACACTCAAGGCTCACTTGACTTTGTTCTTGGATTATTACTGAGCGCTTGTGCGCGTGTGTGTACACACATGCATTTTTAATATCTGACAATGACCAGGACGCACACAAATGGCCAAGGAAAGAGTTGCATGACAGTAAGCATAGATGCTAACCACGTAGTTAATAGAAATATAACTTGACTTCTCCCCACCACCCCGAGCTACTTTATTTCACTTCTTCACAAGACTATCTGGAAATATACTCAATGAGATGTAAGTCCTAAGCAGAAAGAGCATTATGTCTAGAAAACATATTACCTTTGCCTTTACGTTAAACTGAGGGTCTTGTCTTCATTATTCCATTGGGCCAAACAATGGTCGGGAAGGGGAAGGTTGATTCCTGAGAACTGTCTCCTACAAATTGGCGCTTGCCATCTACCTCTACAAGGATTAATTTGGAGCCACTGCAGCTGCTGACCTTCAACACCCCCTGAAATGAGTTCAGGGTGGAGATCAGAAATGAGGCCCTCTGCGCTCTGGGAAAAACTGGCAGAACAGATCTTCAGAGAGTTAGATATTTTCAGGAGATGATTTTAATGAGCCCAATTCTTGCATCTCCTCGTATCTAGAAAAGCACTAAAATCCCTCATGGTGACGTCTGCTTCTCGTGTCTAGCAGTAATCTTCACGAGACTAGCAGAAACCTTCTGCAAAAAATACGTGCTTGATTACGTGTAATCTCCCTTCACCAAAATCACATATATACTGACCTTCCCACCTACGTCCTTGGAGCAGTTCCTCAGAGCTATCCGAAATGCTTTCTCCCGGGCTATAGTCCTCATTTTGCCTCAAATGAAACTTAACTCATAACTCTCACATTGTGCTTTTTTTTTCAGTCGGCAGAGCCATGCTTAAAATCCATAAATACTATTAGGATATGTTTGTGAGGCAGAGAGACAGAGCTTGTCTTTTGTCATTCACAATCTCTTAACCCAGGGAAAAGTTCACCTAGCTTTAGCTTGGAAATCAGAAAAGAGCGTGGAATTTCAATATCACATAATAATATCATTCAATTTAAATGGAGACCAGAAATTGTCAGGGTGGAGCAGTCATTATGAGGGCACTGGATTAGGGAAGGAAAGCTCAAAATGAGCTCACTGTCATCGGAAAGATTTTTTTAAAAGGGAGGATCAGATCGAAAAGAGAAAAAAACAGGCAAAGAAATTCAAAAGGGACAAACCGGTATGTTTGTGATTCAATCTGGGAGAGATGCAAAAACTGAAGCCAAATAGATATTGTCCCCTTTAAGGAAGAAGTTATTGAAATGTGGTGAAAGTGGGTTCATAAAGCGAGAGGATTCTGCCATGTTCCCACATGAAACCAAAGCCTTATAGCTTAAATATTGGGATAAGATTGGAGAAGCAGCCTGGGGAGTCACTCCCTCAGTCAACCCAAATTGAATAGAATATATTAAGGCTATTCAATGTTTTTCCATCTCAAGCTTACAACTTTCTCTGCATCTCTCATAATATAGTAGCAGTTTGAAGTAGATCTGAACTACTAAAGAGCATCCAAAGAGTGTCATGATCAGCATTTGTTTCAGAGAAATGCCATGTTTTAGTTATGTTGTATTCCTACAGCCAGCAAAGTGGCACATAGTAGGTATTCAGTAAATGTTGAATCGTTGAATAGTGCAGCAGATGCGGTCAGAGCTTTAATCTTTTCCTCTTGACCTGCCCTGAGGTCACCAGCAGTTTCAGGTGTGACATCCCTTACTTGCTGAAGGCTTGTGTAGTGTTGTCATCTGGGCCCCTACTGTTATACTGGTGGCAGCCCCCAGACGTTTCCCCGGAGCCAACGTTGTGCCTGGACCGCCCCTTGTGGTTCTTATTATAATTGCAGGGAGAGAGAGGGTGCAAGCACAGAACTGGGTCCAGGGTGGTTCCTAAGGGCTTCCTGGTTTCACTTTTTTTTTTTTTTTTTTTTTTGGCCGCACTGTGCGGTATGTGAGATCTTAGTCCCTCCACCAGGGATTGAACCAGTGCCCCCTGCCTTGGAAGGGCGGAGTCTTAACCACTGGACCACCGGGGAAGTCCCTGGTTTCACTCTTGAGTGGCTAATTTCAAACATGTAAGATCGGGAATTAGGGCTTTGGAAAAGAAAAGCCGGGACACTCCAGTAGTTGGTTATCTAAGTTATCTAAGGGCTTTCTAAAAGGGACTTTCAAGGGTAGGGTCAGCCTGATTTCTTACCTAGTCGTTTTGCTAGTAGCTGTGTCATGCAGCTGGCAATTTGTTTATTCAGGGTGGGTGTCTTTGCAATGGATACGTCAGCAATGAAACTGGTAATGTCAGGCACTTCACCTGCAGCTTCGTAGCATTTCTCTGCCTCAGGGCTTTCTGGCTCCAGGAGCTATTCATCTTGGGCACAAAGTGCTGCAGGAAAAATGCTCAACTAAAGAGGTGCAGGAGTTAGTGGATAAAAAACCCAACTTCCTTGCTCCTAGATGAGACAATTCTGAGGTGTGTTGTACAGTCTCACCGCAGGTCCCTATGGAATAGAGAGAGCCATTCCCACAGCGGTAAGCTGCTCAATCAGGACCGCTTTATTAACTTTCCCCTCTTCCCTGTCTTATTTTACCTCTCCTTCAACAAGCTTCTCGGGGTGTCCTCTGGATAAACTACTTGCACCCAAATCTTTATCTTGGGGTTTCTTTTGGGGGGGGGGTGGGGGGCTTGTCGTTCAAAAACTAAAACTAAGTGCTAATAACCTATTAAGCCAAGTGACTTTCTCTCATTACTTCCCTGACCTTGCAATTCCTTTCACAGAGTCTTTGACTTCTGGGCTCTGAAGTTATTAGTCAGGAATAAATGTGGCTTTGAATCCCAAGAGACAAATTCTGTTATTCATCAGAGCGAATAAAGACTGAATAATAATCAGATTCTGCTGGTTATAAAGCCAAAGCAAGGTATTCATTTATTAAAAACTTTTGAAAAATCTGAACACTAAGCTGTGTTGAACCAATCAATCACGTGTAACTCATTTTCAAGAGACTTGTATTAATACAACTATTAATTCCCGATATAGACCCAACCTTTTCTCACCCAAATCACTTACCCTCTCTGCAGCTCAGTTTTTCTTATTTGTGAAATGGAGATAATCACCGGCTCCTTCACAAGGATGTTGTGAGGATTAATAAGTTAATGCTGGGAAGCACGTTTCTGCCTTAGACTAATGTTTCTATATAAATGCAAATGATTGCATTACAGCTAGGCTTCCATGTACAAATGCAATGGCTTTTAGATCCTCTATTCTCTCGTAACACTGAGAAGTCATTCTAATCTGAACACAGCTTATTCAATTTTTTTTGTCCAAGAGAAAAAGCAGTCGTTGTGAAGGGTAGCTAGGAATGTTAGAGTCACTCCTGATACTTTTTCCCAGAACTGCTTGCTGTCTGCTAATTGCTCACTGGTTATGTGTATGCTGTCTCCTTAGCTACTTATCAGGTTATTCCTATATGGCCTCCTGTGCTCCCACGTGTTCTCATCACTCCTGCAGCCCTTTGAGACTTATTTAAATAAGCTGTCTGCTTCTATTAAGAGAGGATCATTCTATATCTTACTTTTTCAATTCTTACAGAATTCCTCTTTCTCCTAATTCACTCCTCTGAAGCCTGACTAGGTGGATTCTGGGCAGTGGTCGGAGAGGAGAGCAGTAAAATTCCTAATATTCCTTTGATCAGATTATCCTCTGCATAAAACTTGGGCAACTCTCCATGATCTGCAGGATGATGTCCACACTCCTTAGCTTGGCACTCTGCCTAGCCCACTCCTAATCCTACGATAAGGCTCTTTCCATCGTTCTCTGTCACTATCAACCTGCACAAAGAGAAACCCCTTCTCTTTTCCACCTTACAGATCCGCCTTAGTCCCTTTTTATCCATTACTACCCGTGTGACCTTGTACAAATTCTTTTCTAGCTTGAATTTTTTTCATCTGCGTAGCATGGACATGGTACAAAATTCAAAAGATACAAAAAATGTAAAAGCAAGCCTCCCCCCATGTCCCCCGCTCCTCACCCGCAGAGGCAAACATTGTTAGCAGTTTCTAATGAATCTTTCTGAATATAGTCTATGCATACACAAAAGTATATACATAAATCCACAAAATAACTTGCTGGGGTTTTGATTAATATTGCATCAAAGCCATAGATCAAGTTAGGAAGAACAGACATCTTAACAATATTGAGACACTTTTCTTATCCATGTACATGGAATATTTTCTCCACTTATTGAGATCTTTTTTGATTTCTTTCGTCAGAGCTTTGTAGTTTTCCTCATATATCTCTTATACATATTTTGTTAGATTTATTCCTAAGTGTTTAATTTTTGGGGGGCTCGTGTAAATGATTCTGTTTTAAATTTCAATTTTTAATTGTTCATTATTGGCATATAAGAAAGCAGTTGACTTTTATACATTAACCTTGTATTCTGCAACCTTGCTGTAATTGATTATTAGTTCCCAGAGTTTTTTGGTTGATTCTTTGGGATTTTCTACATAGACAAGCATGCCACCTATGAACAAAGTCAGTTGTACTTCTTCCTTCCCATTCCATATACATATTTCCTTTTCTTGTCTTATTTATTGCATTGCCAGGAGTTCCATTGCAATGTCTGTTGTTGTTTTTTCAGTACAATGTTGAATAGCAGTGATGGTAGGGGACACCTTGCCTTATTCCTGATCTTATTAGGAAGGCGTCTAGTTTCTCACTGTATTAGTTTGCTAGGGCTGCTGTAACAGAATACCACAGACCGGGTGGCTTAAACAGAAATTTATTGTCTCACAATTCCGGAGGCTAGAAGTCTGAGATCAAAAATGTCAGAGGGTTGGTTTCTTCTGAGGTCTCTCTCCGTGGCTTGTGGATGCCTGTTTTCTCCCTATGTCTTCACATGGTCTTCCCTCTGTACCTCTCTGTGTCCTAATTTCCATTTCTTATGACGATACCAATCATATTAGATTAGGGCCCACCTTAATGAACTCATTTTAATTTAATTACCTCTTTAAAGCCCCTGTCCCAAAATATAGTCACATTCCGAGGTACTAGGGGTTAGGACTTCAACATATGAATGGAAGGAGGGGAACGCAAGTCAGCCCGTGACACTCACTATTAAGTATGATGTTAGCTGCTGGTTTTTTTTTTTAATTAATTAATTTATTTATTTGGTTGCACCGGGTCTTGGTTGTGGCAGGCGGGGCTCCTTAGTCACAGCACATGGGCTCCTTACTTGCAGCACACGGGCTCAGTTGCTCTGCGGCATGTGGGATCTTCGCGGACCAGGGATCAAACCCGTGTCCCCTGCATTGGCAGGCGGATTCTTTATCTACTGCGCCACCAGGGAAGTCCAGCTGTTGTTTTTTGTAGATGTTCTTTACAAAGTTGAGGAAGTTCCCCTCTATTCCTAGTGTGTTAAGAGCATATGCTAACACAAATATATGGAATCTAAGAAAAAAAATGTCATGAAGAGACTAGGGGTAGGACGGGAATAAAACACAGACCTACTAGAGTATGGACTTGAGGATATGGGGAGGGGGAAGGGTAAGCTGTGACGAAGTGAGAGAGTGGCATGGACATATATACACTACCAAACGTAGGGTGGATAGCTAGTGGGAAGCAGCCACATGGCACAGGGAGATCAGCTAGGTGGTTTGGGACCACCTAGAGGGGTGGGATAGGGAGGGTGGGAGGGAGGGAGACGCAAGAGGGAAGAGATATGGGAACATATGTATATGTATAGCTGATTCACTTTGTTGTAAAGCAGAAACTAACACACCATTGTAAAACAGTTATACTCCAATAAAGATGTTTTAAAAAAAAAGAGCATATATGTATATACTGTTTAAAATAACAGGCATGGCATCATTAAGTGATCTTCTAAAGACAAAAATCTAAACTCATCACTCCCTTGTGCAAAACTGTTCAGTATTTCCCATTTCTGTTATATCCCATGTGGCCCTGCCTGATATGGTCTCTCAAACTTTTCATCTTGTGCCACTTTCCCCTTCCTTCTCTTCTTCAAGCATCCTGGCCTGCTTTTGTTTCCTCTGAAAGAAGCCTTTCTGTGTCACCCAGACTAGATCACAGACTCCCTGCTATATACTCTGTAAGCATACTGTTTATCATAGTTGTAGTTACATATTTTTATGATTTTTTATTTAACGTCCTCTTCCCCGCTACGCTACTCCATGAGGCAGGGATCATGTCTGTTCTGATCATCATTATTTCCTGATACATATATGATAAATGAATCTGTGAAGTTAGGCTACTTATCATTAACCTAATTTTTTTTTTTTTTTGGCCGAACTGTACAGCATGTGAGATCTAGTTCCCTGACCAGGGATCGAACCCATGCCCCCTGCAGTCGAAGCACAGAGTCTTAACCACTGAACTGCCAGGGAAGTCCCTGACCTACTTTTTTTTTTAACCAAGTTCTCTGTCTATTGAATTCTGCTTTATGACTATGTTTTATCGTGTATTAGTTAGAGTTCTCCAGAGAAACAGAACCCAGAGGCTACGTATTATATGTATAGAACAATATAAGAGGAGATTTATTATAGGCATTGGCTCACCTGGTTATGGAGGCTAAGTTCCACCATCCGCTGTCTGCAAGCTGTAGAACAAAGCTGGTGGTATAATTCAGTCCAGCTCTAGAGGCATGAGAACCAGGAGGGCCAATGATGTTAAGCCCTGGAGTCCAAAGACACAAGAATCAGGAGCTCTGATGTCCGAGGACAGAAAATGATGGACATCCCAGCTCAAGAAGAGAGAGTAGAATTCGCCCTTCCACTGCCTTTTTGTTCTATTCAGGCCCTCAGTGGATTGGATAAGACTCACTCACATTGGTGAGAGGGGACAGTCTTTACTCGATCTATCAACTCAAATGCTAATCTCTTCTGGAAACATCCTCACAGACAGTCCAAAAAATGTTTTACCTGCTATCTGGGCATTCCTTAGCCCAGTCAAGTTGACACATAAAATTCACGATCACAATGTATTATACAAATGAAAGGTACTAATATTGTCACCTTGCTGTAGCTCGTATGGGTGTGTGTTTCATTCCTGTACTGTCACACAACTTCTTCCTTAATTCCCCCCGACTTTCCAGCTTTATCTCGGGTGTACCTCATCCTTACTTACTATGCAACTGCCACTTTGGTATTTTAATATTTAATTTTTATATTTAATAAAAATAAGGCTTTATAATTTTTTTAAAGTCAAGTAGAGGGAGTGGGCAGAATGAGTGAAGGCGGTCAAAAGCTACAAACTATCAGTTATGAGATAAATTAGCCCTGGGGATGTGATATACAGCGTGGGGACTACAGTTAACAGTGCTGTGTCGTATATTTGAAAGTTGCTAAGAGAGTAGATCTTAAAAGTTCTCATCACAAGAAAAAAATTTTTGTAAGTGTGTGGTGATGGATGTTAACTAAACTTACTACGGTAATCATTTCCCAACATATACAAATATCAAGTCGTGATGTTGTACACCTAAAACTAATACAATGTTCTATGTCAATTGTATCTCAATAAAAAGTTTTTAAATAAAGTCAAGTTGTACTACAAGTTTTCAAAACTTAAAACCACAATTCTCAACTCACTGTACAGTCCAATCCCACTCAGGCAAGCATTTCAGCTCCTTTAAGTATTTCTTGTGGTATTTGCAGATATTATTATTTTATGCTCTATGCTTGATTTATTGACTTTGGATATTATCTGTTAACTTCTTATAATGGACGGTAAAGATTTAGCATCATCACTCCTAACACTTCTCCCCTGATAATACCACCAATTTAGATACATCAAAACTTAAAAAAAATAAATAAATCAGTACTGTGATTTCTTTACTGTAACTATATAATGACTGTTTACTGCTCAACCAAAAGCATAACTTGATTACATTTTCATTCTGGTTTTATCTACAGTTAATAGTTGATTCTTCCATTCCTTTGCTTAGTGTAAATGATGTAGCCATTAATTTTTTTTCTTCCCAACTCCTTACAGAATTATAAAACTCACTTGTTATTTTTCACATCATCAAATGTGTCAGTTCTGGGTAGGGTGTATGTGTATTTTAGAGACTACAAGTCTTCTACTCCAACCTGAACTAGTGTTCTCTAGGCTTTTAGTAAAACCATTATCCCAAAGACTTACATCTCCTTGGAGTTCCCTGATCCTTCTTTTATGTTGTATTCTCTATTTCCTTCATCCCATGTTCACCTCCTTCTTTGTAGGTGTTTCTTCACTCATTATCCTGGGAATTTAAAGGACAGTTTCATTCTTGAAACAGCTCAGACTAAAATTTAAACTTGTATTATTCTTTTGAAAATTTGCTCCCCTAGATTTTCTTTTTCTCTTTCTGAAAAAGATTTACTCTCCTATGTTCTATCTGTTTGTAAAAAAGGTATACATTTGAGAGTTTCCTGACCTTATGTTCCAGCCTATATACTGAAAGTTTTTTTTTAATCTTAGTTTCCGGACCAGGGATTGAACCTGTGCCCCTTGCAGTGGAAGCACAGAGTCCTAACCACTGGGCCGCCAGGGAATTCCCAATACTGAAAGTTTTTAATCTCTCATATTTTAAATTTCCAAATGCTCTTTCTGCTGGAGGATTTTCAAGAGGACATGAGCACTGGGTGACCCTCAAGCTGGACCCAGGTAATCAGAGGTTCCTCAACCCCTCCCCTGTCCTTAGAATGTATGCTGTGCCCACTTTTCTCACAATGGGAACCATTTTCAAGGAAGCAGGCTTAAGAGAGTAAGGTGTTGTTGAGACCATCCGGACAGTGTACGTAACTGAACTCAGTTAAGGCCTCTTTATAAGCTTTAAGATTCTGGCAGGTGGGCGCAGAGAGCTACTCGTCTTGTGACCACCCAAGACAAGCCTTATAAACATGTTCCCTTGCTTATTAAACCTGCCACCTACCAATCTGTTAGTGGTCTGCGTCTTTCTTCGGTCTCTCCTTGCCCTCCATGTAAGGGGGCCAGTTTCCAAACCCACACTTTCTTCTGATTTTATTTTTACAGGAATTGAAAACTGTTTCACAAAGGGAGTATCTTCTTTGATTTCTCTGGGGATATTATGAAGTTTTCTTCTGCTCTTCATAATATCTGTTTCCTCTGAGTTGCTTTCCTAGTCTCTGTATTTCATAATACTGACTTTCTTTCAATGTATGGCAACAATTTTGTCCACTCATATTTAGTTGGAATACAGGAGCTGACCGAAGCTCTGTGTGCACAGACTGGTTTGACCAATTGCCTTTGGGCAAGGATCCTATTGAATTAAGAGAACTGAAAATATCAGTTTGTGTAACTATATTTCCCCCTCTCTGTGACCATTCTGTTTTTCTAGAGAAGCATCTTGTGTTTTTTGCCTAGAAAGTATAACCTTGGTTGCTACCACTCAGAGATGAACAGGAAAGCTGGCTGGCATGGTGGAGTAGGGGTGGCGTCTCTGCCTTTCAATGTGCAAATTCTCCCTTATTCTGCCTTCTATCCATCCTGCACCTGACACCTACCCTCCATTCTGCCTGGTGTCCTCAAGTGTGGAACTTCTCTAATTCAGTTTCTTCAGATTATAAACCTCTGGGGTCCTGCAGAGGCGGGAGGAAAGGTTGCTGCCTAACTATGAAACGTGGGGAAAAGGAACAGGAATCTGTTTTATATACAGATTTTCAACTAATCATTGGTTTCACCCCATCATTTACCCTTCCTTCCACTGCCTCTGTTGCCTCCGGTAACTGACTCTTTCTGTGGTTTTATGGGAGATGGCTTTGCTCTTTTTGTCATCCGCCTACACAGGCACCTAAGGATTCAGCTTTTTCTGTTCCACTAAGGTCGTTAATGACTCCTCCCTCTCCTTACTATTTTCCAAAACTTTGACATCACTAGTCCACTATTGCCTCTTTTTCTTTATTCTTGTGAATTCATATATTTCAAATTCATTTTCTGTCACTTTAGTGGGATCTTCAGAGGAAGCTATAAAGAAACCTGTTCAGTATGTTTAAAAATAAGTCCTCCTTTCTATTGCTTGAATAAAGTTATTGTGTTACTTTCTATAGCAGGGTCTTTGACGTGCTGTATTCTGTCTATGGAAGGCTCTTCCTCCTTCCTTTCCTCCAGGATATCCATTCATCTAATGTAGTGCATAGATTGAATTGTGTCCCCCAAAAGATGTATGCAAACTAGTACCTGTGAATGTGAGCACGTTTGGAAATATCTTTGCAGATGTAATTAAAGATCTCGAGATAAAATCATCCTGGATTTAGCGAGGGCCCTAAATCCAGTGACTGATGTTCTTATAAGGGAAAGGAGAGAAAAACTTGAGATACACAGATAGAGGAGACCCAGAGGGGAAAAGTCCATGTGAAGATGGAGACAAAGATTTGAATGATGCAGCCACAAGCCGAGGAACTCCAGGAGCCTCCAGAAGCTGGAAGAGGCAAATAAGTATTCTCCCTTTGAGCCTTCAGAAGGAGCATGGCCCAGCCAACACCTTGATTGTGGACTTCTGGCCTCCAGCAATGTAAGAGAATAAAGTTCTGTTGTTTTAAGCCACCAAGTTTGTGGTTATTTGGCAAGGTGGCTCTAGGAAACTAATACACCCAGATAATTTCAACTCACTCTGCAGGTCTCTGCGTAAATGTCACCCTAATATAGGTCCCCCAAATTAGGTCCCCCTAATACACAACCTCATTGCATTCTTTTGTGGTGTTACAACAATTTTCATTGTATAGTTATTTGTGTATTTCTTTGTTTTGTATCTACTTCTCATGTGGGGCAGGGCTGTATCAGTCTTGTTCACTCTTGTATCTTCAGGCCCTGACACAATGCCTTGCGTTAGTAGATGCTCACTTCGTTCATTCATTTATTAATTATTCCAAATGTCTGCCTTCATTTTTTTCAATTCTACCCGTCCTTGATGGTATAGCTGCAAAGCATTTCCTTATTATTCTATACTACTGATGATCTAGACCTATAATATTATAATTACTTTTTCATGTGTATGTAATTTATCTCCCCATCTTCACTGCGAGATCTTCGCATTGCATTCACTCACTCATTCATTTATCCGCCAACATTTAGTAAAAGCCACTCACATGTAAGCTATTAGCACTAGGCACTATTAAAGAGCCAAGGATAAGTGAGACGTAGCCTCTACATCCAAAAATCAGACCCATGAGTTAGAGAACTAGAGCTAAAGGTAATATATAAGGTGATAAGTGCCAAAGAAGAGGTAAAATGTGCAGGTAAATATTTAGCTGGAGAGAGCAGGAAAGTCTTTGTAAAGGTGGCCTTTAACCTGTCTATCCTTCACCCCACCCCCAGCATCTCTTGTGTTAGGAGGAAACAAGTATTTGTTGGGGGTGATGACGATAGCTCCTTCAGGAGTTAACAATCATTTTTCAGGCACTATAGTTAAGTCATCTTCTTTGCATCATATTCAAGGCTTGGGAAGGAGTCAGATGCAGATGCAACATAATACTCCCACCGCATCTCCAGTTGTGGAAAACTGTGTGACTCTGTGGGCTTCTTTGTCTGCAGTTTTTCATCACAGTTTTATCAAGTATTCCTGAGGCTGAGGTAAGATACCCTCTAGCAACTTTATTCTACCCCTCTTTCTAACCTGTATCTACCTCTATTTTTTGCATCCAGCCCAACTATAGATTGTATGTGTATGTGTTCATATTATGTAACTATATATTGGTGTGCTTCCTCCACTCATTTGTAAGCTCAAGGAGAAGGACTGTGTGCCTTCATCACTGTGTGCCTCTCCCCTGACAAAACGCTTGGCAAGTAATAGGTGTGCAGGATGTTTGAGTAAATGAATATCATTTAGTTAACCTTGCTCTGTTCCTGAAAGCTCTCATTCTGGATGATTCTTAAGAGTTGAACAGTTTTTTTAAGCTATGGTTATATGTGCAGCCATCTAAGGTGCCTGTAAATCAGGCCTTAAACTGATGGGGGTGCCCATTAATCCTCAGGTCTATATCCACTGTTCTATTTGTTTTGTGTTTCTGTAAGTAGGCAAGGTAGACGTTCATCCGCTGTGAAGCAAAGGACAGAAATAGCTACACCCTGCCTTTATGATGCTAATATTAGAACGTGGACACATTAATCCTGATGGCAATTAAGTAATGGAGAATACAAGCATGTGCCCAGAAGAAGCCTGCCAGTACTGAGGAGTCAGAGAGCGCACACACACACACACAGACACACACACACACACACACACACACACACGAAATAGAATAATCATTGCCCCAATTCAATAGACATAGCACAGAAAACCTACTGGTTTGGCCCTGTTGTTCATGTGCCTGTAGTTTGCTCTCCTCCCTCACCCGAGGTCCAACTACCCAGGTAATCAGGGAAGTCTCTTGGAATAGCTGACAGATGTACCATGACGCTTCTTTGATCAGCGCAGTTGACCTTGTGGGGCCAGTCGACCCACACTTGCAGGGAAGCAGATGGGCCCAGGAGTTCATCTCTCCCTGGAGAGGCCTTAGCCTGTGACTGCCCCAGACGGTGTATGAAAGCCCACCTCCCTCGTCTTGAGGGACTCTAACGTTAAGGGTAGTTTATACTCCAGATCCCAAAGGGACAGGCTGAAGCTGAGACTTTGCCCCAAAGTGTACATGTGCTTCACTTCTTCCCCTTTCATCCTGCTTCCACATTTCCTTACAGAATTCTCCTGGAAGCACCTCTTTATTAAATGACTTGATTGCAAATCCTTCTCTCAGTGTCTGCTTTGGGGGAATTGAGCCTAAGACAGTTGGTTCTGAAGGGGGTCCTAGGAAGCTGACTCTAAGTATGGGTTCTAAGTTGGGTCACTTGCCAGCCAGATGGCAACCAGAACTTCCTCACTGGGGTAAGTGCAGTGTCGACAGTCCCTGTCACACTGTAGAACTGCAATCACTAAGACTTTCATCTGCGGTGAAACTGATAGGACACAGTGGGAGGAGAGCCAGTGGCTTGTGTGACTTCTCTGGTGTCTGAGAAGTTAAGAAGGAAATGGTAATTGTAAAGGACTGTGAAATTGGTTGACTGTTTCCAGACATTGAAGATAAAATAGGCTCAGATGTGACAGTCAGAAGGCCTCCTTAGCACAGAAAGCACTAAAAAAGAGACTTTCACATTCCAAAACCAGAGGACATAGCATGCTAAAGACCAGGCCAGGACCTACTTTTAAGAGTAGCAGAACTTCAGAGAAGGCTGTATTTTCAGCCTCATCAAGTCTCCTAGATCAGAGTCAGGGCCTTATTCAGGAAGGAGTTTTTCAGCCTCATCAAGTCTCCTAGATCAGAGTCAGGGCCTTATTCAGGAAGGAGTATAAACCTGAGACTTGGAATGGTGACACTGGGGTAGATGCACTTGAGAAACTCGAACCCTCTGAGTCTGCAGAAGTGGTCTCTAGGCTCCTGGCTAGAGACTAGCAGCCCACCCCTTGCCTGAAGACCACTTAAAGCCTCAAGTGTGGCAGATGCCCTGGGCTCCACAAGACAATATTTGCCATCCTCCTCAAGTTCAGCAACCTCCTTCCCTCCTGGCCACTAGACCAATAATGAGAGACAAATCTCATTGTGGCCTGATTAAGAAAGAGCTGGTCCTGACACACACACACAGAGAGTATTCACTGAAGAAGCTTCAAGTCCTGGCTAACATGTCTGGGAGTGGATCAGGAGGGTGCTGGACCTGAGTGGGGAACAGCACACTAATCTGGATAAGGGAGAGTTTGTTAATCTGAGGTCCATATCCTGTGACTCAGGAATTAATTTCCTGGCAGTGAAGCCAGTCCTAATGTGCGGTTGGGATGGCTTTTAGAATCTGTGGGGGAAATGGCCCACATTAAAAGAAGTGGAGATGTTAGAAATGCTTTGGCAGAGTGTTAAGGACAGTAGCTAAAGGCTCAGAGATGAATGAATCAATTATTGAAGACTCAAGGACCCACTTTGTTCCTTGTGAAGGCACGGAGGATGTTCCTTTCACTTACACAATGAGGGATGTAGTAATGAGGAGAACAGAGCACTCTTGAGACACACAGTTGCGGGGTCCTCCATTGCCCAGGGTTGACTGTTCCAGAGGCTGTTATGGAACTGTTCTGTTTAATAACAATGGGGTGGTAGGATTCCGGAACAGTAGAGGCCAGGTGGCAGACCTTAACCACCAGCAACAAGGTGAACTTAATTACTGTAATGTTTGGCAAGGTTGGATGGGTCAGCTCACCGGAGGGAACCACAAACAGAATGAGATGTGCTACAACCCCATGCAGGAGTATTCTTGAAAGACACTGGTGAGGGGACGCCCTCCTGATGGGCTGAGTTTCAAGCAATGCACCTGGTCATCTACGTGTGTGAAGAGAGAAGTGACTGGAGTAATGGTATTATGGACTGTCGGGCAGATACTATTAGGATATACCAAGCTGGAGCGGGGGGGTAGTGGCAACAGTCCACCCTGGTGTGGAGAAATAGTTTAATACCGACATTGTTAGAATTGCCACTGCCCAGTGATAAGACAAAGTGAAGTGTCTTTTAAGCATTTCTGTGTAAATTCTCTACAGACCCTTCTTGCTTGCACAGGAGTGGGCCACTTCCATCATTCACCCCATAGTTCACCATTCCTCATAGGCTCTGGTGAATAATTCAGTTGGTTGGTCAGAGGTCTGGAAGGATTAAGACTGGGGACATGACAGCCTGGGGGCTTACAGGAGTGGGCTAAAGTGAGAGGATCTTTGTATTCCCATGAATGCCCACCAGAGTAGAGTCACTGCAGAAGAGGCGTTAAACAGCTAAGGACATGCCCAAAATGTCAAACTTCTATCACCAGCCACCTAGTACCTGAACAAAGATGACCAAGATGAAGGCACTGTAGGGCCCAACAGCATCGGCTTTCTCACACCAAGGCTGATTTAGCTTGGTGTAATTTATACTCCAGAGCTCCCTGTGGGGTTATGCCGAGGCTGGTACTACACCTGTGGTAGGCAGAATTCTAAGATGGCTGCCAATGACCCCACCCTTGTATGATCCCCTCGCCTTGAGTGTGTGCAGGACCTGTGATTATGATGGACTATCACTCCATCATTCCCTAATCAAGTGGCATTATATGGCAAAGGTGAAGAAAGTTTGCAGCTGGAATTAAGGTCCCTAATCAGTTGACTTTGAATTAATTTAAAAGGTGATTATCTGAGGTGAGCCTGATCTAGTCAGGTGAGCCTTTCAAAGACTGCTTAGGCCTTTCCTGAGAAAGGGAGCCCAGTGAGGAAGTGTCTGCAGTGGTCAAGGCAGGAGATGATGGTAGCTGGACTGGGGAAAGGGTGGGGGAAAGTGGTCAGACTGCAGATAGATTTTGGAGGCAGAGCTGATCAGCTTGCTAAGGGATTAGGTAAGAATTCCCTCCATAGTATCCCTTACAGATCTTCAGACAACTCTAATTCAACAAACACTTTTAAGTGACAGAGAACTCACTTTTGGACAGTTCTAACCGACAACGTTGTTTTCTGTGGTGGGCTAAGTCTGCCTCCCATGGCTCTGCCACGTGGTCCTAGCTCAGTGTAGTGTAAGCACCTGACAGTTGGCCTTTTTGATTGTCATACCGGTGCCTGATATGAAGCTTTTGATCGCTGAGGCATCCACTTCAAAGACTGTCTTCTCGAATAAACACATTGCCAGCTACATGACTAAAGAGCCAGGCCGCCCCACCCCTGAAGTTCCTTTGTTTTCGAGCTCTCTGGTTGACTTAGATAACTGACCCCATTTGGCTGCTTGTTTTTCCCTTGCCATCTTTAATTCCTGCTTTAAATTCAACAATAAAGAGTGAACCCATGAAATCCTAGGTACCCCAGCCTCAACCCCCAAAGAAAGCAGAATTCCAGACCCATGTTCACACTCTCTCTCTTTACCAGAGACCTTGCTGTGTGGCTCCAGGTGTGCCATGTGCCTTCCAGGACCTGTGAGTAATAAACCTTGGATTTTGGGGGAGTGTTTTTGGGTTTTTTTGTTTTGTTTTTTAATTTTTCGGCCACGCCGCACAGCATGCAGGATCTTAGTTCCCCAACCAAGGATGGAACCCGCGCCCCCTGCAGTGGAATCTCAGAGTCTTAACCACTGGACCACCAGGGAAGTCCCAATAAACCTTGTTTTTTTCTAAAGTTCCCTGATGGTTATTGCTGACAGTAGTAAAGTATACAAAACATAGAATCTACCACTTTAAGTGTATAATTCCGTGGCATTAAGAATATTCAATGTTGTACAACCATCACCACTATCCATTTCCAGAATTTTTTCATCTTCCTGAACAGAAACTCTATACCCGTTCAACACTGACTCCCGTTCTCTCTCCCCTAACCTCTCCCTGGTAACCTCTGAGTGTCCTGCAATCAGAATAAGAACCACAAGGGTTGGTCCAGCCACAATATTAACTCTGAAAGGGGAAGTGTCTGCGGGCGCCCCCCTCGGGCCCAGGTGAGTGTCCCCAGGCATCTCTAGCCCATAGCATCACTATGGGTAGGTTGAGACCAACAGGAAACCTCCAGCCTCTGATGGCCCCAGAGAAGTCGGTTCCCTCCTCCACTTGCCAAATGTCAGTCACTGCTTGCTCACGTCCTGCTCTTTGCAGGCTCACCCTACCCAGTTTTCAAACACGTGAAAACCCAGTCTGGCACGAAGTGAGACGCTTTCCCCGATAGCGAGAGGGGGTATGGAAATAATTGATACACCAAAGGTGCAGAGAGTCCTGGATGTCCATGTGAGCACGGAGCAGCAGCCTGCCTCTAATCCTCACCCCCAGCAAACAGATACACTCACACACACTCACCACTTCCAGATATAGCCAGCCTGTCTGGTTTGTCCACTAGGGTTCTCTGCCCCCAAGCAGCTTCCCCACTGGGAACAAAGCTTGGCCCTGGATCCCAGCTTGGTAGACCATAACCCAGGTTCCCTTCACCAAGTTTATTCCTCCCACTTCCTTCCAGGACTCTTGCTATTCCTTGCAATAACTTGACTCTGAGTCCTCCCTGACTTACGATCCTGGAAGCCCACCTGATGCTGAGAATCGTTGCTGTCCAAAAATCCTGTACACACTGCTGTGCCCATTTTTCTGAGTCGTTTCCCCTCTTAGAGAGTGCTGTTGACCTAGAGTCACCTGGAGTTTGCTGCATCTCCATGGACTTGCTGATTTGATGGCACAGCTTTTCCCCAGGGGGAGCTCCTGCTCCTGGGGTTTCTCACAACACTGTCACTTTCTGGCCCAGTTTCCCTGATCCTGCTTGTTGGAATGTCCCAGCATGCCATGCAGCTCGGACTGTGAATTATGACATATGACTGAAAGAATATTAGAACTGGAAGGACTCTTAAAGATCATCTTGGGACTTCCCTGGTGGCGCAGTGGTTAAGAATCCGCCTGCCAGTGCAGGGGGCACAGGTTCGAGCCCTGGTCCAGGAAGATCCCACATGTCGCAGAGCAACAAAGCCCGTGCGCCACAACTTCTGAGCCTGCGCTATAGAGCCCGTGAGCCACAACTACTGAAGCCCACGTGCCTAGAGCCCATGCTCCGCAGCAAGAGAAGCCACCGCAATGAGAGGCCCATACGCCGTAACGAAGAGTAGCCCCCGTTCACCGCGACTAGAGAAAGCCCGCACTCAGCAGCAAAGACCCAACACAGCCAAAAATAAAATAAAATAATAAAAAATAGTAAAATATAAAAATAAATAAATAAACTTAATATCTTAAAAAAAAAGAAAAACAAGATCATCTTTTCCAGTGTTCCTCAACCTTTTCTCTGAAAAGGGAAATACACAAATAGCAGTGGATGCCTGCTCTTTACAGACAAGGAAACAAACTCAGTGGCTAAGTGCCTTACCAAAGGTCTTACAGTAAGTTATGATTAAGAACTAATTGCCTGACATTTAGTATATTTTATATATCATTAACAGTTGCATTCCCTTGGATCTTTTTTCTGTTGACTTGGGTTTATTACCAACTTACGAGAATTTTGAGGATTAATGTGTACACAATTAAAATCAACTTTAAAAATATCTGCTGATGTCTATCAGGGATCATGCTAGGAATTGAAACAATGATATTTAAGACAGAATTCTTTACTCCTGGTGTTTATAAAAAAAAAAAAAGAGCTGTTAAGTATATTTAACAACTCTTGAATAGAAATGGTAATCTTGATAGGCTGATAGCGAGGGTCACCGTTTTCTAAATAGATTCAGATGAATAAAGTTAATATAAAGAGTATAAAGAAGATAATAAAAATGTGCATGGAAACTAAGGTATTTGGCAATTTGGTTCTAAACCGGAGTTTTAAACGATATTTTCTTAAATAGTTATTTTCAAAGAATGAAATCACACTGTACTACATTTTTCTCAGTTTCTTATCTAAAGAGCAAAAGACTATATTTTAATAAAAGCTTAGCAATACGAAAATGATAAGAAGCAATTGAAAGAGAACAAGATTGAGAACAAAAGATAGAGATGAGACTGGAAGGTTGAATAGAATTCCTTGAAAAAAGACAACAGGGGATCTCAGTTTAATAAAAAGGGAGTCTTAAAGAAAGATGCTAGAACATTGTATTTGTCTCCTAGGGCTGGCAAAACAGAACACCACACACTGGGTGGCGTAAACAATAGAAATTTATTTTTTCACAGTTCTGGGGACTAGAAGTCCAAGATCAAGGTGCCGGCAAGATCAGTTTCTGCTGAGGTCTCTCTTCCTGACTTGTAGACAGCTGCCTTCTCACTGTGTCCCCATGGCCTTTCCTCTGTGAGTGCAAAGATAGAGAGAGATCTGCAGTGTCTCTTCCTCTTCTTATAAGGACACCAGGCCTACCAGATTAAGGCCCCACCCTGATTACTTCATTTAACCTTTATTACCTCCTTAAAGGCCTGATCTCCAAATATAGTCACATTGGAGTTTAGGGCTTCAAATGAATTGTGGGGAGGGGAGCACAATTCAGTCCATAACAGGCACTTCCACAGCATTTTTTCAATATTATGCACTAAACTCACTCCTTTTCTTGAATGTTGTCTCATGTATTCACAGAGGAGAGACAACAAAGAATTAGTGTTTGTCAGGGTCACAGCTCTGCCATCATGACACAATGTGTACTGTGAGTAATGGGCTTGTCAGCCTCCAGGGTCCACACAATATGTGAATTCACCTCCTATTCTATATGAATGCGATCCAGAGGGTTTCCTGCTCGTCAACTCTGTGACAACCCACTCTGCACTGATCAAATCAGTTATTAACAACTCCCAGCTGTACACATCATTTTGTTCAGGGCTTTGCTGTTGCTGGATAGCTTAGGTTTGTTTTGTTTTGTTTTGGCTGCGTCGGATCTTTGTTGTGGCATACGGGGACCTTTGTTGCGGCGCGTGGGCTTCTCTCTAGTTGTGACGTGCTGGCTCAGTAGTTATGGCGAGCCAGCTTAGTTGCCCCGTGGCATGTGGGATCTTAGTTCCCTGACCAGGGGTCGAACCCGCATCCCCTGCATTGGAAGGTGGATTCTTTACCACTGGACCACCAGGGAAGTCCCTGAATAGCTTAGTTTCCTTTTCCAGCAATAGTACGAGTTGTCTACATGTGGTTACATTGACTGCATATATACTAAAACTGGTGTAATGGATTGTTTGTACCTGATGTGGTAGAAAACGGAAAATATTACAAAGGGCATACCTAAATGCTAAATTAAATTTCTTCCTTGAGCACTGAAGTTAATAAAAATAATAATGTTGGTTATTTTGTTAAGCTCTTTATATAAAATGCTTTCCTTTTTTCATTAAATATTTTATCAATAGTTGCAAAAGTAATACATGATGTTGTTAGAACAACTAACCAAGAACACAGGAGTATAAAGTAAAAAATCAAAATCTTATCTTCCTATCTTACTCTTAACTACCTCATTCCCACACACTAGGGATAATCACTTAACAGTCTGATATGTTTTTTCCCAGATCGCCTACTGCGTGCACCCACACACCTTCTCTCTCTCTCTCAGTGTGTTACTTTTTAAACAAAAATTGGATGTGTATTTGTGTGTTTCACTCATCAAATATATCATGAACAAGAGGAAGATAGATGAAATGAGAACTGCGGAATGTTGATAATTGTTGAATCTGGATAATGGATACATGGAGAGCCATATTCTCTTTATTTCTGGGTTAAAAGAACCATAAACATGCTTCATTGTGAGTACAAAAAGTTCTATCTGCTTATTTTTTCATGATCATACAATATTACAAAATGTGAATGTATTATGCTTTTCTATGACCTTACTAATGGGTCTTTAGTTTTCCTCCCTTTTTTCCCTCTTACATATTATACAAAGTCATTTATTCATTCATTAATTCATAAATATTTAATGAGGGCTTACAGTGTGTTAGGATCTGGGGTTTTTTTTTTTTTTTTTTTTTTTTTTTTTTGTGGTATGCGGGCCTCCCTCTTCTGTGGCCTCTCCCGTTGCGGAGCACAGGCTCCGGACCGGGGCGCGAACCCGGTTCCCCTGCATCGGCAGGCGGACGCGCAACCACTGCGCCACCAGGGAAGCCCCCTGGGGTTTTCATTTACATTTTTTTAACGTGTCCATAGAAACATTCAAGTCTTTACTCAGTCAAGTGGGAACTATATTAGTATTTAGTCTACACTTTGGTACAATAGTAAGATAAAGTTATCATTAGAACTAACATATGATCCAGCAATCTCATTTCTGGGTACATACCCAAAAGAAGGGAGATCAGTATTTCAAAGAGATATCTGCACACCCTTGTTCACTGTAGCACTAATCATGATAGCCAAGATATGGAAACAACCCAAATGTCCACCAACAGATGAATGGATAAAGAAACTATGGTATATACATACAATGGGGTATTATTCAGCCTTGAAAAAAGAAGAAAATCCCACCATTTGCAAAAACATGGATGGACCTGGAAGACATCACACTAAGTGAAATAAGTCAGTAACAGAAGGACAATACTTTTATGATTCCTGTTACATGAGGTACATAAAATAGTCAAGCTTAGAGAAGCTGAAAATTGAATGGTGGTTTCCAGCCGCTGGGTAGAAGGGGAAATGGGGAGGTGTTATTCAATGGGTGGAAAGTCACAGTTATATACGATGAATAAGCTCTAGAGATGCTCTGTACAACATAGTGCCTAAGGTTAACAGTACGATATTGTACACTTATGAATTTGTTAAATGGGAACTTCCCTGGTGGCACAGTGGTTAAGAATCTGCCTGCTAAGGCAGGGGACACAGGTTCCATCCCTGGTCAGGGAACTAGATCCCACATGCACACCGCAACTAAGAGTTCTAATGCCACAACTCAGAGTTCGAATGCCACAACTAAGGAGTCCGTGAGCCACAATTAAGGAGCCCACCAGTCACAACCAAGGAGCACACATGCTGCAACTAAAGGAGCTGGCAAACCCCAACTAAGGAGCCCGCCTGCCACAACTAAGACCCAGAGCAACCAAAATAAATAAATTTTAAAAATTAAATTTAATTTAATTAAAAAAAAAGAAGGTAGATCTCATGCTAAGTGTTCTTTCCACAAAAAAACAAATAAACAAAGGGACGCAGAGAAACTTTTGGAGTGATGGATATAAGTTTACTACCTTCATTGTGGAGGTGTTATCACAGGTGTATGCATATGTCCAAACTCATCGAATTGTATACATTAAATATGCACAGTTTTTAATTCAGGAATTAGACCGCAATAAAGCTGAAAAATAGTTATCAGTTCTATTATCAATTTATTTCAATGTGCAAATTGAACATTTAATTATTTTTAATAAAGATAACATTCCAGATATTATTCAGCCATAAAAAAGAAGGAAACCCTGCCATTTGCAACGTGAATAGACCTTGAGGGCATTATGCTCAGTGAAATGTCAGGCAGAGAAAGACACATACTGTATGATCTCACTTATATGTGGAATCTTTAAAAAAAGGAAAAAAACTCATAGAAAAAGAGATGAGATTTGTGGTTGCCAGAGGCAGGGTGGGAGTTTGGGTGGAGGAATTGGATGAAGATGGTCAAAAGGTACAAGCTGCTATTTACAAGATAAATAAGTACTGGGAATGTAATGTACAATATGATGACTATAGTTAACACTGCTGTATATTTGAAAGTTGTTAAGGGAGTAAATCCTGAGAGTTCTCACCACAAGGAAAAATACACTTTCTTTCTTTTTTTTTTTGTATCTATATGAGATGATGGATGTTAATTAAACTCATTGCGGTAATCATTTCACAACATATGTACAGTCATTATGCTGTACATCTTAAACTTATATAGTGCTGTATGTCAAGTATATCTCGATAAAACTGGAAAAAAAAGATAATGTTCAGGAATTCCCTGGCGGTCCAGTGGTTAGGACTCTGCACTTGAATTCACCTTTATTTGTTCTACAAGTCTCTTAAAGATCTTGCTACCCTGCTTTTGGTCTAATCTGAGATCACTTTTGTTGGACTTTCTAGATCTCTTAAACATATTGTTCTTCCCGTTTGAACTGGACTTCTTCCCAACCTCCCAGCAGACGTTGCTGCATCTGTTGTTGGAGGGTCTATATTACCTTGCAGGTCTAGTTCAAGGTCTGCATAAGCTTCCACCTGGCTGTGGTCTGGATCCGTACTAAGACTCTTCCAATGCTCCAAAAGACCATTATCTACATACCTCAGATAATTTCACACATGTTTACAGAAATGGAAAGAAAGTATAAAGGAAGAGTCATTCTGAAGAGAGAGAAGCCAGTGAGAATCAAATTACAACAGATTGGCTGAGACTGGGAAAGACCTGCTCCATGAATAGAGGTAATGATTAGTGTGAGTGATCTCATGAGGATGGTTAGAGATGAGTTTTTCAGAATAAATAAAATTGCATAGAGATTAAGGGGTCATGTTGTCAAAAAATAATAAATTCTACAAAGTAGAAATCTCTGAACAAAATTTAAAAATAGAAGCTATCAATAAAAAGATAACTTTTATTTTACATATATATTTATTGGAGAATAATTGCTTTACAATGTTGTGCTAGTTTCTGTTGTACACCAAAGGGAATCAGCTATAAGTATACATATATCCCCATATCCCCTCCCTCTTGCGTCTCCCTCCCACCCTCCCTATCCCACCCCTCTAGGTGGTCACAAAGCACCGAGCTGATCTCCCTGTGCTTTGCGGCTGCTTCCCACTAGCTATCTGTTTTACATTTGGTAGTGTATATAGGTCAATGCTGCTCTCTCACTTCATTCCAGCTTCCCCTTCCCCCACTGTGTCCTCAAGTCCATTCTCTACGTCTGCGTCTTCATTCCTGCCCTGCCACTAGGTTCATCAGTACCATTTTCTTAGATTCCATATATCTGTGTTAGCATATGGTATCTGTTTTTCTTTTTCTGACTTACTTCACTCTGTATGACAGACACTAGGTCCATCCACCTCATTACAAATAACTCAGTGTCGTTCCTTTTTATGGCTGAGTAATACTCCATTGTATATATGTACCATACCTTCTTTATCCATTCATCTGTCGATGGACATTTAGGTTGCTTCCATGTCCTGGCTATTGTAAATAGTGCTGCAATGAACATTGTGGTACATGATTCTTTTTGAATTATGGTTTTCTCAGGGTATATGCCCAGTAGTGGGATTGCTGGGTCATATGGTAATTTTATTTTTAGTTTTTTAATGAACCTCCATACTGTTCTCCGTAGTAGCTATATCAATTTACATTCCCACCAACAGGGCAGGAAGGTTCCCTTTTCTCCACACCCTCTCCAGCATTTGTTGTTTGTAGATTTTCTGATGATGCCCATTCTAACTGGTGTGCGGTGATACCTCATTGTAGTTTTGATTTGCATTTCTCTAATGATTAGTGATGTTGAGGCTGTGATTTATGTCAAAGAGTTTTCTGCCTATGTTTCCTCTAAGAGTTTTATAGTGTCTGGCCTTACAGTTAGGTCTTTAATCCATTTTGAGTTTATTTTTGTGTATGGTGTTAGGAAGTGTTCTAATTTCATTCTTTTACATGTAGCTGTCCAGTTTTCCCAGCTCCGCTTATTGAAGAGGCTGTCTTTTCTCCATTGTATATTCTTGTCTCCTTTGTCAAAGATAAAGTGACCATATGTGCGTGGGTTTATCTCTGGGCTTTCTATCCTGTTCCATTGATCTATATTTCTGTTTTTGTGCCAGTACCATACTAAAAGATAACTTTTAAAAAAGAAATTGCCTGGAAATATTAAATGACACCTCTAAATAACTCTTAGGTAAAGGAGAAATTAAAACTGAAGTTACACAATAAGAGTGAAAAAAAACCCTGAAATTACAGATTATTTAGAATATAGCAACAATGTCACATTACTTATCAAAACTTTTGGGACATAGCTAAAACCTTTTTCAGAGAAAAATTCAATGCTATAAATATTTATGTGAATAAATAAGAAATATTGATCAATTATGAATTTATCTCAAGAAACAGAAAACAAAAGAAAGTAGAATAAAGGAATGTTCTAAGTATTACACTAAAATTAGAAACCATAAAGGAAAATATTGACAGGTTTGGTTTTCAAACTTATCTTTTTAATTATTTTTAAACTTCTAGAGCAAAATAGGCCATACATAAAAACAAAATACAAGTGACAGACTGGGAAAAATACATGTAACATGGCAGAGATATAATTAATACACTCAGTATGTACAAATATTTTTCAAATCAATAAAAATCAACAAACACTTCAATAGAACAATAAATGGGGATCAAACTGAAAATTCACAGAAAGAGAAACTAAGAAGTTATTACAAAGATGAAAAGATATTAAATTCGCTGACAAAGAAATACAAATCCAAAGAAAAAGAAAATATTTTGAATCTATGAAGATAAGAATTTAAAGTCGATATTT
This sequence comes from Physeter macrocephalus, assembly GCF_002837175.3. Lineage (NCBI taxonomy): Eukaryota > Metazoa > Chordata > Mammalia > Artiodactyla > Physeteridae > Physeter > Physeter macrocephalus. The sequence goes on from NC_041233.1 coordinate 96,485,480, forward strand.
TGCCTGGAGGTTGCATGGGAATGGGGAAGTTGACCCTCTTGTTTACTGTTGATAGAAGTGTAAACTGGTGCAGATTTTATTTTGGAAAGTTGATTTTGAATATATGTTTTGAAATTTTAAACTTGTATATAAACTTGTTCAAGATGGTGGCCTAAGCGAATGTGTTTATCTCTCATACCTGCCAAAATCTCACTGAGGGGATAGAAAATACATAAAAGGAAGTTCTTTGCCCTATGAAGAAACTATAAATAAGAAACTTGCTGTCCAAAATCGAGGTCTGATACACAGCTGAGCACCACTCTCCCCAGTGGTTTCTAGCAGAAACTCCAAGTTCATACTGAGTTGGAGTTGGGGAGTGCGTCATGGAATAGGATAATTAATTGTACTGTTTGTAGATAGAATACCTAGTGGAGACATTTGCATCCAAGTTAGATATGATGAGAAAAAAAAATCTAAATAAAAGGGGAAGACTGCCAGCGAGATCACTGGAGTCCAAGAGAGAAGTTGAGTAGAACCCAGGGCAGCTTTGCAACCCCACAGCAGACACAAAGAAAAAAGGAAGCAGAGCAAGAGAGGGGGTGAAATACACAACAGCACTCTGATGCCACATTAGGTCCTTCTTACTGCAGCAAATAAGGGGCTTGAGCTTAGCTGGGCTTTTCCCACCTGTGCAATCTGCACTCACTCCAAAAGGAATACTGTCTGTCAGCACATTCCTGCCCGCTATCCTATTCGGGGGAAGAGCTATGGTGGAACAGACCTTTAGGACTGTGGAGGTACCCTGGGGTACCTGGGCCAGCTTGAATGCTGCACAACCAAGTCTGTCATTGAAAAATATGCATGAACAAGTTAAAGTCCCCAGATTTTCAAAGCAAAACAAGAGCCTGAGAAAAGCTTTAAGATAAACAAAGCAGAGCAACCCATTCTAGAAGAAAGAGATATTTCGTGAGTAGAAGAGACCATCTAAAAACTTCTAATTATTGTCCTCAGAGAGATTTAAAGACACAAAGAATCTGCAAAAGATACAAAATGCCATAAAAAGTTTTTAAAGGCAGTTGAGAAAGGAAAGAGTTCTTGGAGATTAAAAATTTTTATCACAAAAGCTTATTTGAGGGCTTCCCTGGTGGCGCAGTGGTTGAGAGTCCGCCTGCCGATGCAGGGGACACGGGTTCGTGCCCCGGTCCGGGAGGATCCCACATGCCGCGGAGCGGCTGGGCCCGTGAGCCGTGGCCGCTGAGCCTGCGCGTCCGGAGCCTGTGCTCCGCAACGGGAGAGGCCACAACAGTGAGAGGCCCGCGTACAACAACAACCAAAAAAAAAAAAAAAAAAAAGGCTTATTTGAGAATTATAAGAATGACTTGACATTAGAAAATGAATTCATAGTATACACTATTAATATATTAAAGGAAAAGAACTTATGTTTCTCTCAATAGATGGGAACATTTGGATAAAATTCAAAACTCCTTTCTCATTTAAAAATTTATTATTGAATTAGGAATACAAAGAGATATGGTAAAACTCTAGGTTTTGACATGAGAAAGTGTCCATGATGCATTATTAAGTATGACTATAAAACTGAACATAAAGTGTGATCATGTAAATCAGGGTTTCCCAACATCAGCCATGTTGACATTATGGGCTGGATAATTCTTTGCTGTAGGGGGCTGTCGTGTGCATTATAGGATCTTTAACACCACCTCTGGCCCCAACACATCAAATGCCATTACCAATGTCATTTCTCTCCCAACCCAGCAGTGACAACCAAAAATGTCTGCAGACATTACCAGATGTCCCCTGGAGGTCACAATCGCCTTGGATTTAGAACCCCTAATATAGGTGTAGGGATGTGTATGGCCCTATCTAGATCAAAGTCTTAACAATGATCTTCTCTGTGGTATGAGATTACAGATTTTGATCTCCTAGATAGTATTTGAATACATATATTCAAATACACACATATTTCATAGCAGTCATTATTACTGTCAGCAAAAGAAATTCCAAGGAGATAAAAGGATGAGGCAAACCAATTTGTACCCATTTCATAAGAACTGGTAGGAAATAAAATCTTAATCTGTTATTCTGGGTTTAAGGGTAGAATCCAAACTCTGAGAGAAACTGGACCTGGGCAAACGGAACTGCTGTTCAGAAGAACAGAAATAACTCCTGGGAAAACACACTCATGGCATTTTGCTAGGGACTTGTTCTCTGGAGAGTTTTGGTGTGAGATCTGCCTCCAAATTCCACCTTTCACTTGGAGAATTTGTCTGAGAGCACAGCTAGATGATGCCTGCTGGGGAGCCAACCAGAGAAGGATCCACCTCGGAGTACATGTGTCACCTTCTCCTTAGACTTAGATTTATGTCTTGTCTCTTCCTTCTTAGGTATATGGTCTGATACATTTTTCAATAATTTATGGGTTAGACTAGGGATTGGAGAATCAATCAATAAAATATTTATTGATGCCAAGTAAATGCTGAAAACCCTGGGTATCAAAAGTTATTCAACTAAGAGCAGCAATACAAGTAGGTCTCTTTCCAAAAAATGGAAAACAACCCTATGGAAAAAGAAATACACATTTCTAAATAAATATAAAAAGAAGCTTGTGCTAAAACTTTAATCTTTTGTATCACTTTGTCATGATTTTGTAGGTGAAAAGATGTCTCAGAATAAGAAATTTAACTTTTTTGGCCTATTTTTTAAACTGTTACAGTTCACATATCATAAAACTCACCTTTTTAACTGTACAGTTTGGTGGCTTTTAGTATAATCACTATGTTGTACACCAATACCTAATTCCAGAATATTTTTCATCACCCCCAGAAGAAACCCATATCCATTAACACTCACTCACCATCTCCCCTCTCCCTTCAGCCCCTGGCAACCACTAATCTGCTTTTGGTCTCTATGGATTTGCCTAGTCTGGACCTTTCATATACATGGAATCATACAACATGTGACCTTTCTGTGTATGGCTTCTTTCACTTAGTATGATGTTTTGCAGGTTCATCCATGTTGTAGCAGGTATCAGAACTTCCCTTTTTTAATGCCTGAATAATATTCCATTGTATGGATATACCTCATTCTGTTTATGCATTTATCAGTTAATGGATATTTGGATTGTTTTTACTTTTTAGCTGTTTTGCATAATGCTGCTGTGAACATTCATGCACAAGGCTTTTTTAATAAATTTATTTATTTATTTATTTATTTTTGGCTGCTTTGGGTCTTTGTTCCTGCGCGTGGGCTTTCACTAGTTGCGGGCGGCGGGGACTACTTTCCGTTGCGGTGCGTGGGCTTCTCATTGCAGTGGCTTCTCTTACTGCAGAGCACAGGCTCCAGGCACACGGGCTTCCGTAGTTGTGGCATGCGGGCTCAGTAGCTGTGGCTCGCGGGCCCTAGAGCGCAAGCTCAGTAGTTGTGGCACACGGGCTTAGTTGCTCCGTGGCATGTGGGATCTTCCCGGACCAGGGATTGAACCTGTGTCCCCTGCACTGGCAGGCGGATTCTTAACTGCACCACCAGGGTAGTCCCTGGATTTTTTTTTTTTCCAACTGTTTTCACGTAGGAGAGCTCTGCATTTATAAAGAGGAGATTTTGATTGAGCTTTTCAATGGAACATTAAGAATTGTGTAGGATGTGTGAGCCTTTCCCACAGACTGATTGGATCCTGCGTGTATTGACCCAGGCATGGGTTAGGGTGGGAGTGGGGGATTGGCCAGCACTGCTGTAATTACAGAGCCAGGGGTATATAATTTTTCAAGTTATGAATGCTGGTTTGCCCTTAGGGACAGATTGCTCTGTACAGTACTGTGTGCACAGCTGCCCTCTACTGGAGAGAATGACAATTTGCCCAAGTTCATTGAAACTGGAATTAATTTCTCAAGTATTCATTTAGCATTTAACAAATATGGCTATCTTGGGTTTTATGTTGAGCTTCAGGGACGCAGACATGGGGAAAACACAGTTGCCTTCCCTCAAATAGCTCACAGAAAATTGGGGGAGACTCGTAAGAAAATCAGTGATTGCAGTACAGGGTTAAGTGCTATAATAGTGGTAGGCACAGATGTTATTAGATTACAGACAAAATACTGTTTATACTCTACTTTGGCTTATTAACTGGTATGACCCCTGTTTAAAGCCTAATCTGACATAATTGTCCAGAAATTCTGTAACTTCTACCTTGGAAGTGGGGTTGACAGACAAAAAATACAAGACACCCAGTTAAATTTGAATTTCAGGTAAATACTACATAGAACATACTTACACTGAAAAACTACTTGTTGTTTATCTGAAATTCAAATTTAACTGGGCATCCTGTATTTTTATTTGTTTATTGTTTGCTAAATCTGACCACCTCCCCACCATGATTTGTCCGAGGACTCCAGGGACTTAGTAAGTACAGAGGGGCCACTTTTGCTTTGGGAAGGCTATGTAGAGAAAGAACTGAGTGATCAGCCCACTAGTGGACTGTCCTTTTCTGCAGGCGATGTGTCTGTCACTGCCAACGCCACTTCTGTCACTCCACTGTACCACTGAAACAGCAGCTCCTGCATTACCTCTGCACCCTTGCTTATGTTTGTGATAGAGCCACCGATCATCTAGCTTCATGGAGAAGTCTTTTTCTCCAGTTTTCTGTTCCAAGCCTGTGCTCCTAAGGTTACACAGCCCCATTGTAACTCTAGGGTAATCCCATACTGTCTGGAAGAGCTTCCACACTCAGGCCAGGCTGAGCATAGATGCTGGCCATTGTCACCACACTCTCTCTTCCTTTATACTGTGCTCATCCTTGGGGGTCCTTCAGGGAGCTATCCTTCCAGCACATCCTGGTGGGGACCACCTCAGTTCATTGGAGAAGTTTTATATTGACTCTAAAGTTAGTCAAGGCCTTCCACTCCTTGCTCTCAGGAAGCTCATTGGTTCTAGATTAAATGTGCACATTTCCTCCCCAAAGACAAGATTTTCACACAAGAGGGTATTGGGAGATGCAGCCATTTTTAAGTCATGGAAAATTTACCACTACACTCTTCCCCTAGGGAACTGGGTGCATATCTGTCTTGCAAATACAGAACTACTCAAGTGATTCTTTCTAGGTCATTTACTATATGGAGAAGATGCTGGAAACTTTTACATGGTAGCTTTCTTGCCAGGAAATTAATAATTAATTGTTCAAGAGAAAATATCATTTCTTTGGATTAAAGTACACAGCATTTGTTGAGTAGCTCTTTCAAGTGCCCAGTACTGCCCTGAAACTACAGTAATTAGCTTACAAAATGTCAAAGACCTGAACTTATGAAGGTTCATTGTTAGGTACTTAAAACTTTGACAAATAAACTACCTCTACTTTTGGAATTTGGTAAGAAAATTACTTGCTCTTTTCAAATTTCCACTCACTGTGGTACAGTGGAAAGGAGGTGGGTTTTAAGAGCCAAAGATCTTAGATTTGAATTCTTGCTCTATCGCTTATTAGCTATATGTGCTTAGGAAATTCTTTCATCTGAGCCTCAGATTCTCCAACTGTAAAATGAAATTAACGGCATTTTTCAAGATTGTTGTGAAGATTACCTGAGAATATATGTAAAGCGCAAAGTGTCTGGTAACATATACAAAGCATAGTGTCTCTCCAAAAATATTTACTGAAGTCCTTAAGGACTGGAAAATATTCAACAGAAAATCAACTTGATCCAACCATTTGAAAGTGTCATAAGTTAGTTTTATCTTGTCCCAATGTTGGAGAAAGAGAGTGAGAGGAGAGAACAGACAAATATGTCTTGATGCAAAGATGTTTTGGGTTAAAACCCAGTTACACAAACTAACTATGAAATCTATTTGGAAAGTGGCACTGTCTTTCTCTCTAGAAAGACACTGATTCTTTCAATAACCCATTCCTCTTCAATCTCATTTCACATGGAGTACAACGTGTGGTGAATAAGTGATTTCTTAATAGGAAGAAAACAATATTATTTACTTACAAATATTTAATAAAGTAATAGCTGTGTGACTTTGGGCAACTTACGTAACATCTGTGACCTCAGTTTCCAGAATCTCTAAAGTCCTTGCCAACTCTAAAACATGCTACTTTGCATGCCTGGGTTGTAGATTACACTTAAAGTTCACCATTACCTTGGTAAAATATTGCTCTTATTGCTAACCCTACAGCTTTTTGATTAAAAAAAAATGCATGCATATTTGTGACACCTGGTGGCTAGTCACATCTAGAAAAGGAATCAGAGTTAACTCGAGAAATTATTTTTTAAAGCACCATATTTAAAATTAGAATTTTAGAATAGAACTTGATTTCCACATTTAAGATTAATGGTATAGAATAAAGAAAATGTTCATTCCAGTAACAAGAGAGAAAGAATGAGTTGACAATGTTTGAGGAGTTCCCAGTCAGAGCAGATGTCAATCAGCATACCATTTCAAGAAATAAGAAGGTTATTGACTCAAAGGAGGACAAGTCAGGCTGGAAGAAAATATGAAATTCTCACCTATATCCAGTGAAATTCAAGTAGAAAAAAATCCAGCAGGATATTTACTGCTTTGGAAACTCACCTCACACTGGGTCATGGAAAAGAATACTGTTGGTGTCTGGGCCAGGAGCCTCTCTGTTCATTAAGGAACAGCAGAAAGTTAATAAACTGACCCCAAAAGTTACGTGGAAAAATAACCCCCAAATTGTGTTGATATCACTGTTTTCTTTGAATGTAAACATCTTTCAAAAACAAGAGATTTAAAATTAAGTATAAACATGTTTAAGAGAATTTTGGCATTTTAATATGTCTAACTGATTAGTCTTAGGAATGTACTTGAAATTGTATAACTAAATAATCTGTGTAGACTATAATCTTAAGCTTAACTCTTAAGCTTAGTGTTGGAACACTTAAAAAATCTTAAGAATAGCCTTACAAATCTTATTATTTGATTTATAAATGTAGTAAATTATAAAAATTACTTTAAAGGGCGTTTGTTAAACATTTAGTCCGATTTATAAACTTAGATAATTGAACTTATTCTTTGACTTGCACTTATAAATTTAAGGTACTCAATATTTTTCCTATGTATTAGTTGTGTGACAAACTTTCCCAAGTATTGAATAATTTTTATAATGCTAAAAACTTAAACATAGGATGAGATTATAAATCAATAGACTGTGGTAAAAAGGAAGCAGGTAGAAATAGAAATTGAATTAGTTGCCAAGTGGGAGAAATGGCAGAGTTTTCATTTGTGACAATTAGAACGAACAAGTTCTATTATTATTTAGTTAACAAAAGTATCTGTACCTGCCAAAACACTAGAGGAGAACAAAAGAAAATGTAATCCATGTATCAAAAGATCTAAAACAAACAAAAAAACAACAAAAATACATGAAAAATAGCATTAAAAAAAGATGACTAATGTCAGTTATACCTACAAAAGTTTTGCATCCCTTTTAAAAAAGAAATTAACAAGGAATAAAATTTAATTACACACTGTTTATTACAAATAGGTAAACCAAATAACACAGAAAAGTAAAAGAAATAAGATGCAAATGTTAACAGTAAAAAGGAATAGCAATAATAATACCAGTTAAAGCAGAATTTAAGGGGGAAAGAAACATTAAATGTGATAAAGAGATTCATCTTATTTTGAAAAAAGATCCAATATACATGAAAATATAATATTCATAAAGCTTTATGTACTAAATAATATGAAGAAAAGTGGCCAAAAAATCAAGGAGAAATTGATAGAAGCACATTTCTCTGAGTGCACATTTCTCTGATTTCTTGGAAAAATCAAAAGACAAAAACATTAAGTTGGAAAAAAAGAATTGAATGTTCTAAATAATGATTTATAAGGTATGTGTATGCTAAACTTTGTACACTACAGAAAGCAGCAATGGGAACTTTATAAATACTAACACATTTTAGGGTACATAAAAAAATCCCAATAAATTCCCCAAAGTTGTACAGATCATATATTCTGACTGTGTTGTTATTAAACTGGGAAATAAGAACAGAAAAAACAACTTCTAAATCACTTGGAAATTTAAAAGGCTTTCAAAATAACTCTTGACATAAAAAGAAAATTTAAAATGTAAACGCAAATTATTTAGAAAGTAACAATAATGAAAATACTATACATAAAAATTCATAGGATGAAGCCAATGTATGACCTCAGAGGCTGACTCACAGTCTTTCTCTTTTTTTTTTTAAAATAAATGCATTTATTTATTTTTGGCTGCGTTGGGTCTTCGTTGCTGCTCATGGGCTTTGTCTAGTTGCGACGAGCTGGGGCTACTCTTTGTTGCGGTGCGCGGGCGCCTCATTGTGGTGGTTTCTCTTATTGTGGGGCACGGGCTACAGGTGCGTGGGCTTCAGTAGTTGTGGCGCGTGGGTTCAGTAGTTGTGGATCACGGGCTCTAGAGCGCAGGCTCAGTAGCTGTGGTGCAAGGGCTTAGTTGTTCCGTGGCATGTGGGATCTTCCCGGATCAGGGCTCGAACCCGTGTCCCCTGCATTAGCAGGTGGATTCTTAACCACTGCGCCACCAGGGAAGTCCCCAGACTCACAGTCTTAAAAACATTTTCTTAATAAGAAAAATAAGATGAAAATAAACTAAAATAAACTAAGAAAAAACCAAGAAGATAACAAAATAAATAAATCTAAGAAAATGATAGGGAATAAAACAAAAATTAATTTTTAGGTAATAAAAAATAAATGGTAGATTATTTTTTCTTCAGAACTTGAAATTCTTTAGATTTCAAAAAGGAAACAAAGATGGGAATTGAGGGACTAGAAACTAAAGTCATAGGTTTGATATAGTTATATAGTGTTGTTCACAAGAGAATTCTTTTTTCAGTTTCATTGTAGCACTCTATCTTCGTCCTTTCTATTCACTATTAAAAATAATATCTATTTTTCCCCTACTGATTACATATGTTCATTGTATGAAATTTTGAGGTTAGAGAAATGCATAGTGAAGAAAATAATCACCTATAGTTCTGCAACACACTGACTTCCATGGAAATCACTTTTTTGCTTTTGTGTATTTTAAGTATGTAAGTATGCATCCCTAAATGTGAGTTTAGTTTTACCCATTTTGAACAGTATATAAATGGAAATTCACAATATATATTCTTTTCTAACTTCTTTCCTCAATGTGAAATTCATCTATGTTGCCGCATATAAGTGTAGTTTATTCTGTTTTCATTGCTGTTAAGTATACCAGTAGATGAATATACCACATTTTTGTTGATGGATATTTGGGTTGTTTCCAGTACTATTATGAATGTATGGCTATTATGGCTAATATGGCTAATTATGAATAGTGTTGTTATGAAATTCTTATACATGTCCCTTGGGTGTAAAGTCCTAGGAGTACAGTTGCTGAGTACCCTAATTCTTAAGTTTAAGAGGAGGGATAGGGTCAATGAAGGAGAAAATGAGAAATAGATTAATTTTGAACTTTTGTTTATTGACAAAATAGATTAAGAGGAATAATAAAATTTTATTTCACATGGACTAAAACCGGAGTTTAAAGTAATTTTTAGAAATACCATTTTACAGGCACATAAACATAAAGCTGTTCTTACCATTTTAGGGAAGTCACGTATCTGGGAATCTGATGAAGTTACAGAATCTTTTCCCACCTAATTGGACTTAATCATTTCCATTTTCATATAGCTTTTGTGTGTTCACATATTCCTGAAGCTCCTCTTTCAAGTTAAAACAAACATACAAACAAAAACCTTGCTGTAGACTGAATTTTTAAAAAAATTATCTCATGACATGCTACATTCAAGTTGTAAAACACATTTAAAATGTGCCTTATAGGGCTTCCCTGGTGGCGCAGTGGTTGGGGGTCCGCCTGCCGATGCGGGGACGCGGGTTCGTGCCCCGGTCCGGGAGGATCCCGCGTGCCGCGCAGCGGCTGGGCCCGTGACCCGTGGCCCCTGGGCCTGCGCGTCCGGTGCCTGTGCTCCGCGACGGGAGAGGACGCGGCGGTGACAGGCCCGCGTACGGCAAAAAAAAAAAAAAAAAAAGTTCTTTATAATAAGTGATTACTTGTTATAAATGGGATGGTGCATCATTTGGGTTCCCTGTTCCAAAGTCTTCACCCATTAATAGCGAAGGACGCTTCAGGCCTGCGACTGTGAAATTAAATGTAAGTGACTGGACTGGAGTAGCTGCATTCTGTGATCTACACAGCCCTTGAATCTGGCTGTAATAGGCCATGCTATAATTAATGCAAGGAGTCTTTAAAATCTTGTCATTTTAGCTCCCCCAAACTTGGTGTGAAGTGTTTGCTATCTCCAAGCTCAAGCTTTCCAGCTAAGGTAGTTAGCTTCCAGCTGTAGAACATATATAGTTCTTCGAAAACTTTTAGAATTACAAAGTCATCAAAAAAATGTACCAGAATGGACCCTTCATTTAAGTACTGCAGAAGCCTAGAAGCTTACTTAAGCAACGCCCACTCTATTCAGTTTTATGGAAGAGAACCCAGGCCTTCATCAGAGTCCAAAGGATGTCAGTAGCAGGTATAGATCCGACAAACGTTTATCTAAGGCCTCGTGTATGCAAATAGAGTAAGTGCTAAACACCCATTTCACGTTGAGACACCAACCAGTGTGCGTAGTCCTACCGCCTCCTACTCCCCGCCTCCCCTCTCCCCTCCCCCTCTCCCTCTCGGGTTTCCCCCTACAGGGCCTCTGGCTCCGCCCACTGCGCAGGCGCAGGTGTGACCTCTTGCGGAAACAAAAGCCTCCGCGTGCGCACACGTGCCTGAGGAAGGCTCATTCGTTCCTGAAGTTTCCTCGGGTGCCGGAGAAAGAAGTTTGGTTTCATCTTGAAAATTTAGATTCTGTGGAACTGACCGGGCAAAGGAGGATGCTCAAGGTTTGTGGGGAATGTGGCGGATGCGGCGAGGCGATTTAGAAGCTAGCAAGGTTCCAGGTTGAATTGAAGAGAGAATGTTAATGATCATGAAGTGCAGGATTTGCACCCAAAGGTGCAGCCTCCGAGGGGCGTGGACGCCCCGACACTGAAAGTGAAATTTTAGCTTCTCTCGGATTAGCTAGTTCGCACGCTCGCGCCCCCTTTGCTGGGTTCCAAGAGCCACTGAGGTAGCCCGACGCCTGGGTTAGCAGCTAGGGACGCTGAGGCAGCGGGAGGGGAAAGCCCTACAGCTTGGCCGTGGCCTCGCCCCCGCCCCCTGGATCCTCGGTTCCCAGTCGCCCAAAGGCGAAAGGGAGAGCTTGGAATCCTCGATGCCTCCGCGCGGAACCTGGTGTGTCCAACGTTCTACTCAATTAGTTCCGGGTTGCGGACACTCAGGCGCGGCTTCCCGGGGGCGGCGGGCAGGGGGAGGGGGCTCCTGCTGGCCGTGGCTTCGCCGGGACCGCCCACCCGGGGGCCGCCACGTCGGGCTCACGCGCGACACGCGGCCCCGGGAGCGCGGAGACTGGGAAGGCCGCCCGGGTGACGGCTGGTTTCGCGGCGCCTCGAGGCGCTAAGCCGCCCGGGCCTCCTCGGCCGTCCGCGCGCCGCGTCGCCAGCGAGCAGAGCCCGCGCTCGGACGATGCCCGCCGGCGCTGGCCTCCCGCTGTCTCGCTGCAGGAGCGGGTGGTCGTGGGGGCGCTCGGGTAGGCGAGGGCGGCTCGGGAGCGGGGCGCGGAGGGCGTTGGGGCTCCGGCGAGGGGTGAGCAGCCCCGTGCGGGCGGACCTAACGCGCCCGGGGATGCGGCCGTCGCGTGTCCGGGGCGCTTTGGCCGTTTTAAGGGCTGAATGGAGGGAGGAGGGTTTGCGAGGCTGCTTCGCCTCGGTAGCTCTTGACTCCTGGGTTCAGCTCTTCGAACATCCTGAAACTTGTGGATCCCACGGTAGTGTGCGTGCACAAAACGTCTCCTGACTGCCAGGTAGCCACTTCCGAAGCCCAGCCTTACTCAGATCTTCTAAGGCGGTTTCCATCCTTTCCATGCTTGGGGTTGAATTTACTCCACTTATTTGGAATGCTCGGTTTGGGGGTACCCGGCCGCCGTGGTGGCCGTGTGGAAAAAACCGTTTAGTAATGTTACAGAAAACGGAAAGGCGGAGGTTACTGGTAACTGTAAGGCTTTAAAAAATACCACAGTTCCCTTCCACTTTTAAAATTTGGGGATTCCACGTGCATCGTGAAGCGTCCCAACTCTGTGAGTGCATTATTTGCTTTTGGGGCTGACAGATGAATATGGGACTGTTTCAAAGGACAAAGTCGACGTGGCACTAATTTATCATTTAAGTGTTTGAATTCCGTCTTTGATAGTATGTTAAGCGTGTTTGTGTAGAGGGAATAGAAATAGTACAGGCTTTAAGTGTCCTTGAGTTCACATTTAGAAAATGGTTAATTTTATTTATGAGGTACTCCAAACAGGTTTTAGAATTCATTCAGAAGACATTGTTGATTGGAAAGGAGGGTACGTTTTAAGATTTGAGGCCCAAGGGGATCGGAGGAGTGAAATCAGTATGTAGAGACATTTTCAATACTGTGTCATTGCTCACTCTTTTAAAAGCTTCTAATTAAAACAAAAACAACTCTACTTTTTTGCTCAGATACTTAAAAATCCGAACCTTACCCAATCATAAAGATGTCAAAATTTGGAAAGAATGGCTAAGTGTCTTGAATACCCATGCACATTTTTTTAAAAACGTATTGAAGAATTCATATGACTAGGGAAAAATAGGAATTATCCGTAGAGGTCAGTTGTTGAACAATAGGAAAAATAGCATAACTTTAATTTACGTTTTCTGGAATTTTAACTCTAGTGGCTAGTGATAATTTCAGTTTTAGTGTATTTTTCAGCCGTTTTTTATTTTTATAGTTTAATATGTTAAAAATGTTTTTACTATTTCACAGTATATACGTATGGAATCATAATGTTGTACACCTGAAAGTGATATGTTATGTCAATTATAGCTCAATATATGTCAATTATATATAAAAATTACTTTACAGAACCAGTAAAGTATAATTATCGTACTTTTATTAATGAAACATTATTATTGTACTTTAACTCAAGAGCAGGTTACCTGAGGATCACTTTTTCTCTCAGTACACCAACTAGTGTACAGGGGCACTTGTAAATTATAAAGTTATGTTTTATTATGCTGAAGGATATACTGTAGCTGGGTTGCAAAATTTTTAATTTAGGGGAAACAGTCACCATTTTCACAGTACTTGAAGATTAATTTTAGAAAACTGGCAATTACGATTTTTGGTAAACGTATTACTTTGGTTTGCTTTTGCTGTGTTCCTATCTCTTTTCTCATTTATTTAAAAACATCTGTGCTTTCATGAAGGATGATTTGGGGGTTTGTAGTGCCTGCATGGTTTTCTGTCAGATCAGAAACCGTGATTGTGTTGAACAGTTGGAATTGGTTTTCCTCTAAATCTTACCGTTTTTTCAGTTCATATTTTGTTATTTATCAAAAAGTAACTTTTTTTGGTTCAAAAATATTTCCAGAGCACCAGTGTTCTATTTATTGATCTGATATGTTTATAAGTGATAGTCTAGGGTAGTTGGTTTTTACTTTGTAATACTTTGTTTTTTTAATGGAATTTATTTTAATATATTTTATTTATTTTTGGCTGCGTTGGGTCTTCCTTGCCGCACGCGGGCTTTCTCTAGTTGCGGTGCGCGGGCTTCTCACTGCAGTGGCTTCTCTTGTTGTGGAGCACGGGCTCTAGGTGCGCGGGCTTCAGTAGTTGTGGCGCACGGGCTTAGTTGCTCCATGGCATGTGGGATCTTCCCGGACCAGGGATCGAACCCGTTTCTTCTGCATTGGCAGGCGGATTCTTAACCACTGTGCCACCAGAGAAGCACTGTAATGCTTTGTTTTTTAAAGTTAGTTCAGTAGTAGAGTTAGATTGTCAGAACTTAACTTTTTTAGTAGTATCTCTGTTTTACGAGGTGAGATAAAGTTGCACAACAAGCTAAGCAAAGTTTAGAAAATTTTAAACACATGTATAGAATAAATTTGATGATTGATTTAATGAGCAACTTTGCCTGTTAAGATAGTCCCTTAAGTCTGGTAGCAACTCTGTATGCTTGGAATGTATAATCCACAGAATGCAAAACCTTTGTAATTACTGCTCTTCAAAACTAATGATAGCTGCTCCTGAGGGTCTGCCTTTAATTACAACAGCTGAGACTCTGGCAAAGCTGCAACTACGGCTTTGGCTTTCAGCAGTGCTGTGACTATCAGAACCTAATTTTCCTTTTCGGATAGCTTTGGTAGTGCTTATTAGACCCTAGATATACAAAAAATATTTCGATTTTTAAGTTTCTCTGAGAGGTTTACTGTAATTCAGCTTGAGGATTTTGAGGACAATAATGCAATAGAGAAAATCACTGATTTGAGGATCTAGCTTGTCAGAATGGAAATCTAAAACCTCCTATGGGAGCACACACGCCTCAATATGAGAAGATACTTTCCTTTTGCCAATGAAGCTAAAACAACATTTCCTTTACACTTTTCTAAGCATAAGCTTGTTAGCACTGGTATATTTACAGGTTGAACAGCAAGACTGCAAAGTGTGGGTGGGACCGGGGGTGATGAAAATGACTAAATGGCATTTTTTATATTAAATCAGGGACCATTATAATTCTCTCATTTAGAAATTCTTAACTTGGGATACATGGACTTCAGTGATTACTTGAAGCCCCTAATTCTTTGCAAAAATTGAGTAAATTGTGTTAATTTTTGTTGAGGAAAAGATACATGGCTTTTTCAGACTTTCGAAAGGGTATGAGACTCCTTCCCCCCAAAACAAAATTAGCAATAAACTTGAGAGAGGTTGTTTTTAGAAGAACCCATTTTCAGTTTTTTTTCTTTTTTTTTTTTTTTTTTTTTTTTTTGCGGTACGCGGGCCTCTCACTGTTGTGGCCTCTCCCATTGCGGAGCACAGGCTCTGGACGCGCAGGCTCAGCGGCCATGGCTCAAGGGCCCAGCCGCTCCACGGCATGTGGGATCTTCCCGGACCAGGGCACGAACCCGCGTCCCCTGCATCGGCAGGCGGACCCTCAACCACTGCGCCACCAGGGAAGCCCCATTTTCAGTTTTATAAACTGAAATAACTAGTTTGTAGCAGAGCTAAGACCTCAAGCCTAGGTTTTTGACTGACAATCCTTTGCTTTTTCTGTTAATCCACATTTATTGCATCTTGTAGTGACCTCTTTTGATAGGGCAGTGTCCTGTACTCTGTGACTTACAAGTAAAGCCTTGTTTAGAGAGATCTTTAAAGCTCACATAAGCATTTTAATGCTTGATCTCAACAGAAACCATGAGCAAAATATGAATTGTCGTTTGTAAAGGAAGATATGAACAAATACTTCTTAATATAGATGAAAACATAACCGCAATTTTGTGCCATTAGTATAATTGAACAAATCCAAAAGGGACAAAGCTTTTATAAAGTCAGATTCTTTGCTAGTAGAATTGCATAGTGTAGTGGTGGTCAGGGAAGTCTGTAAGCCCTTTGAGCTTGGAATGATAATCTTACTTAAGGTTTATACATCCTTTACATTCTGTGAGGTGTGTTTGTGTGACATCGTATTTAGCCAAGGAATAGGAAGCAACTTCAATGAACCGCAGAAGACCAAGTTTTCAAAGCTCCACAAAGCCATCTTCTCTCTTTCTCTAGAAGAACCAAATGTTGTGTTTGCAGGTGTCTTTCAAGCCCATTACAATCAACTAAACCTACTATTTTAGTTTCTCCAAAGTTACTTTTTCCTACCCATCTGAGGTATTTAGCCCATACAAATACAAGCACTTTATATATGCTTGTTCTCTCTTAAGACTGAAAAGAGAATAGGGCTTCACAGGTCAATAAATAGTGTATCTAGTTGAAAAAGAATGGAGGAATGTTAGATGATTAGTATTAAACTCTAAGGATTAAAAAATTACACCTCCAGGGCTTCTGTGGTGGCGCAGTGGTTGAGAGTCTGCCTGCCAATGCAGGGGACGTGGGTTCGTGCCCCGGTCCGGGAAGATCCCACATGCCGCGGAGCGGCTGGGCCCGTGA
>NC_041233.1:96501555-96520870 GCF_002837175.3 Physeter macrocephalus
CGCGTCCAGAGCCTGTGCTCCGCAACGGGAGAGGCCACAGCAGTGAGAGGCCCGCGTGCCGCAAAAGAAAAAAAAAAAAAAAATTACACCTCCTTATGTGATTAAACATGCACCGATAATAGCCAACACTTAACATAGCACTTTTATAAAGCAGACATTTTCTACATGTTGCGTATATTAATTTAGTTAACCAGTACAACAGGAGAGTGTCAATTAACTGAATTAACTGAGTTGATATTTATTTTCCTATTTTTATATATGAAGAAACTGGGGCACAGAGATTAGGTAAGTGGTCCAAAGTTGCAGTTAGTAAGAGGCAGAACAGGATTTGACCAGGTGACCTGGCTTTACCGAACTGCCCCTAAAAATATTTATTTCTGATCTATGGCATAAGTTAAATAATTTTCCTTTAAAAACAATTATCTGAACTACTTATGCTAATTTTTTAAAGGAAAATTATTTGCTACAAATTTGCTGAGTCTGAAGAAAAGCTAATGGTACATTATTCTGTCTTGGTCACCTTGATATTTATACACTATCCAAAAGTGGCACTGAACGTCTAGTAAAAGAATAGCATCACCAAAGTCAAGAAAACTGATCCAAGTTCATTCTCTGCCTAAGGTGCTGTGACTCATATTCTAGTTCCTTTTTTTCTGAGAACTCGATAATATTCAAGGTTTGCCTACAGGTTTCTTTGAAGTCTTTTTAAGTTTCCAGTCTGTCTACTTGGTGTTATACCCACCAGGTGTATTTTAGTATTTTAGACATTGCATGATTAAATGGCTTCTACAGAATTTTGAGAAGCCTGTTTGTTATTAGAGTTAGGTAGAGTCTTAAAATGAATGAGATGTTATAAATAGACAAATTATATTAAGATCTATTCTTTTTTATTGAAGTGTAATTGATGTATGACATTGTGTAAGTTACAGGTGTACAATATAGGGATTCACAATTTTTAAAGGTTATACTCCAGTTACAATTATTATAAAATATCCGTTATATTCCCTATGTTGTACAGTATATCCTTGCAGCTTATCTTATACCTAACAGTTTAATCCCCTACCCCTGTATTGCCCCTCCCCTCTTGCCTCTCCCCACTGGTAACCACTAGTTTGTTCTTTATATATAAAGATTATTCTAATGTTAGTAAGTATGCACATTTATTAGTCTGTTGCTAATACAAAAGAAGATTGGATAATTGACAGTTGTTACCTTCTCAAATTTAAATATGGGGAAAAATGACTAATTTTTAAATGAACATTCTGCCTCTTCATGAGGATGTATAATTAGGTAAATTTATTTAGGAATTATAATTGCAAATTATTGTTTTCTGGGCATGACTCCGTTACAGATATACATAGTTCAATATTAATTATGTTTAAAAAAATGTACCTTATTTTTCTGGCCTCAGCCATACATTTACTTCTAGGTTCAGCAGACATATGAGGTGAATAATGATTGGTAGCTATATTTTCCATACCAAGATGTGTAGAAAATTAAACCACTGTTG
The DNA here is from genome assembly GCF_002837175.3 of Physeter macrocephalus. NCBI lineage: Eukaryota > Metazoa > Chordata > Mammalia > Artiodactyla > Physeteridae > Physeter > Physeter macrocephalus. The sequence continues at coordinate 96,503,066 of NC_041233.1, forward strand.
AGTTTTTTGGACCTATACAGAAAGATAGCTTAATATTTTTAATGAGCTTAATATTTTTAATTTTAATGAGCTTAATATTTTTGATGAGAACATCTTGAATACCAAGAATGATTCGGTGAACAGTTCATTGATCTTAGAGGGCAATCTGACAAATACTCTTGTTTTTTAACTAGAAAACAATCCAGTGCAGGAGGAAAAGCTGACTCAGTCCTAGTTAGACATTTATCTAGCAATGCCTCATATGTTACCTATACAGTTATTTTTCCTACATAAATAAAAATGAATTGTGTGGATTTTAGATCTGACCTATTTTATTTTATTTTATTTGTTTGAATTTTATTTTATTTATTTTTTATACAGCAGGTTTTTATTAGTTATGTATTTTATACATATTAGTGTCTACATGTCAGTCCCCGTCTCCCGATTCCTCCCGCCACTTTCCCCCCTTGGTGTAGATCTGACCAATTTTAGAGATTACTTTGTTGATAGAGAAAGTAACTGATAAGCTTTCTACAAGGATTAAATAGGGCGCTCTTATTATTCGTTCTCTTCCAAGGGTATTATGTTTTTAATCCCCTTGAAAGTTGTATGTCATTATCGTTAATCATTTGATTATTATTCCTTCTGTATTTCCCTAATGTCTTTTAAAAAGTCTCACAGCCATAGTAGATTAGCTGCTAATCTTATCCCCTTGCTTTTACAACAATTCCCTAATTCCTTTTGCATGTAACTTCCACCTGCTGAGTAGAGAATGCACTCAGCTTGGGGTTAGATTGATTGATTGATCTAGTCTTCATCTTTCACAGCCTGGTAACAGTTAACTTCCATATTTTACACCCTTCCAGCAACACCTCTAATTTCCAGGATTTTGGCCAAGCACTCATCTCTCTGTTTATATCTGCATAGGGAGGACAAGAAGTGATTTTAAGCAGGCAAGGTGGCGACTTTCTTGCTGTTGTCATTTGCTTTTCACTGTGTTTACAATACGGTGCGTTTCAGTAACTTAGAGGAAGGCATTCTTAGCAGTAGCAGTTACTTTCTCTTTGTTTGTCCATAAATATTATAAAACAAGGTTGATATGGAGGATAAGGGTAGATAATCCAGTTACGTAATCCAGGTTATCTTCCTTGTTATGGAATAGGTTGCAAGTTATCATTTGCTCATTTACTCCATGGTTGAGTGATTCTGTTTAGGTCAGTCCAGTCAGAATTTGGGCATTTGAGAAGGTTGAAGGAAGGACTAAAGACTGGAGGATTGAGTTAGTGAAGAGTTGATCTGTTTTCTCACCTTTGTAGCCAGAATGACCTTGGCCTCTTTGTGGAACCTGATCTATTTTTCTCAAAGCTTCTAGACTCGAAAGGGAAAGGAACCAGGGGACTCCGAAGCCTTGGGGGCCCCTTAACTTTAATTATCCCCCTGTTGAAAAGCAGCTGGACTAGAAGTACTCTTTCCCATAGCCTAGGCTCTTGGGATAGTCTGTAAAGCATGTAAATTACTTTTAACTTTACTGTCATTTGACTATGTATAATTAGGTAGATACAGGCTTTTCCTTGGGCCCAGAGGGAAAGCCTGCCCCAAATTTTTAGAGAAGTCCATCCATATGAGACAGAATATTAAAACAAGATTCGGATTTCTGAGTCAGAACAAAATCATGGAAATGTTTGAGGACTGGTTTTTGCTTCTAGTTTGGGAAATCCCTCATATTGGAGTTTCCTTGATCCAACATAGACAACTGATCGTGGGTTATCTTCATAAAATTGTTAAATGACACATAGTTTATAAAGTAATCTCTCTCTTGCCTGTTCTGTTTGCCCTGAGGGTAACACACTAAAGCCGAGCAATAAATATAAATGAATAAGTCTTGAGAAATGTGCTGGTAATCCTTAGACTTTCCCTTGTGGAGTGCCCAAAGTTTATTGTGCCTGACCATCTAGATTGGGGGTTCTCAAAATGTGGTTCCTGGACCATCAGCATCACCTGGGATTTTTTTTTTTTTTTTTTTTTTTTTTTTTTTTTGTGGTATGCGGGCCTCCCTCTGCTGTGGCCTCTCCCGTTGCGGAGCACAGGCTCCGGACGCGCAGGCTCAGCGGCCATGGCTCACGGGCCCAGCCGCTCCGCGGCATGTGGGATCCTCCCAGACTGGGGCGCGAACCCAGTTCCCCTGCATTGGCAGGCGGACGCGCAACCACTGCGCCACCAGGGAAGCCCTGGGAATTTATTAGAAATAGAAATTTGGGGGCCTCAGCTCAGACATAATGAATTGGAAACTCTGGAGATGGGACCTAGGACTCTATGCTTTAATAAGCCGACCAGGTGATTCTGATATATGTTAAAAGCTGGAGAACCACTAATCCTAGATCATCAGGGATAACATGGTTTTTTTGCTTTGTTAGTCCATTGCTTCAGTATAAATGCCAATTACTCATGTGGGTATTACTGCCTATGTGTACTCCAAGAATAGACAGTTTGTGTTATTAGTATTACATTGAATGGTACCCAGAATAAAATTGTCGGTGGCTTTCAGAGTTCTTTTCTATTTCCTTGTCTTTCCATCCTGCTGAGTGCCTGGAACAAGGTAGTTGCTTGTTATATACTTGTTAAATGAATAACTGCCTCCCTTCCCTTCCCAGAAAGCAAAACCACATTCTTTTAAAATTTCTTTTGGATTCTTTCTCTGCAGGAGCATTAAGTCTGAAAGTGAGGTTCCCAGTTAAGAGCATTTCTTTCTCCTAATAGTGACACTGGTTGAAAGAGGTTGCTAATACTAAAAAGAAAAAAAGAAAAAGTGAAAGAAAGGAACGGTTGTTAATGTAGCTGATTGGATGCTTTCCTCAACATTATCTACCAGTAGATCTCAAACTTAGCTTACATCAGAATCACCTGGAGAACTTGTCCAATCACGTATTGCTGGTCCCAACTCCAAGAGTTTCTGATTCAGTAGGTCTAGGATCTGGCCAGAAGATTTTCATTGCCTGTAAGTTTCCAGGTGATACTGATGCTGCTGGTCTACAGACTGTAATTTGAGAACCAATGCCCTTGGCTCACCAAGACCAGAAGTACAGGTAATTTCATGAATGTGAATGTTAGTTCCTGGTGCTTGCATACCAATAATCTGTAATCTGTAATTGAAAAGTATACACTTGGATAGCAAACTTACTGAATAATACTTTTTTCCAGAGATGTCCGTTTAGGTCTTCTTTCTCAACATGAGACTTCTTTAAAAACTGATTTAAAACTCACCTGCTTAAATAATTGAATTTAATAGAGTGGAATAGATTCTTTACCCAAATCTTGCCACACTGATCACTTCGTTTCTCTGCTTTTCATCTCACGATTTGTCAAGAGTTTAGCTAAGCTACTGCATGGTATTGCTGCCTCGGCATTCATTTTGTTTGGCCAAGCAGACTGCAGTGACCTTAAACTGACACTAGCCCCCTCATGCAAGTGCATGCCCTAAATAGTAGCCCTCAGAGTCACAAGCACATGCAGGTTTCTGATAGAACTGCCCCGACAGTCACCTGTCCCCATTGCCTTCCATTGCCTTCCCCCTTTTGTGCCCGTGTGGCTTACCAAAACCCTGCTCTTTTGGTTTAAGTTGATCAGTGCAGGCTTAGCCCAGGACCCCCAAAGCACTTCACACACCGACCCTAATAAAGATGTGTGCCTCAGGTCCTGCCTCTTTCTGTCTGCACTCTGCCTTGACCTCCCCATGTGGTTTCTTGAGGTGTGTCAGGTACTTCCATTAGGACCTGTGAATAGTAAACTTCTTTATTTCATTTCCTCTTGTGATCTGTTGTTGAACCTTGGCTTACCACCCGGCACCCTGTGCTCCACTTAATAAGTGTTAATTTGACAAATTCATAACAAGCTTACCTAGTTTTCCAAAGTAATTTTATACCTAAACATGTGTTGCTTGTTTATCTTCTGGAGTTGATATTTGTTCCTCTATTTTCTGTTCTCTAATACAGCTTCCTAAAGAATGGGAAAGTTGACATTTCTTTTGGATTTTTTTCTCACAACTAAACACAGTTTTCTAGACTTGACTCCTTGTCTCTTGAATTCTTACACTACATGTTCTTAGCATCTCCTGAAACAGATTAAAATGAAATGGAACTCAGGCTTTTTTCCCCCAACTCTTTTATAAGCCATTTTTTCTTGCTAAATTGTTCTAAAGAAGAAAATCTGAAATAGATCAACGAATACAGAATTCTTAAGTTTATTGTTGTTGGGTTTTTTTGTTTGTTTGGTTTTTGGTTTTTTTGGCCCTGCCATGCAGCTTCTATGTGGGATCTTAGCTCCCCAACCAGGGATTGAACCCTGGCCCTTGGCAGTGAGAGTGCAGAGTCCTAACCACTGTACTGCCAGCGAATTCCTCAGAATTCTTAAGTTTAATAGAAACTTTAATTGAATGTTTCAGCCATACCCACACAGATCAAATGCATACATCCTCTGCAGATTCAAGTCAGAGTTTCTATACTAGATAGGTTCTACTAGAGGAAAAAAGTCTTGAAGACGCATCTAGTTTTTCTCTTAATAGAGTATCTCCCGTGAATTTGTGGAAAGGCTTACCAGATCAGTACCTTCTTTGTTACAACCTGTGGTTGGTGTTGCTCAGTAATTTCACTGTCCCCATACCAGTTTTTCCCCCTATTCCAGGGGTTTTGTTTGCCACTGTATCAGCTCTGTGCAGGTGTCTTTATGTTAACATCGTTCCTTGAGCAACTTTCATGATCAAATTAAAAGAAAATTGGAAATGTTTATATTCTCATACATACTTGTTTTTTAGACACGCCAGTCAAATTAACTTACAAGTTTGCTTCAGATTCTTACTGATGTATTGACTTAAAAATTATATTTTAACTTACTGTAATTATAGTAGATATACAGATGCCACTAATCATTAACTTCCAAATGTACATATTATCCATATAAGTATTACTAAATATTTCATACCATTTTTGATATTTTTTAAAAAATTATTTATTTATTTTTGGCTGCGTTGGGTCTTCGTTGCTGCACGCGGGCTTTCTCTGGTTACAGCGAGCGGGGGCTACTCTTTGGTTGTGGTGCGCAGGCTTCTCATTGCGGTGGCTTCTCTTGTCGAGCACGGACTCTAGGCACACGGGCTTCAGTAGTTGTGGCACACAGGCTCAGTAGTTGTGACACATGGGCTTAGTTGCTCCGCGGCATGTGAGATCTTCCTGGACCAGGGCTCGAACCCGTGTCCCCTGCATTGGCAGGTGGATTCTTAACCACTGTGCCACCAGGGAAGTCCCAGTTTTGATATTCTTATGTGACTGCCAGCTCACATTATAGGATGAACCATCACTATCAAATTGCTCAGAATTTCTACTTCCTAAATTATTTGGCATTTCATTTTTATACACCAGCCCCTTATCCTTATTACCTTGATACTACATGACTACGCTTACCCCCGATTGTTTTTTTATATTGTCTCCTTTTATTTATTGGGTCTCTTGGGCAGTGACACTTCATTAAAGCACTTGAGTAAAACATAGGCAAATTAGTAAAGGATAAGATTTTCTTTTGTTTATACACTGAGTTTTAAAATGTGTAGTAATGGTATTTTCAAAAATGGATCTACAATGTCTATTTTAAATACTTTTTTATATTCTTGAATGTTTAACTTGGAGAAAAGAAAAAAATCTAGAATTTGAGGTCAGTCCAAAATTTTGCTGGATGCTTTCACTAATAAAAAGTACCTTATCTTAAAAAATGTGTAGCATTTTAATGTATGGCCTAGTAACATATAAATATTACCGTGTAATCAATAGTATTATCCTGAAGTCAAAGCATAAGTAATATTTCAGTAATATCCTGAAATGAGGGCATAAGTAGTATTATCCTGAAATCAACATATAAACGTGAAGCTAATTATAACAAGGTACCAAGATTTGGACTAATCATGAGGGTGCATATAATCAGAGATAAGGTTTGAATGCCTCTAGAAAGAAGCTTAAGAACTGGTTGGGATAGCGTAGTGGTTTAGAATCCAGACATCATGCCTGGACTTGAAAACCAACTTCACAGTTGGGTAACCTTAGACAAGTGTTTTAAACTTTCTGAGTCTCTGTTTTCTCATCAGGAAAATGGGAACAATACTACAATCAGTGAAAATTAAATGAGATACTGTATATAAAGTACACAGAGCATGGCATGTATCACAACTGTTTACAATGACTGTTAACTAAAATTTTGGTATAAAACTAGCAATGTTGTTTAGTGTTTTGTGCTGTATATGAAATCCAAGAGCCTGCTCATCTGCTGTGTCACAGTGTCGTTTTCCCTACTAGGTGGCTAGTGGTGAGCTGATTCTGAATAGCAGATGAGAATGTACTGAAGGGAAAGAGAAAGACTTAAATGAGAAAAGAGAAATGAGAGAGGAGAAGAGAATGCAAGGGTGTAAGAGAGAAGGCACTGAGACATGCAGAAAATCAACCCCTCCTTCCCCCCAAATGAAACAGGAGTGAAAGGCCAGCAGAAATCAGGAAGAAAAAAGTGAATGAAGAGGATGATGAAGAGGTGATTCTGGAAGGAGCTTTTGACAGTAATTCTCTACATATTTCTGCCTTTTTGTTTTTTTATAGATATTCCTTTGTCATTTTTCATGTATGGACTGAGTCCTGATCATAACCATATGATGGTACATTCCATTGAAGAGTGGTAAGTATTTCAAGTAATGGCTTCACTACTGCTATTACTTATAATATTTACTTTTTTTTAACCCACCTAGGGTAAGCTCTTCTACTTTATGATTGACATAAATAATTGGCAATAAAAAAATACGTGAAGAATCTGTGTATTTTTTCGCTTACTTTATAAGGAACTATAGTTGGTGCTGGAGATAGAAAAATGGGTAATATAGTCCGGTGGAGAAGACTGGCCCATACAAAACTGACCTTAATTTAGCATAAGTATTGAATTTTTGAATCAGTTGGCAAGTCAGGCCAGTATGCAAATATTGCTTAGAACATTTGTGGTAATCAAAGTTTGGAATTGTCTTTTGAACCAGTACATGCGCAGAATGAGAAACAGTTATTTGGTATCCAGAGTTTTTCATTTTTATGTATTTTTAATCAAAAGTGGTATTGGCACATTTGGTCGCTCACATACTAATCAGATGGGTTTTAAATGATATTTAGTTGATTCTAAAAACAAAACATCTCAGAGGATGGAAATTGAACCAACTGTTGACATTTAAAAAAACAAAAGTGCCATAGTCATAGACAGAAGTACTCTAGGCAAATACATTTTCTTAGTCACTTGAAAGTTAGAGGAGGGATCAGGGCTGTTTAACTTGTGAAGCTGTCAGACTTTAATGGCATCACCTTGCATACAGTATACAATTTCTTGCATATACATGGAACTACAGAGAAAATGTAAATAAATAGAGCCTGAAAGTGGTAGAGAGAAGGGCAGGTAGTACAGTTTACAATATAGCCTTAAGCCTTACTGAAACACAGATGAGAAGAGTAAAGCTTAGCAGCAGACATTTAGTGAGTGGTAGAATCAGGACAGGAAAAATGTGTCTACTGATATCTTGTGTACTATATCATAAATACTGGTGAAAAGATTCTTTTTCAAACCAGTTCCATAAAATTTAGAAGGAAAGTGAGAAGTTGGATTAAGTCACAAGAGGGTGAGCTCTCTATCCAGGTTACCCTCAACTACTTGTAACTGGGGCTGACAATTTAGATTTTTTTCCCTTATATTTTAACTGGTCACTATGATTAGTTCTAGACTTTTTTGCATTTGGGGAAAAATTGCTTTTTCAATCTTAGTAAAGTCTTCAAAACAAATCTGAGAGCTTCTCTCGGATTTTTACTTGGTAACATTCCATAATATATTTATTAAGATCACCCCAAGGTAGTAAGATTTTATTCTCCCTGAATAGTTCAAGTTAGTAACGTTTTACTATAAATTTCTACGAGTTTAAAGATATAGTGCTTTCTAACGTAAGGTATTTTCTTTTGATACAGCGTGTCTTTCTGGGAAAGTGGTTGATATGGGCACTGATTTCAGAAGCACACAGTTCTGCTTGTCTAAAATCTTCTAAACCTAAGTAAAACAAGTATGAGAAGAGCAGAGCTGTTCTCTTGGGGGTTGTTGCTTTGTCTTTTCTTTTTTTTTAATCTTCCTTGTTTTTTTTCTGTAGTGAGTCCAGGTACCTACTAGAATTACTGTGTAGCTGTTAAAAGCCCTTGTCTTGATTTAGAATAATGCCCTCCAGGGAACTAGACTCAACAGATGGCTCATCTTCTCCAAAAGGATTTGATAATCTCCACATGGTGCTCTTTCTAAAAGATTCTGAGATTTGGCAGTGGCAAAGTAAACATGATGAGTGGAAAAGAAATGATAAGATAGTCCTAATGGCCATTTTTAATAAAATTAGAAGCAAAATAAAACTATTCTTGAACCTCCTTTGCTATTTTATTTCTAGTTTTCTGTTAACTTTATGTGAAGAGGGTGGAGATGATCCAGAATCATTTTTTATTTAATAACTTCCACCTTCTGTGTATAAGACTGAGGGGCAGTTTAAAAAAACACAACTTTATGATTATCATTGTTCTGCATTTAGGCATTCCAGATGTCCCTCTCTCCTCCAGAGCTCCAAGTCACCCATAGCTAAACCTCAAGTTGAAGAACTTGAGAGAGAACTAAGAATAGAACTTTCTAAGTTACTACAATGAAGTCGAGCTTTCTTTAAATGTGTATGTTCACAAAGTGTTGACATTAAACCTTTTGAATAATCTCTATATCTAATGTGATATGTGACACACAATAATGGTTTCATGGATGTTGAATCTGAAATCAATAAGAACAAATGGTCTGATGCTCAGCCAGTTGCTCCTGCCCAAATTAATGGACAAATAAAGGTCCATAACATTCTTTAAGTGAAAGAAGGCAATTATTTAACAGATGGGTTTTTTTTGTTTGTTTTTGCGGTACGCGGGCCTCTCACTGTTGTGGCCTCTCCCGTTGCGGAGCACAGGCTCCGGACGCGCAGGCTCAGCGGCCATGGCTCACGGGCCCAGCCGCTCCGTGGCATGTGGGATCTTCCTGGACCGGTGCACGAACCCATGTCCCCTGCATCGGCAGGCGGACTCTCAACCACTGCGCCACCAGGGAAGCCCTAACAGATGGTTTTTTACTGATAGCAGCTTAGGGGCATTCTCTGCCCCTTCAACAAAATTTGGTTTCAAGTTTCCCAGCCCATGACAAACAGTGTATTGTTTGACTTTACCTCTCTAACTCCCCCCACCTCAATTCAAGAGACACTTATTGAGAATCTGTTTGTATGAAGTTAGGTGTTAACCTTTGAGTTATTAAGCTATACTTTCGTCTGAGCCTTTTTCCTTCTCATCATACAGATCATAATCCTTTACTCTCTAATAATCAGTTCAGCCTGACCAGTGGGAGATCTTCTAAAAATCCTCCAGTATTCATGTTTTCCATCTTAGTGTTCTATTTGTTTATTGTGACATCAGAAGGGATTTCTCCTTCCAGTTTTCTGTCATCATCCAATTCCTTTCCATGGGCCTGGATCTTTTTGCTCTTGGCCTCCTCAGTGTAGTGCTTCATTTCTACTTGGAAACGCATTACCAGAAACTGCCACTCTTCTGGGACTGCAGACACTCTTTTAACCTTTTTAACTACAATCTCTTTTTTCCATGCCTCCCATTTCATCTCTCCCCTGCTGCTTTTTTATCTTCACTATAATCTCTACGCCTTTCACCGTTGTATTTTTTATCAGCCTCTTGGCATACTTTGTATCATTATTGATGCTGAATTTGCCCATGGTCACTCATTCCATTTCATTAATAATTTTCCTAACATTCTAGATTTCCTTTCCCCTGAAATGCCTAGCAGTGCTAGAGAGTATCATGATTAATTCTACTGTATCCAACTTGACTTTTTTTATATTATGTTCTCAATTAGGGATCTAGTCCTTAAAAATAACCATTTATGGGCTTCCCTGGTGGCGCAGTGGTTGCGCGTCCGCCTGCCGATGCAGGGGAACCGGGTTCGCGCCCCGGTCTGGGAGGATCCCACGTGCCGTGGAGCGGCTGGGCCCGTGAGCCGTGGCCACTGGGCCTGCGCGTCCGGAGCCTGTGCTCTGCAACGGGAGAGGCCACAGCAGGGGAAGGCCCGCATACCACAAAAAAAAAACACCAAAAACCATTTATGTTGGCACCATTTAATAAGCCATCTCTTTCCTAACAATTTGACACCTTTATTATGTATTAATTTTTCACAGATACTTAGATTTATTTCTGGACTCTCTTCGGGTCCTGCTGTCTATATATGTCCTGAGCCAATACTTCATCATTTTGATTATAGTAACATTATAATAAATTTTAATAACAGTTAAGGATATTGGCTATTCTTAGGCAGTTACTTTTCTGCATGCATTTTTTTAATGGCCATATTATTTTATTTATTGATTGATTGATTGGCTGCATTGGGTCTCTGTTGCTGCACACGGGCTTTCTAGTTGCAGCAAGCAGGGGCCATACCCCTTTGCGGTGGCTTCTCATTGCAGTGGCCTCTCATTGCGGTGGCCTCTCCCATCACGGAGCACAGGCCCCAGGCACGTGGGCTCAGCAGTTGTGGCACATGAGCCCAGTAGTTGTGGCTCAAGGGCCCTAGAGCCTAGGCTCAGCAGTTGTGGCTCATGGGCCCAGTTGCTCTGTGGCCCGTGGGATCCTCCCATACCAGGGCTTGAACCCACGGACTCCCAACCACTGCGCCACCATAGAAGCGTCTGCATGCAGTTTTTTTTTTTTTTTTGGCTGCATTGGGTCTTCATTGCTGCACGGGTTTTCTTTAGTTGTGGCGAGCAGGGGCTACTCTTTGTTGTGGTGCACGGGCTTCTCATCATGGTGGCTTGTGGAGCATGGGCTTTAGGCACGCGGGCTTGAGTGGTTTTGGCACCTGGGCTCAGTAGTTGTGGCTCGTGAGCTCTAGAGCGCCGGCTCTAGTGACACACGGGCTTAGTTGCTCCACGGCATGTGGGATCTTTCTGGACCAGGGCTCAAACCCGTGTCCCCTGCATTGGCAGGCGGATTCTTAACCACTGTGCCACCAGGGAAGCCCCTTGCATGTATTTTTAAATCTCTTTTTTTTTTCTAACTGCAAAAAAAAAAATCTTATTAGGATTCATAATGGAATTGTCTTAAATATGTCTTTTTCCCTCTTGATCAGTCTTAGCAGAAGTATTTTAAAGGTTGTTTTGGCTTTTACAAAAAAACAATTTTTGTCTTTTGTTCTTTTTCTCTATTATAAGTTTGTTTTCTTTCTCTTAATTAACTGAGACTTAATAATAAAGAGTGAGTTAAGAGTTATGAACTCTGGGGAATTCCCTGGTGGTCCAGTGGTTAGGACTCCGTGATTTCACTGCTAAAAAAAGTTATGAACTCTGTAAGAGAACATGCTACTCAGCAGATTGGGAGAGGTAGCAGTTATTGAAAAACTAGACGTCATTGTTTACAAATCAATGAGTGAGACTCTTCACCAAACCAATTATTCTTCCGTCTTATTAGTCTAGAAATTAAAACATGCATATGTAATTTAGGTCTAAAGTTATTAATCAGTATATTTATCGTCTATGTATAGGGTGTTAGAACAGTCTTCACTCTGACCCTCTGAACTTAATATATTAGAAAATATAAAAGTAGAAAGTAAAAAGGAAATTACCAATAACCCAAGCCATAATTATTTTTTAACTTTTGTTATATTATCTGCCACGGTTTTTTTTCCTTGCTGAATTTACTTTGTGATGCATGGTATTTCATTCCAGTAGAAACAAGCCAGTTCTTCCTGATTAAAGTGTCTCAGACTGTCTCCTCATGCATTCTTTTTAGTGAAGAGTTGTGTGACAACCTGAACTGAGTTTGAAGTTACATATTTACATTAAAAAGCTGTTACTGTGCATTGTTCTTATTGTGGACAGGTAGGGATGCCAAGAACTATTCCTTTCCAGGCACATTTCTAGTGAGAAAGGATTTTTTTAAACTTTGTTGATACTTCTATCATCTAATCCCTGTATCTTCAAGATTTTGTTACTTGAATAAAAGCACTTACCTCTGAACATTTTTCTTTTACATCCTAGTTTATAGTTGCTATTCTTTTAGCCTTAATTTTCTTTCATATACAAAATACCGCTACTTTCTATTTAGCATTCAGTGAACTAGACAATTCCAAATCAAGAGACAAACATCGCTTATAAAAATGTCAAGTGTGTTACAAAAACTAAATGATACAAATAGCCAAATAGCATTAAGAGTTGGAAAAGGACTTGGAACATTTATATAACAATAACAACCACTCCCACAACAACAGCAAGCTTTCCCCCATACTCCTTGGGATGTTACCTGGATCTGTGAGAACTCTTCAGCCTCTGATACCAAAGTTCATATTTTTCCATCAAAGTGAATACTCTGCCTCTTTCTGAAAGATGTTACACTGTTCTCCCTAGATATTCTGATTCCTATCAAAGTTGCTGCCACATGTAATAGCATAGCCTTATATCTTTTTTTTAATTGAAGTATTGTTGATCTGCAGTATTGTGTACAGCAGTAGTACACAGGTGTACAGCATAGTGATTCAGTATTTTTGCAGATTATGTTCCATCATAGGTTATTACAAGTTAATGGGTATAATTCCCTGTGCTATACAGTATATCCTTGTTGCTTATCTATTTTATATATAGTAGTTTGTATCTGTTAATTCCATACCCCTAATTTTTCCCTTCTCCCTTCCCTCCCCCTTTCCCTCTCCCCTTCGGTAACCACAAGTTTTTTTCTGTATCTGTGAGTCTGTTTCTGTTTTGTATATATATTCATTTGTATTATTTTTTATGGAAATATGACATATAAAAACTTACTTTTTAACTTTTTCTTTTAATCAGACTAATACATGGAATTATTTAAAAAGTCATAGTACTAGAGATGTATACTGGAAAACAGTTGTCCATTGTCCCACTCTCTTCTGTTCCTAGTTTTACTTCCTAGGGGCAGCCACCTTGAACTCTTACAGTTACTCTCCTGGGTATTCCCCTCCACACTTAGAGATAATATGGTTTTAATAGTATTTCTTGATTTATCAATTATAGAAATTATCCACTGATTTTTGTCTTTATGGTCAATGAGAACAAAGCTCTTCCATCCAGCCACCACCACTCCGCTACCTTCCCCCATTCTTCCAACATAAAATTTTTTGTTAGAAGTCAGTGCTCACATTGTTATGATCCGGGTATTGTTTACTACAACTGTGGCTGTCTGGTTTCCGTAGGATAATCATTGCTTTTTTTAGCTTGCTTTTCTATAAGTCTAATAATTTTTTTCTGCAAATGTACCCATAACTTGTCAGTCTTGTTTTTATTGGCTAAGACATATAAGTTCCTTTTTCTCTTTGACCAGGAGAATTGTCTCTTAGAGCCTCCATTTTTCTGCTTTAGTCTAGACTGATGGCTTCCTAGAAGTTATGTGCCGCTCTCATCCATCCTAGGATTACTACCCTGTTTGGAACCTTTCAATTATTTTTTATCCCATGTCATCTTCATTTTAGATTCATTCTCTTTTTTTTTCCCCAAAGCACATCTTATGGTGGCTTTCTACAAAAGGGTACATGTTAAATATATATGTATTTTAGCCCTTCCATACCTACAAAGGGCTTTCTCTGTAGTACTGACATTCTGTGAGCCAGGAAGGGCAAAAGAGCTAAGGAGTCTATAACTTTAGTATGTTGTCTCTTTTCACCCCAGCCCTCTTTTTCCTGATGATATTGGACTTGTGAAACTTTAGTCCTTTGAATAAGGCCAGCTGGTTTCTGGTTGCACAATCCATGTCTCTGTTTATACTAATTTCATATTCAGTGGTGATTATAGCTAAAACTATCAAAGACAACAGTATTTGATCAAAGTAAGTATCCTTTATCTATTGATAAGATTATTATATAATTCAGTATATGATATCAGTGGTCATATTAGAGATTTGATCTTACCTTCTCTATATGTCACAAGATCAGTGAATTTTAGAACATTGAAATGGTTCCAATTAGGATGAACACAGTGTAATTATGACTATTTTTAGGGTTATGATTACTTCTTTAACAAACTTAAGAATTAAGATTGATGTAAAAATCTGAAAATGTAAAACTCACTTAAATCATTAAAAGGTAAGTTTTTAATATACTAACATAATTCAGGTCGTACACAGTTCCTCCTGGAACATTTAGGCCTCTGTTTGCTGTCAGTAATGGGCTGGTCAGGGTGAAGCCTAGTATAATACTTGAAGAAATGTATAAAGTATAATAGGTACAGTATGGAATGGTAAAGGGAATTGGGATTATTGAAGAATAGTACATTTTTAGTGGTTAGATTTCTCTTTTGGCAGCATTCAGCTACCACTCAGTTGTGTAACATGTCTGTCATATTTTTTCTGTTATAGATTGCCATTTGACATAATATCAACTATTAACCTAATAGTGATCTTTTGGTGGGGAAGATAAAAATACTACATTCCAATTCATATTGACTTTAATAAATGATTGAAAAGCATGGGAATTTGAAAAAATGTTTCCTGGAATAAAAATAATACAGTAGTTTTATCAGTCATCAATCATGCCTACATAATGGATCACCATGGATGAATGGTGACAAGGAGGAAGGATATTACTATAGATCTGTTAAGCACAAGTTTGTCTAAACCCTTCTGTATGTACTTTTTTCTAGCCTCAGTTGTTCACCTGTTGTAGGATTGAAAATTTTCTATTGAGACTCTACAAGGTTGTTAACACACCTGAGCTAATGCTTTGTCTGCTGTCATATTTCCATTCTTACAAATTATTCAGTTTTGCCTGTTTTTTTAAAGTTTATATAAATGGAATCATATTTTAATCTTTTGCAACTTGATTTGACATTCTGTTTCATATGGCTGGGGTTCATTCATTTTCACTCATGTGTTGTATTTCCTGGTATATATACTACAGCTTATTTATCTGCTGGTTGGTAATAGACATTTCAGTTAGTTGTTCAGTGACAGTGCTGCTTGGGAGATTACTCTACTTGCCTTTAGGTATACATGTGCAAGAGCATCTCTAGGGCAGTGGTTCTTAGAGATTTTGGTTAGAATCTGCTGTTTCCACCCTAACTTAATACCATAGATTTCCTACTGATTTGGAATACCAATAATAGCATCTTAAAAATCATGGGGTTTTCTGGTCTTTTTCCTGACCACAGTGTTCCATTGTTTATTTTTGAGTCAGTTGCACAGTTTCAAGTTGCCTATTATTCATGATCCCTTCTTTCTTATTAATAGAACCTGGATTTAATTGAGTGGTAGTGTACCTAGCTAATTATAATTGCTGTAACTATTAAATAAATTTTAATATTTAATAGTGCCAGTTTTCCTCCTCTAATTATTTCTCAGAATTTCATTCTGTTTTTTTCTTCCATATGACCTTTAGTATTATTTTTGTCAACTTTGAGATTGAATCAACTTTAAAGGGTTAATAGGGGAAGATTTTTGCATATTCAATATAACACGTACTTCTGCTCAAAAATAAAGTGCATATTCTCCTTTTAAGCAAAACTTCTATAACCCTCAGAGTTTTGGTTTTTTTTTTACAGTCTTCATGTCAGCCCAGTCCATTTATAAGTTTATTCTTAGGTATGTTATATTTTTTGTTGCTATGGGGAGGGAGTGAAGGGAGTCTTCACTAATAGTGAAGGAAGTCTTTTCAATTTTTAAGAGGATATACATTTACAAAGATAAAAATTAAAAGGTAATAAAGATAGAAACTGATAAATCTCCCTCCTCCCCGTTTCTAAATCATCTAATGTTCCTTTCTCCACAAGCAACTATTTCTTATGGATAATTTATGCACATTTAATCGAGCACTCTTATATTTCTATTTTTATTATGGAAAATGCAAACATACCTGAGAATAAAATACTGCAATGTGCCTGTTTTCAAGCTTCAGCAGTTATAAACTATATATGTTTTAAGCAAATTCAGATACCATATTATCTCCACCTTTGTTTCCTGTGGGTGTGTATTAAACCAACTTCATTTATTTTAAATCAACTTACTGAGAAGGCAGCCTAAGGAGAAAACATGAACGATATGAATTAGGAGTTAAGATACATGAAGAATAAAGGTAGAAGTTTGAACATAGTTAACTAAAAGTTTTATTGTAAGGAAATAGAACAATGCCACAACAATAGTCAAAGATAAAGTTGCTGAGAATTTCATATAACTGTCAAAGATACTAAACCTTGGATACAAAAAGTCCATCAAATAGTTAGATTAAAACATCATTATGAAAATGCAAAACACCAAAGACAAAGAGAAGAATTTAAAAGCTGCCAGATAAAAAGATTACCCATAAGTGAATGACTGGCAATTTCATTGACAAGAGCAGTGAAGGACAGTAAGTAGTGGGATAATGTTTTCAGAGTATTGAGAGAAAATAGCAGGCAGCCTAGAATTTTATACCCAGGAAAATTTAACCTGTTGTAACATGCCGTAAGCATGTCTACCAAAAAACATTTATCACTCAATTGCAGAGGATTTAAAACATTCCCTTAAAAAATTTTAAATCAAGGGAAAAAACAGTGATGCCTGCCATTATCACATATTTGACGCATGTTAGAATTCCTAGCCAGCAAGATAAGGCAAGCACAGGAACTAAATGGTATAAGAAATGGAAAGGAAGAAACACAACTGTACGTCATTATTATATTGTCCTTCTTTTTTTTTTTTTCCGGTATGCGGGCCTCTCACTGTTGTGGCCTCCCGTTGCAGAGCACAGGCTCCGGACACGCAGGCTCAACGGCCATGGCTCACGGGCCCAGCCGTTCCGCGGCATGTGGGATCCTCCCGGACCGGGGCACGAACCCGTGTCCCCTGCCTCGGCAGGTGGACCCTCAACCACTGCGCCACCAGGGAAGCCCATATTCCTTTTTTTTTTTTAAAGTCATTTAGCTGTGGGCCCTACAAAAACTAGGAATGGGCTGGATTTGACCCACAGGCTATAGTTTGCCAACCCCTGATCTATGAAGTGAAAAGTTGAACTAAAATATATTTCTTTTTTTGTGTGTGTGGTATGCGGGCCTTCCTCTGCCGTGGCCTCTCCCGTTGCGGAGCACAGGCTCCGGACGCGCAGGCCCAGCGGCCACGGCTCACGGGCCCAGCCGCTCCGCGGCACGTGGGATCCTCCCAGACTGGGGTGCTAACCCGGTTCCCCTGCATCGGCAGGCGGACGCGCAACCACTGCGCCACCAGGGAAGCCCCTAAAATATATTTCATTTTGACATCATATTGTCTTAATTGGGGGATTCTTTTTTTTTGTTTTTAATTTTGCCTTTTTTTTTAGCATCTTTATTGGAGTATAATTGCTTTACAATGTCGTGTTAGTTTCTGCTGTATAACAGAGTGAATCAGCTATATTCATATGTATATCCCCATATCCCCTCCCTCTTGTGTCTTCCTCCCACCCTCCCTATCCCACCCCTCTAGGTGGTCACAAAGTACTGAACTGATCTCCCTGTGCTGTGCAGCTGCTTCCCATTAGCTATCTATTTTACATTTGGTAGCGTATATGTGTCAGTGTTACTCTCTCACTTCGTCCCAGGTTGCCCTTCCCCCTCCCCGTGTCCTCAAGTCCATTCTCTACATCTGCGTCTTTATTCCTGTCCTGCCCCTAGGTTCATAAGAACCATTTTTTTTTAGATTCCATATGTATGTGTTAGCATACTGTATTTGTTTTTCTCTTTCTGAC
>NC_041233.1:96520917-96533540 GCF_002837175.3 Physeter macrocephalus
TTCCATGTCCTGGCTATTGTAAATAGTGCTGCAGTGAACATTGTGGTACATGACTCTTTTTGAATTATGGTTTTCTCAGGGTATATGCCCAGTAGTGGGATTGCTGGGTCGTATGGTAGTTCTATTTTTATTAACTGGGGGATTCTTGACTTAATCTCATTAAATGTGTATGTAGTTTATCATATATATGATATGATTTAACCTTTTATCGGAAGTAATTCTTACTCTAACCATTTAGAACTCTGCTGAAGAACTTAGAATTTATGTGTTTGTGACTCAGGTTTCAAGAACATTATTTATTCGTCATTTATTTATTCATCAGAAACTCTTTCCTGAGATTACTGGAAGAGGGATGGTCTTTGCCATATCTGCATATCACCGTTAGAATAGTGTCTTTAATATTTTATAATAGACTTATTTTTAACTTAAGTATATTTGGGGATGGAAAATAAGTAGAAAATCGATATTATTTGGAACAAATCAAAGGTAATTGTAAAAATAAAACAGAGCAGTGTCATTTGCCAGAAAATCCTGAAACTGAGTCATTGTTTTTGTTAAAAAGAGATTAGCAAACTTTTAGAGATGTTAAAGGTAAGTTAACAACAAGCTGATTAATGTGGAAGTTTGAAAGAGAACTGAAAAAAAACTTTCTCACTGATGCTTCATGTAGCTACAGTCATCTTGAGTTGCCTTATACTAGGAAACCTTTTCATAACTGATAGCAGTTGAGTCTTATTAAAGAAACTCTACGGCTCCCTAAGTTGTTCAATTGAAACACCAAGTTCTATTATTAAAGATTTTTTGATAGTAAGCGGGTAAAAGATTTTGCAGGTTTATTTAGTAATCTCTAATCCATAACCAGTGGTCTCAAGCATTCAGGTCCTTAATTTTTAATGATAGTTTCAGGAAACTCAGTACAAATATTCTTTGAAGATAAACTTTAAGAGGCTTAAGTCTTTAGACTGGCTATTTGACATAAAAGGGATTTATTCCTTTGCTGCTAACTTGCCTCTGAAGAATGTATTAGCATTCATAATGCAAGCAGAGTAATACACTGCGAAGGAAGTTAGAGACATGTTGATTAACTAAGGTTAATTAGTTAATTGTAGATCGAGAATTAGAACCAATATCACTTGAGTTCTAACCTAGTTATCTTTACAATTCTGCTTCTTGACAAACTCTGTAAGTTGCATCCACATTATAGGCTTCAGGATATCACTAACAGTTCATAGTGTGCAGTTGTTTTTTACCAGCTTCTGCAGTCATGTGAGCTATGGATACTGTTAGTCTCAGAGAAGTTAGACACTTTGCCTAACAGCATAGTTAATTAATAGTAGAACCAAAATTTGAATCATTATGATTTTTTACCTAAGTAAAATTCATTCTTCATCTGTTATTTGGGTCTAAGCTTTCTCTTACAAGCTTAGACTCATTCTGTCACTCCCAGAAATTCCCAAGCCCTTTTCCTTTCCCCTTTAGTTTTTTAGTTCCTTTATACCTTTTACTTCTTGTCTTCTGCCCTTGTGAGTACCTCCAGGACACTGTTAAAAGGAAGCAGAGATAGTGGTATCCTTGTTTTATTCTAAATTTAAAAGGTAGTGCATCAGACATTTACTAGTTTGCTATAAATTTTCGGCAGATACCTGTCATCAAGTTATGAATGTTTCCTTTACTAAGACTATTTTTTTGTGTGTGTGTGTGGTATGCGGGCCTCCCCCTGCCGTGGCCTCTCCCGTTGCGGAGCGCTCCGGACGCGCAGGCCCAGCGGCCACGGCTCACGGGCCCAGCCGCTCCGCGGCACGTGGGGTCCTCCCAGACCGGGGCGCGAACCCGGTTCCCCTGCACCGGCAGGCGGACGCGCAACCACTGTGCCACTAGGGAAGCCCTAAGACTATTTTTTTAATCATAAGTGAATTTGGAATTTGATTAGGTGCTTTCTCTTCATCTGTTGAGATAATCACTTGATTTTTTTTCTCCTTTAATAGGTTTATATAGTAAATGAAATATATCCATTTCCTGTTATTAAATCTCTCTTGCATTTCTGGGATGTACTTGGCTTATTTATGATATAGTAATATCATCGTTTTTATTTTTAGAATGAATTTGTAACTACTAATTTAACTTCCTTTTAGTAGTAATAGGGTGATGCATTATTTTAATTTCTTCTTGAATCAACTTTAGTAAATTTTTTCCTGGAATTTATTATTTTGTGTAATCTTTAAATGTATTGACTTATAGTTGTTCATAATGTACGTACTCTTAGGACCTGTATGAATAGATCTTTTAGTTGTTGGGGAAGCTTTCTGTTTTTGGTTTCTTTGTTTGATCTTTAGTTCATTCATCCATTTTAGTGTCTGTTAAGGACCTACTAAGTGCAGTGTCCTGTGCATTAACTATTCTTGAAGCTTTTAGTATTGATTTTTCTCATTACTCTCACCTAGAATAATCCAGGACCCCATAGCACAGCCATAGCATGAACTCCCTGGATTCAAACTTTGTGATTTCATTTTTATACATAGAAAAATAAATAATACATAAAAATACATAGATAATGGTTATAGGACTATTGTATATATTTTTCAATATATAACATGATATATTTTTGCACATGTATATAAAAATAAATAACACAAATAAGTGGTTTGGGGGCTGTGATCTATAAGCGTGAAGAAATATATAAATTTGTTACCCCTTTAATGTGGCTGATTTGTTTGGACCGAAGTAAAAGGGGTATTATTCCTACTTGAAAGATTATACTTGAAAACTTGCTGGGTACAACTTACTTAATGAAGGACGTTGAATACGTTGTTCCCTGAATATTCATCTTTCATCGGACGATTTTTAACATAGCTACTTAGTGACTAAGTATTATCCTGAGCACTGAGGAACAAAATGAGTCAATTTCAGAAGTGTTTACTTTATTAGTAAATTCTACTAGAGAAACATTTTTTAAGGAACCATATAGCTGAAATATCACCCATCTTACTGTAGTTAAAGAAAATACTGATTGTCACACCATGAGACTCTTCAAATATAAAGTATATTTAACGGATGGCTGTATACCTTTGCATGCAGTAGGTATAGAACATGATGAATTGAAGAGTTTTTTGTAATAAAAGTTATTCTAAGTAAATTTTTCTCCCTTTTCGACCTTATTAAACTTCCACATGAACATGGCAGTCTTGACAAATATCTCTGGAGCTATTATATGTTAAGGGTATTCTTATTAGTAGGCTACACCACTAGTGTCTGTCCACGTGACTGGATGAGAGAAAGGCTGATTTTCTTCTCTTTCTAGAGGTCTTGGTCCGTTCCCTGTTCTGATCCATGTTTGATTGCAAGATCACCTTTCATAAAGGGTGAAGGAGTGGGGATTGTGGTAATAATCCTTTGTGAACCTTCACTAGAATCTGTTCCTTTGTGACCCTTCTGTAGAATTTTGGCACCTCTTAATTTGGATTGTGATCTAATGCTTGAACTAAGCAGTTGATAGGTATCAGGAGGCCCAGGAAACATATTATGAAATCGTATGAAAAATATATCTTTGCATATATTTCTCTGTGTGTGGGCACCATAGCTTTCCTTTGATATCCAGTATGAGTTCTACTTGAAAGGTTAATCAATGTGTGTATATGTTTGGGGAAAAGAGTTGAAAGGAGGAGGAAGGAAAAGGAATATATTACTAGTAGTATAACAATATATGATGTCTTAATCCATTGCTAGTAAATACTGTGGAACAATAGCCAGTGAGTGATAGTGACTGTTTTAGGCTATCAGTTGTAGGCATAGCCATGCAATAGTTGGTTTAAAACTTGCATAAGTTTCTCCCAAAGCCAAAGATTCTAATTTAGAGAATATCATTCAATTCACAGAAGTGTATAGGAAAAACACTTTAAAAAATAGATACTTGGCAAGAGCTTAACCAAATGTTAACAGAAATTGTTGTTTGGATGTTATTAAGCTTTTCGGAAACACACAGGCTTTAAATTGCAAGGAAAACGTGTATTAGAAACCACAAAATAAATATTTTTATATTATATAAAACCCAAAATTGTTAATTCATTTTCTCTTTTGGGTAACCTGGCAAATTGAGATTGAAATCTGTTGTGAATGTGACCAAAAATATATCTTTATTCAATTTCATGTAAGAACTTTTAAATAGTTTTACTGTCATTGCCTCTTACGTATTTATTGACCTTTTGTTTAATAACTTTGGGTTGATTTTAGGCCAACAGCAAAATGGAAATGAAAGAGATTGCTAAATACAAGATGCTATGGAAAATGAACTCAGCTACTGAACCTTTATTTGTTACTGGTATAGATGTCAATCCTTTGAAAAAATTCACCATTCCCAAGATCAGGAGGACAGCTGGGAAAGGTAATATTTCTATGGAAGATGGGATTATTTCATAACTGTTACTATATTTCTCTGATTCTTAGTTTATGCTCATCTTCTATTTTGACTCTACATAAAATTAGGTTAAGTCAGGCTTTTAATTCCTTACATACACATGTACTTTTGGTTCCACACAAAATAAAATAGACACATGTCTCCTATCCCTCCCACTAAATACACCTAAAAACACTGGACATCATACATAAAACAAACATAAGAAGACTTTGAAAAGGTGGAGAGAAGATGAATCAGTGTGGGACCCTGGGAGTTAAGGACTAATGTAGCATTAAGTTCTCTGGATTTTCTGTTTGTTTCCTCCATGTCTCAGATTGGGTGACCACAACCCAGGAATGCCAACTTTTACAGACACAAAAAGCCCTAAGAAAAGTCTGTTCTGTCTTGCCAGGGACTGGGAATGGGGTATCCTAGAATGACAGAAACCTATTTGATAGTGAACATGCTATTCCTGCAAAACACTAGGGGGAAAAAAAGAAATAGGCCCTACACCTTTGTCAGCAGAGGCTAAGTGGAGGGCCTAGACTTCCACCTCTGCCTCTCCCCTTCCACCTGTGCCTCTCCCCTTCCACCTGTGCCTCTCCCCTTCTTGGAACCTTATACGTTCCCTTCTCTGCTATCCCATGCCCCTTCAGTGTCAGTGGGTTTCCACTCTTGCCCTGTGGTGATGAGTTGCCCCTTCTCAGTGGGAGTAGAGTCAGTGAAGGCCAAGTGGGGAGCATAGACTCTGTCACACACACCAGTAACAAGGCATCTGTCCCACTCCCACAGTGTCAGTGGAGGCTGAGTCAGGAGCATGGACTTGTACCCCTTTCTCATGGTAACAAGACAGCTGCACCCCACCCCACCCCCCGCCCAGGGTGTCCGTGGAGAGCCAGGACGTCCTGGTGGTAAAGAGTCAGAGTCTTCCCCACCCCCAGCCTTTCCCTACTGGCACAGTCCCTTGCTGGCTTAGTTTTAGTAGAGGCTTGTTAAACCACAAGATTGAATATGATCTAGAGTCTCTTAACAATACCCCAAATGACCAAGATATTAAAAAAATCACTCATCGTACCAACAACCAGTAAAATCCCAACTCAAATGAGAAAAGATGAGTCAACAGATGCCAACATCACGATAAAACAGATGTTGGAATTATCTGACAAGGCTTTTAACATAGCCATCGTAACGATGTTTCAACAAGCAATTACAAACACTCTTGAAACAAATGAAAAAATGGAAAATCTCAACAAAGAAATGGAAAATGTAATAATGAATTAAGTAGAAGTTTTGGAACTGAAAAATACAATAATTGAAATAAAAAACTGATTGGATGGGTTCCAGAGAAAAATCAAGAAGACTTTGGAAAGAAGCAGTGAATTTGAAGATACAGTAACAGAAATTACCCAGCCTAAACAACAGAGAACACATCAAATTAACAGAGCCTCAGAAACCTGTGGAATAATAATAGAAGACCTAATGTCTTTGTCCTCAGAGCCCCAGAAGTAGAAGAGAGCATAGAGCTGAAAGAGTATTTGAATAAATACTGGCTGAAAATTCCCCAAACTTGGCAAAAGACACAAACCTATACAATCAAAAGGTTGAATAAACCCTAAACACGATAAACCCAGAGAAGTCCATGACAAGGCACATCATAATCAAACTTCTGAAAACTAAGAACAGAAAAAATCTTGAAAGCAACTAAATGTTATTTATAGGGGAAAAAAATTGAATGACAGGAGGTTACTCATTAGAAACCATGGAGCCCAGAGGAAGTGGCACAACATTTTTTAAGTGCAGAAAGAAAAGAACTGTCCCCAGAAAAAATATTCTTCAGGAATAGAACTGAAGTAGACATTCTCAGATGAAGTAAAACTAAGAATTTTTTATTGGTAGATCTTAGTTTAGAATGGCTAAACAAAGTTCTCCAAATAGAAAATGACAAAAGAAAGAAGCTGGGAACATTTGTAATGAAGGAAGAACAAAGGAGAGTAAAAATATAGGGAAATATAATAGACAGTCCTCCTCTTGAGTTTTTTTGTTTGTTTGGTTTTGGTTTTTTTTGCAGTAGGCGGGCCTCTCACTGTTGTGGCCTCTCCCGTTGCGGAGCACAGGCTCCGGACGTGCAGGCTCAGCGGTCATGGCTCACGGGCCCAGCCGCTCCGCGACATGTGGGATCTTCCCGGACCGGGGCACGAACCCGTGTCCCCCGCATCGGCAGGCGGACTCTCAACCACTGTGCCACCAGAGAGGCCCTCAATTGATTTTTAACAAGGGTATATTGAGTGGAGGAAGGGTAGTCTTTTCATCAGATGTCACTGGAGCAATTGAAAGCTATCCATAGGCAAAAAAAAAAAAAAAAAAAAAAAATAGAATTTCACCCTAACATCACACAAAAATTAATTCAAAATGAATCCCGGGTTTAAATGGAAAATGTGAAACTGTAAGACTTTTAGAAGAAAACATCTCCAGGATCTAGGGTTAGATGAAAAGTCCTTAGCATGATGCCAGAAGCACAATCCAAAAAAAAAAAAAATGTGGTAAATTGGACTCCATCAAAATTTAAAACTTTTATTCTGTGGAAGACTCTGTTAGGAAGGTGAAAAGACAAGCTACGAGTGGGGGGAAACATTTACAAATCATAAATCTAACCAAGGACTCTCATCTAGAACATATAAAGCACCTTCAAAACTCAATAGTAAGAGAAAAGAGAGTGTTACATCCAAGCAGAAAACAGGCAAAAGAAATGAACAGCCATTTCACTAAAGAGGAGGTATGGATGGCAAATAAGCACACAAAAAGATGCTCAACATCATAGCCATTAAGGAAATGCTAATCAGAACCACAGCGAGGTGTCATTTCATGCTGTTAAAACAGCTAAAATAAGAATAGCAATGCCAAAAGCTAGGAAGAATATGGAGAAGCCAAATCAGTCATGCAACCGATGATCAGGTAAGATAGCTCAGCCACTTTTTGAAAAACAGTTTGATGGTTTCTTAAAAGACTAAACATGCAACTACCATATGACCCAGCAATTGCACTTTTGGACCATTTATCCCAGAGAAATGAGAACTTAAGTCCACACAAAAACCCAAACAAAAATGTTTATAGCACCTTTATTTGTAATAGCCAGAAATCGGTAATCACCCTGATTTCCAGTGAGTGAGTGGTTAAAGTATGATGCATCCATACCGTGGGATACTTATCAGCAGTTTTAAAAAATGAGTTACTGGAACAACAACAGCTTGGTTGGATCTCAGAGGGAATATGCTGAATGAAAAAAGCCAGTCTCCACAGGTTGCAAGTACAAAATTCCATTTACAAAACATTCTTGAACTGATAAAGGTATAGAGATGGAGAACAGTTTGGTAGTTTCCAGGATTGAGAGGAAGAGAAGAGGTATGGGGTTACCAGTATGACTGTATGTAAAGGAGTAGCATGAGAGGTGGAAAAGTTGTGTATCTTGATTATAGTGGTTGTTACATGAGTCTACACGTGATAAAATTGCATGGAACTACCCACATACACATAACTGCACATAAAACTGGTACAATGTTAATGGGGACTATAGATTATACCAGTGTCATTTCTCTGGTTTTGATATTTTATTATAATGATATGAAATGTTTCCACCGTGGAGTTTGGGTTAAGGGTATATAGGGCCTCTATAAGAATGTTGTGTGATCTATATTCACTTCAAAATAAGAAGTTAAACACAGGCACACATGCACAAAATCATATCTCATATCTTATGAAATGATCAAACTTTTGTAACAATTGTTACAAATATTAAAGCAAAAATTAGTTTTGTATTAATTTTATTTTAATTTAATAATAGAATTTAAGATGGGAAGGGGATGAAGAATGAGGTTTTTTTGATAAACAGAGGATTGTAATATTTTGTATTAGTTTTGCCATTGTTGTAACTTATTCTGTTGATTGTTAAATACAAAGGACTATTGTTTATGTTAATTAGATTCATATACATGGAAATTGGCTTAAATTATATATATCGTTGATCCTTATTATTCATAGATTCCATATTTGCAAATTCTCCTACTTGCTAAAATTTGCTTGTAACCCCAGCGTCAGTACTCAGCAGCAGTGCTTTCACAGTCATTTGCAGACACGTGTGAGTGGTGAAAAATTTGAGTCACTTGATGCACACATTCCAAGATGAGGCCAGATGAGATGGAGCTCTGCATCTTGCTCCAACTCTCATTATAAATAAGTGTCCATTTCGTCACCTACTTAGTGCTGTGTTGTTTGCATTTTTGTCGGTGATGTCTCCGTTTAAAATGGTCTCCACCATATCATGCTGAAATGCTGTCTAGTGTTCCTAAGCTCAAGGAGTCTATGATGTGCCTTACAGAGAAAATATGTGTCACATAAGCTACACTGGGCAGCACTGTTGTGAGGCAAAAAGCCTAAGAGACTTACAGTCATGGTCCCCGGGGTCAGGAAAATGTTGGGTCTCTCTTGGCTAGTGCTGGCTGACTCACACATTTCAAAAGGTGATAAGGGATGCAGGTAGGCAGGTTCTGCAGAACAGGAGGCTGGGGGAGAATTTTAAAGACACCTGCTAAGTGTTATACAGGAAAAGGTTATGTGGCAGGTTTCGATCCCTGATTAGACTGGCTTGTTTTACCGGGATGTTGGTAAACAAACTTACTGCAGATGGCATTCCAGTTGTCAAAAATGTGACCAGAGGCTGACAGGAACCTAACCCTGTATTTCTCCTAAGACTAATAGTTCAGTATTCACTAATTCACTCTTGGCAGCAACTTTAATAGACTATACCTTTCACAAATAACAAGAATCGACTGTATTCCCCAGTTTCCTCTGAGTCCTCTTCCTTGAGGGTTTTATTCTTTTATGCATCTACTTAATATAGCAATACTTAAAACACTGCTTATTGTCTTCTCAAAGTGTGCCTCTTAGTCATGCCACCACGTCAGCCAAGAGTTTACAGAGATGTTCTGGTATTTTTGCAAGTCAAAATAACCAGTTTACTAGTATATAGGTTGCCTTATTTGGGGGAAATTCAAGAAATATTCATGCACTAACAGTAGCTACCAGGTTAGTGTAGCAGTGTATGTTACAGAGTCTGTACATCCTAAGTTGAAAACAAGTCACCTGAATTCTAGTACTATCTAGTATATCTGTGTCAACTTTTAAGAACTCCCAATAGGTAGTGGAGAAAAACAAGGTTCATATTTTCATTTATACCAGGTATAGGAAGTCTGTATTACTGTTATAGAATCTTAAATATGCCTCCAGATGGTTAAAGAAAATTCCAAATATTTGTTTATTTTGTGTCTTATATTGATACACAGTTGTCATTGTGCAGATGTATAATAATGTCATTTTATTTTATTATTTATTTATTTGGCTGCATTGGGTCTTCGTTGCTGTGCACGGGCTTTCTCTAGTTGCGGTGAGTGGGCTCCTCATTGCGGTGGCTTCTCTTTGTTGAGGAGCACAAGCTCTAGGCATGCAGGCTGCAGTAGTTGTGGCACACGGGCTCAGTAGCTCCGTGGCATGAGGGATCTTCCAGGACCAGGGTTCGAACCGGTGTTGCCTGCATTGGCAGGCAGATTCTTAACCACTGTACCACCAGGGAAGTCCCAACGATATCATTTTAAACACAAATAACCACTTGCCCTTCTCTTTATTTTTAGTTTACTTGTCACCTTGTTGCACCAATACTAGAGAGTATAGTTTCATACACGATACTCTTAATCAGTGCCGGCTTGATGTAAGCTGTGATCTACAGTCTTCGTGGCAGTTTGGAGATACAAAACTGATTCACAATGAGGAGCTGGAAAAAAATTTTATTTCTAAGAGGTAAGTTACTGTGACCTAAGGAAGTTTGAGATTTTGTTTGTTTTTGCTGTGAGGTTTTATATGAATCTGTTATTTCTGCCATTTGAGATTTGATAAGTATTACTAAGAAAATAAGTACAGAGGTGTTTTATTCCTTATTTTGTTGCCATCTCATAGCCTTTTGTAATAGTAAAAAGCTAAGTGTGAGATTTGGTTAGTAAGTCCTGCACATTAATGTAGCCAGACTTCAGACACGCCCTTCTAATTTTTTTGTGTGTGTGTGGTACGCGGGCCTCTCACTGTTGTGGCCTCTCCCGTTGCGGAGCACAGGCTCCGGACGCGCAGGCTCAGCGGCCATGGCTCACGGGCCCAGCCGCTCCGCGGCATGTGGGATCTTCCCGGACCGGGGCACGAACCCGTGTCCCCTGCATCGGCAGGCGGACTCGCAACCACTGCGCCACCAGGGAAGCCCCCCTTCTAATTTTTTTAATCTTTGTAAGTTTTTCAGAAGCATACATCAGCACATTTATTAAGGAGCCATTTTGTAGATCCTAGTGCCTCCTGCTTAATATAAAATAGCGCTTAAAATATTTAGAACGGAATTTTTTTCTTGACTCAGTCCTTCAGAGACTGAGTTGATGTTTTAATTTGGCGGAGTTGTATCTGGCTATTTCCAACTACTCCACTAGAGCCACAATTTCTGACACTTAACTTTTAAAAAGTACCCCTTCTGGTTTTTGGGAAGGCACGTTCCATTATGTTAGTTAATTAATTAATTAATTATTTTTGGCTGCGTTGGGTCTTCATTGCTGCGCGCGGGCTTTCTCTAGTTGCAGCGAGCGGGGGCTACTCTTTGTTGTGGTGCATGGGCTCCTCATTGTGGTGGCTTCTCTTGTTGTGGAGCACAGGCTCTAGGCACGTGAGCTTCAGTAGTTGTGGCACGTGGGCTCAGTAGTTGTGGCTTGCGGGCTCTAGAGCACAGGCTCAGTAGTTGTGGTGCACGGGCTTAGTTGCTCCGCGGCATGTGGGATCTTCCTGGACCAGGGCTCGAACCCATGTCCCCTGCATTGGAAGGCAGATACTTAACCACTGCGCCACCAGGGAAGCCCCATTATGTTATCTTAGTAAGAAAAAATAAGAGCACATGCAGAGTTCTCATTGTAAACATTTTGTATTTAATACGTTCAGATCCTGTGTGAACACAGTTTTAGCATTTTCATTTTCTGAACTTGCCTCCTTCACCATTTTGCATTTTTAACTTAGAACATAACTATAATTTGATGGACCCACACTTAGAATGCATTTTGGGATGTTTTTGGTCTTTTTTTGTTTGTTTTAGAATCAATTCCTCTTGATTCAGACATGCTACCCGACTTGTTGTCTGCTGGGGAGAATTGGTGAGAATGGCAGAATTAGTTGATGGCATATTTTTTCATCTAAAAATCACAGTTTTGAGCAAAAGTAGAATGGACTGGCTATACACTGCCCCTTCCAGATTGAAATAGTAGTTTGATCAAAAATGAATTCTTGTATTGTTCCTTGATTTTGGTTATATTAGGCATTTTAAAATTGTGTCCTTTTTCATAATGCCCCCAACACTTAATTTTCAACCATTTATTTCTCCCTGTTAACATTACAGAAAAGTTAGAACAACTACCCAACAATACAAGACTTGATAGAACATTCTGAATGACTAATGTGTATAGGATTTATTGGTTTCTTAGGTATTTGCCCAATTAGACAAACTCATTTATCTCCCATAGTACTTTATACTCGTTTTACACGACTTACCACACTATGTTGGTTTTGTCTGATTCCCTTACTACATTATGAGTTTGATCTTATTTGTTTTTTGTGGCCACAGTATGGAACCGAGTCTGGCAACACAGTGGGCACTTAACTGTTAAATTAAGTTACACTTTTATTTCATTGTTTTAAATCAATGAAGGTAGAAAGTACCCTTAAGTAGCCTTAAGGCACAGGTAAAAAAAAAATAAAAGGAAAAATCAGAATTGGTTAGCAGAAGAGAAAAATAGGATGGAGAGATGAAAAGAGAAAGTATTAATAACATTGACTGCCTCTAGCTTTTCTTTTTATTGTTCCCCTTAGAGGAGTTTATAAATCTGTGAACTCAGCAAAAGCAAGTAGCTCCAAAAAGATACCAATCTCCACTTCTTTGTTGTTGTTGTTGTGTTGGCCGTGCTGCACAGCTTGTGGGATCTCAGTTCCCCAACCAGGGACTGAACCCGGGCCACACAGTGAGAGCCCAGAATCCTAACCACTAGGCCACCAGGGAACTCCCCAGTCTCCACTTTTTTTTTTTTTCCCTCCCTCCCACCCTCCCTATCCCACCCCTCTCATGGTCACAAAGCACAGAGGTGATCTCCCTGTGCTATGCGGCAGCTTC
>NC_041233.1:96533766-96534192 GCF_002837175.3 Physeter macrocephalus
TGCCACTCTCTCACTTTGTCACAGCTTACCCTTCCCCCTCCCCATATCCTCAAGTCCATGCTCTAGTAGGTCTGTGTTTTATTCCCGTCCTACCACTAATCTCTTCATGACATTTTTTTTTCTTAGATTCCATATATATGTGCTAGCATACGGTATCTGTTTTTCTCCCTCTGACCCACCTCACTCTGTATGACAGACTCCAGGTCTATCCACCTCATTACAAATAACTCAGTTTCATTTCTTTTTATGGCTGAGTAATATTCCATTGTATATATGTGCCACATCTTCTTTATCCATTCATCTGTTGATGGACACTTAGGTTGCTTCCATGTCCTGGCTATTGTAAATAGAGCTGCAATGAACATTTTGGTACATGACTCTTTTTGAATTATGGTTCTCTCAGGGTATATGCCCAGTAGTGGGATT
>NC_041233.1:96537111-96551821 GCF_002837175.3 Physeter macrocephalus
TTCGGGGTCTTTTGTGTTTCCATACAAATTGTGAAGTTTTTTGTTCTAGTTCTGTAAAAAATGCCAGTGGTAGTTTGATAGGGATTGCATTGAATCCCCCAACCAGGGACTGAACCCGGGCCACACAGTGAGAGCCCAGAATCCTAACCACTAGGCAACCAGGGAACTCCCCAGTCTCCACTTTTTATCCACATTGCATCTACCACTTCTTAAGTGTGAAATCAGCAAAAACACATTAATCATCTAAACATCTGTGTATTAAGTCATTCATTGAGCATTTGAGTGCCTACTGTGTCAGATGTTGTATTTGGTACCCTCAGAGAAAAATGAATATTTTCTCCTCAGCCTTAAAGAGTTTACATTCCAGTGGAGAAGACATACAGCTAAACATAAAATAATGTTATAGTAAGAGGTAGGTGCATAGATGAGGGATTGAGTATTCTTCGTAAGAGTCTTGAGAGATGTTCTGAAGAGTTAAGAACTTGAGCTGGTCTTAATGGGTAAAAACTGAATTCACTTCTTCTTAAGTATATTGTGCTATTTGTATCAGTTTGACCCTTTTTTGTTTTGTTTTATGATAACTTACCTTTAAACATTTCAAATTTATGTGAAAGGGTATCATTTTAAAAATTGTATCTATCTTGTCACTGTGGTTAAATTTGTACTTGGCATCTCAGTTTACATTCTACCCCAGATGAGTAGACTGAGCCATCCATGCTTAATTTCATCTACTTTTATCAATGATTGGTTCCGGGAGAGGGTGCAGACTAAATCAGTTTGGGCCAGTGACACACTGAGGACAGATTGGCTTGTGGGCAGGGCGAGTCTCTGGAAAAGAGAAGCCAGTCTGCTGTGAACAAGGAAGCATGTTGCTCAACCTTTTGATGGCAGCACTCTTGGAATAATGACGATACCAGTTAGATGACCCTCGAGGTGATGACAGCAAAACAAAGAGATGGAAAAAACCTGAATCCTTGAAAACATCTGGAGCTGTGGAATAAGTCAACTGATAAACGCTGCCTGATTTCTGAATTTCTTGTTGTAAGAAGTTAACTCGGGCCTTCCCTGGTGGCGCAGTGGTTAAGAATCTGCCTGCCAATGCAGGGGACATGGATTCGAGCCCTGGTCTGGGAAGATCCCACATGTCGCGGAGCAGCTGAGCCCGTGCGCCGCAGCTACTGAGCCTGCGTGCCACAGCTGTTGAAGCCCATGAGCCTAGAGCCTGTGCTCCACAATAAGAGGAGCCACCGCAATGAGAAGCCCGCGCACCGCAATGAAGAGTAGCCCCCTCTCGCTGCAACTAGAGGAAGCCCACGCGCAGCGACGAAGACCCAACACAGCCAAAAATAAGTAAATAAATAAATAAATTTATTTTTTAAAAAAGTTAACTCAGTTTTAAGCCAGTTTGAATGGTTTTCCATACTTGAAGTCGATAGCATTTAAACTGGTATTGGTACTAGGAACTTGGTACTGGTGTTGAACTTGGTACTTCCACTTGCTAGTGGAAGATTCTAAGATATGGATTTAACTTGGAAGGAGGGCAATAAGGACGCCTCACCGTTCCTAAATGGGAAGTTGGTGATACGTGGGGGCGCAGACCATATATTTTATGAGGCTGTGGTTTGGGGGGAAATTGTACAAAAAAAATTCAGGATATTAAAGTGCCCTGCCCATTTCCTGCTTAGATCCAAGAGGCCTTTAAAATTCAGATCTGGTTAAAAAAAAAATCCTTTGTACTTATGGCCTAGTTTCACAGATCAGCTTTGCAAGATTAGCTTGAAGTAAAGAATTCATCTTTTAACCGGACCTGCCTCCGTGGGCGCCGGAGTCATGTGACCCACACAATGGCTGAGCACCTACTCCAAGGCTTCCCGGCAACGCCGAGTGAAAGCCATGACGGCCGCCGCGGGTTCGGCGGGTCAAGCCGCGGTGCCCATGCTGCTGTGCACGCTGCTGGCGCCCGGCGGCGCGTACGTGCTCGACGACTCCGACGGGCTGGGCCGGGAGTTCGACGGCATCGGAGCGGTCAGCGGCGGCGGGGCAACCTCCCGACTTCTAGTAAATTACCCAGAGCCCTATCGTTCTCAAATACTGGATTATCTCTTTAAGCCAAACTTCGGTGCCTCTTTGCATATTCTAAAAGTTGAAATAGGTGGTGATGGGCAGACAACAGATGGCACCGAGTCCTCCCACACGCACTATGCATTAGATGAGAATTATTTCTGAGGATATGAGTGGTGGTTAATGAAGGAAGCTTCTGAGGATATGAGTGGTGGTTAATGAAGGAAGCTAAGAAGCGGAACCCTAATATCACACTCATGGGGCTGCCATGGTCGTTCCCTGGATGGCTGGGGAAAGGTTTCAACTGGCCTTATGTAAATCTTCAGCCGACTGCCTACTATGTCGTGACCTGGATTGTGGGCACCAAGCATTATCATGATCTGGGAATTTGGAATGAGAGGGCATTTGACATCAGTTATATCAAGGTGTTAAGAAGAATGCTGAACTATCAAGGTCTCCGGCAAGTGAAAATCATAGCGAGTGATAATCTCTGGGAGCCCATTTCTGCTTCTATGCTGCTTGACTCTGAGCTCTTGAAGGTGATTGATGTTATAGGAGCTCATTACCCTGGGACCCGTACAGTAAAGGATGCTAGGTTGACTGCGAAGAAGCTTTGGTCTTCTGAAGATTTTAGCACTTTAAATAGTGGTGTGGGTGCAGGCTGCTGGGGTTGCATATTGAATCAGAATTATATCGATGGCTACATGACTGCCACAATTGCTTGGAATTCGGTGGCTAGTTACTATGAACAGTTGCCATATGGGCGTTGTGGACTGATGACTGCTCAGGAGCCATGGAGAGGGCACTATGTAGTAGAAGCTCCTATCTGGATATCAGCTCGTACCACTCAGTTTACTCAACCAGGTTGGTATTACCTGAAGATAGTTGGCCATTTAGAAAAAGGAGGAAGCTATGTAGCTCTGACGGATGGCTTAGGTAACCTCACCATCATCGTTGAAACTATGAGTCATAAACATTCCATGTGTATATGGCCACTTCTTCCCTATTTCAATGTTTCACAACAGTTTGCTACCTGCATTCTTAAGGGTTCTTTTAGTGAAATACCAGAGCTGCAGGTGTGGTGTACCAAACTTGGAAAACCATCGGAGAGATTTCCTTTCAAACAACTGGATTCTCTATGGCTCCTAGACAGTGGTGGCAGCTTCACGCTGGAACTGCAAGAGGACAAGCTGTTCACACTCACCACGCTCACCACCGGCAGCAAAGGCAGTTACCTGCTGCCTCCGAAGTCCCACCCCTTTCCCTATGTCTGTAAGGATGACTTCAATGTCGATTACCCATTTTTTAGTGAAGCTCCGAATTTTGCTGATCATACTGGTGTATTTGAATACTTTATGAATATTGAAGACCCTGGAGAGCATCGCTTCACACTGCACCAGGTTCTCAATCAAAGGCCCATTACTTGGGCTGCTGATGCATTCAACACCATCAGTATTATAGGAGATTACAAATGGTCCAATTTGACTATAAAGAGTGATGTGTACCTAGAGACCCCTGAAAAGGGAGGTGTGTTCATTGCTGGAAGAGTGAATAAAGGTGGTATTTTGATTAGAAGTGCCAGGGGAGTTTTCTTCTGGATTTTTGCAAATGGAACCTACAGAGTTACAGGTGATCTAGCTGGATGGATCATACATACTTCAGGACATGCTGACGTTACAGCAAAAAAATGGTATACACTCACTTTTAACTATTAATGGTGGTTTCTCTCCTGGCATGCTGCATGGCAAGCCTCTCTGGAAAAACGTCTCTGTGAACTTCCTGAAGAATGGCTGGGCCGTGATTGGAACTCACTCCTTTGAATTTGCACAGTTTGACAACTTTCGTGTGGAAGCCACACACTAATACTAACAGAGTGCCATAGAACACTCTCTGGATTTTCTTTCTTTTTGGTTTTGGTTCAGAGCCATTTCTGGTTTTGATGATCAATATAGGAGCCTTTTGGAAGCTATAAATAATGGGGAGTAAATGAGGAGAAAAATATATTTTTGCTTCATCATCTTGAAGATTTTTTTTTTTTTAGAATTCCAAGGGGAAACAGATGAATCTTTAATATGACCTGATATGTCCCGTAGATAGGACACTAGGTACACTGGTCCCATCCCGCAGAGTGGTTTGGGTGTTCAGACCTCGAAGCCTTGTGTTAATGCTGAGGTAGTTCTCATCATCTTATTTGCACATGATCATGCAGATGACAAGGACTTGATCATCACTGTGATGTATCTATTCATGCTGACTGTCTATCTAGTGAGCTGGTGTCCTCGTTGTGGGTAATGCTGCCATAACAGGAAGCTGAAGAACACTGGAAATACTGCCTTTTTTTATTGTTGTTCGTATTACCTTTATTTTATTTTTATTAAAAAAAATTTTTTAACGTCTTTATTGGAGTATAATTGCTTTAAAAAAAAAGAATTCATCTTTTCCAAAGTTAGTGTGAATATGGGTTTAAAAGAAAGGAGGTTTAACAAGAGATAAGTATGAGGCAAATCTGAAGTAAGTATGAAGCACAAATCTGTTGCCTTCAACCTTTCCCAGATACCTCTTTTTAAGCATTTTCTACCTGGTAAATGGAACTACTCAACTTTATGCAATAAAGATATATTTTAAATGCAGTCTGTGGAAAGAAATGGATAGTTTCAAATGGTAATGCAGTGGGTAAAGACCATTCTAAATTCAGGGCCTTGGGAAATGGGAGGGTCTCAGAGGCTTGTTGCCAGGAGACTGGAGTTCCTAATAACAACCATTGTCTAAACAAGATCATGCTATGGTTCTCCTAGCCTTTGGAATTTTGAGGGCCAAGAATCCTAGCTATTTCTTTCTAGAAGGATATACTTTGTGCTAAGGGCCAATTAACACTGACCATTGTGTCATTCTTCACTTCTCTAAATTTAATTGTGGTTACTCGACATTTTCTTCACCAATTTATTTTTCATGTTGGTAACTTAACCTTGTAACCATATGCTGCCTAAATGGATGTTGACTGTATGAGTCTACCTCCAGACCCACTTGAAGGGAAGGCGTATTACTCACATCATTGATCTGAAGTTAGATGCAGTAACTCGGTGAGACTGGATTGTTCCCTTTTTGTGAGGTGGATTGACCTTGCTCGGTGTGAGCATGAGCATTTTTGAAAGTATAAGTGTTGGAAGAAGGGTGTGTCTAAAGGGGAACCAAACGAGTAGACTGCAGTCTCCCTAATAGTTCTAGATTGTCTCATATAATTAGTCTAAACTCTTTGTCCCATTCCCCTTGCCTTTGTTGGTTTACTGATGTACACGCATAGTCAATATGGTTCGGTATAACACAGTATGAGGCTTTCTTGGAAATCCTGGGAAGGTGAAGTCAGTGTCTCTATTGGTGTCTGTGGGCAAGGGAGCAGGTAGGCCTAGTTGCTGCTGGCAGCTCTCTTATGACCACAAGAGGAGCCAGGCAGAGAGAAAGATAAAGCTATGGACAGCGGTATAGAGAGTCAAGGAAAGGAAACTTGAGTTTCTAATATTGTTGAGGGACTAAATAATTTCAGATTCTTCCTGTGGTAGCCAGCATAATGCTCCCCCAAAGATGCCCACACTCTGATCTCCACAACCTTTAAGCTAACAAAAAGGACTTTGAAAATGTGATTGAGGTCACAGACCTTGAGTTTGGGTGATTATTTTGGGTAATCTGGGTGGGCCCGATTTAATGATATGAGCTCTTAATCTTAAAAACTTAAGAGGAAGACAGAAGAGTGAGAGACTGAAGGAAGAAAGAAAAGTATGAGAGGGATTCAGCTTGCCTTTGCTGGCTTTAAAGATGCAGGAAAGGTGTTATGAACACACGTATTGTCTGGAATTTGGGGATCGCTTTTGGCTAACAGCGAGCAAGGAACTGGGATCTCAGTCCTCCAACTGCAGGTGATTGAATTCTGCCAACAAGGAAAGAGATCCTCCCCTAGAGCCTAAGAAAGAAACGCAGTCTAGATGACACCTTGATTTTAGCCCCATGAGACCCATGTCAGACTTACGACCTACATAACTGTAAGATAACAAACTTGATTTGTTTTAATCCACTAATTGTGCGGTAATTTCTTAGAGCAGCTATATACTGCCTTATCTCTGGACTTTTGTGTGAGCTAGAAAATATCTTTTTTTCCCTCCAGTTTTGTTAAAATATGATTGACATATAACATTGTGTATGTTTAAGGCATACAACGTGATTATTTGATACACATATACAGGGAAGTGTTTACCATAGTAAGGTTAGTTAACACATCCTTCACCTCACACAATTACCATGTTGTCGTTGTTACAGTGAGAACATTAAAACTCTACTCTTACAGCACCTTGCAAGCATACGATATAGTATTATAAACTATAGTCACCACTCTGTAACTTAGATCCCTGGAACTTACTTATCTTATAACTGAAAGTTTGTACCCTTTGACTACCACCTCCCCATTTCCCGCACTCCCCAGACCCTGGAAACCACCATTCTGCTCTGTTTCTATCAGCTTGGTGTTTTTAGATTCCACATGTAAGCGAGATCATCTGGTATTTCTCTCTCTGACTTATTTCACGTAGCATAATGTCCTCTAGATTAATCTGTGTTGTTGCAAATGGAAGGATTTTCTTCTTTTTGTGGCTGAATAGTATCCCATTGTGTATATATGCCACATTTATCCATTCATCTGTCGAACTTAGTTGCGTCCACATCTTGGCGGTTGTGCATGGCGCTGCAGTGGGTGTGGGGGTGCTGGCATCTCTGAGACACAGTGACTTCATCTCCTTCAGACATCACCCAGGAGTGGGAGTGCTGGGTCATATGGTGGTTCTATTCTCAATTTTTTGAGGGATCTCCATACTGTTTTCCATAGTGGCTGTACCAGTTTACATTCCCACCAAGAATGCACCAGGTTCCCTTTTCTCCTCGTCCTCACCAGCACTTGTTATCTTGTCTTTTGAGAATAGCCAATCTAACAAGTGTGAGATGATATCTTACTGTGATTTTGAATTGCATTTCCCTGATGATTAGTGATGTGTAGACCTTATTAAGTACTTGGCCATCTGTACATTTTCTTTGGAAAAATGTTTCTTCAAGTCTTCTTCCCATTTTTTAATCAGATTGTTTTTGCTGTTGAGTTTATGAATTCCTTCTGTATTTTGAATATTAACCCTTTACCAGATGTATAGTTTGCAAAAACTTTCTCCCATTCTGTAGGTTCTCTTTTCCTTTTCTTGATTCTTTCTTTTTGCCATGCAGAAGCATTTTAGTTTGAGGTCGTCTCATTGTTGATTTTTCTTTAGTGCTTGTGCTTTTGATGTCATATCCAAAAAAATCATTGCCAAGACCACTATCAAGGAGGACTTTTTCCCTATGTTTTCTTACAGGAGTTTTATTGCTTCAGGTATTACCTCTAAGTCCTTAATCCATTTTGAGTTAAGTTTTTGTGAGTGGTGTAAGATAGGAGTCCAGTTTCACATTTTTGCATGTGAATATCCATTTTTCCCAGCATCATTTGTTGAAGAGACTGTCCTTTCCTCATTGAGTTTTCTTTGTCCCCTTGTTAAATATTATTTGACCATATATGCGTGGGTTTATTTCTGGGCTCTTGATATTCTGTTCCATTGGTCTATATGGTTTTTTATGCCAGTACCATACTGTTTTGATTTCTGTAGCTTTGGGATATACTTTGAAATCAGGATGTGTGATGCCCCAGCTTTGTTCTTCTTTCTCAAGATTGTTTTGGCTCTTGGGGTCTTATGTGGTTCCATTTAAATTTTAGGATCGTTTTTCCTGTTTCTGTGAAAAATGCCATTAGAATTTTGATAGAAATTGCCTTGAATCTGTAGATGGCTTGGGGTAGTATTGACATTTTAACAATGTTAACTCTTCCAATCTGTGAACAAGGGATATCTTTCTATTTTTTGTGTCTTCTTCAGTTTCTTTAATTAGTGTCTTATAGTTTTAGGTGTATAGCTCTTTCCCTTCCTTGGTTAAATTTATTCCTAAGTATTTTGTTTTTGATGTTATTGTAAGGAGTTGTTTTCTTTACATCTTTTTCAGATAATTCATTGTTGGTGTGTAGAAACACAGTGATTTTTTTTTATGTTGATTTGTATCCTGAAACATCACTGAATTGGTTTGTTAGGTCTAATAGTTTTTTTGGTAGAGACTTTAGGACTTTCTGTATATAAGATCCTGTCATCTGCAGAGACCATTTTACTTCTTCCTTTCTGATTTGGATGCCTTCTATTTCTTTTGCTTGCCTTCTTACTCTGGCTAGGACTTTCAGTACTCTGTTGAATAAAAGTGGTGATAGTGGGCATTCTTCTCTCATTCCTGATCTTAGGGGAAAAGCTTTCAATTTTTCACCACTGAGTATGACATTAGTTGTCAGTCTGTCAAAATGACCTTTATTATGTTGAGGTATGTTCCTCCTATACTCAATTTATTGACAGTTTTTATCATGAAATGATGTGGAATTTTGTCAAATGCTTTTTCTGTGTGTCTTTTGAGGTGATCATATGATTTTTATGTTTCATTCTATGAATGTGTATCACATTTATTGATTTGCATATGTTGATCCATCCTTGCATTCCAGGAGTAATTCCCACTTGATTTTGGTGTATGATCCTTTTAGTGTGCTGTTGAATTTGGTTTACTAGTATTTTGTTAATAATTTTTACATCTATATTCATCAGAGATATTGGGCTTTAGTTTTCTTATAGTATCCTTACCTGGCCCTGATATCAAGGTAATGCTGGCCTCATAAAATGAGTTTGGGAGTGTTCCCTCCTCATCAGTTTTTTGGAAGAGTTTGAGAAGAATTGGCATTAATTCTTCTTTAAATGTTTGGTAGAATTCACCCATGAAGCCATCTGGTCCTGGGCTTTTCTTTGTTGGAAGATATTTGATTACTGTTTCAATGTCCTTACTTGTTATTGGTGTGTTCAGATTTTTTCTTTATGATTCAGACTTGGTATGTTGTTTTTTCTAGGAATTTATCCATTTCTTCTAGGTTATCCAGTTTGTTGGCATATAATTCATAATAGTCTCTTAGATCCTTTGTATTTCTGTGATATCAGTTGTAATGTCAGCTGTTTCATTTATAATTTCAATTATTTGAGTCCTCTCTCTTTTTTTCTTGGTAAGTTTAGCTAAAGTCAATTTTGCTTGTCTTTTCAAAAAACAACTCTTTGTTTCATTGACCTTTCCTATTCTTTTTCTCTTCTCTATTTCATTTGTTTCTGCTCTTAACTTTGTTATCTGCCTTCCTTCTGCTAACTTTGGGCTTAGTTCTTTTTCTAGTTCCTTGAGGTATAAAGTTAGGTTGTTTATTTGAGGTCTTTCTTTTTTCCAAATGTAGGAATTTATCACTGTAAAATTACCTCTTAGTACTGCTTTTGTTGCATGTCTTAAGGTTTGGCATGTGGTGTTTCCGTTTTCCTTTATTTCAGTATGTTTTTTTATTTCCCTTTTGATTTCATCTTTGACCCATCAGTTGTTCAGGTATGTATTGTACAATATCCTCATATTTGTGAATTTTTCAGTTTTCATCCTGTTACTGATTTCTACTTTTATACTTTTGTGATCAGAAGAGATCGTTGGTGTAATAATTTCAGTGATTTAAAATTTGCTGAGACTGGTTTCGTGACCTAACATATGATCTGTCCTGAAAAATGTTCCATGTGCCTTTGAGAAGAATGTGTACTCTGCTGCTGTTGGATGGAATGTTCTGTATATGTCAGATCCACTTGGTATAAAATATAGTTCAAGTCCAATGTTCCCTTATTGATTTTCTGTCTGGATGATCTATGCATTGTTGAAACTTGGGTTTGAAAATCCCCCACTATTATTGTATTGTTCTCTATTGCTCCCTTCAGCTCTATTAGTATTTGCTTAATATATTTAGGTGTTCTGATACTGTGTGCATATATATTTACAGTTGTTATGTCCTTTTGGTGAATTGACCCCTTTATCATTTATAATGACCTTGTTTCTTGTTAATGTTTTAGATTTAAAGTCTGTTTTGTCTGATTATAGGTGTAGCTACACCTGCTATCTTTTGGTTTCCATTTGCATGGGATATTTTCTCATCTCTTCACTTTGAGTCTATGTGTGTCCTGGAAGTGAGTCTCTTATAAGTAGCATATAGTTGTGTCTTGTTTTTTTATCCTTTTACCCACTCTGTGCTTTTTGACCATGTACATTTTTTTTTTTTTTTTTTTTTTTTTGTGGTATGCGGGCCTCCCCCTGCTGCGGCCTCTCCCGTTGCGGAGCACAGGCTCCGGAGCGCAGGCCCAGCGGCCATTGCTCACGGGCCCAGCAGCTCCGCGGCACGTGGGATCCCCCCAGACCGGGGTGCGAACCTGGTTCCCCTGCATCGGCAGGAGGACGCGCAACCACTGCGCCACCAGGGAAGCCCTTGACCATGTACATTTAAAGTAATTATTGATAGGTAAAAACCAACTATTACCATCTTGTTGTTTTCTGGCTGTTTTGTAGTTCTCTTGTTCCTTTCTTACTCTCTTGCTATATTCCTTTGTGAATTGATGATTTTCTATAGTGGTACACTTTAATTCCTTCTTCTCTATCTTGTGTGTATCTACTGTAGGTTTTTGCTTTGTGTTTACCCTGAGGCTTACTTGAAACATTGTATAGGTATAGTAGTCCATCTTAAGCTTACTGCGGCCTCTCCCGTTGCGGAGCACAGGCTCCGGAGCGCAGGCCCAGCGGCCATTGCTCACGGGCCCAGCAGCTCCGCGGCACGTGGGATCCCCCCAGACCGGGGTGCGAACCTGGTTCCCCTGCATCGGCAGGAGGACGCGCAACCACTGCGCCACCAGGGAAGCCCTTGACCATGTACATTTAAAGTAATTATTGATAGGTAAAAACCAACTATTACCATCTTGTTGTTTTCTGGCTGTTTTGTAGTTCTCTTGTTCCTTTCTTACTCTCTTGCTATATTCCTTTGTGAATTGATGATTTTCTATAGTGGTACACTTTAATTCCTTCTTCTCTATCTTGTGTGTATCTACTGTAGGTTTTTGCTTTGTGTTTACCCTGAGGCTTACTTGAAACATTGTATAGGTATAGTAGTCCATCTTAAGCTTATGACAGTTTAACTTCAATTGCATGCAAAAACTCTACCTTTTTATTTCCCCCATTTTATGTTTTTGACATCACACTTTACATCTTTTTATACTGTGTATCCATTAACAAATTAGTTATAGCTATCTTTAATACTTTTGTACTTCACCTTTTATCTAGAGTTAACACCACCATATTACAGTATTAAAGTATTCTGAATCTGACTATATATCTACCTTTATTAGTGTGTTGTTTATTTTCATACATTTTATGTTACCAGTTACAGCCCTTTCATTTCACCTTGAGTAAGTCCATTTTGCGTTTCTCATAAGGCAGGTCTACTGGTGATAAACTCCCTCAGCTTTTGTTTGAGAAACTTTTTATTTTGCCTTCATTTCTGAAAGACAGCTTGACTGGGTTAAGTATTCTTGGTTGGCACTTTCTTTTTTTTTTTTTTTTTTTTTTTTTTTTTTTTTTTTGTCGGTACGCGGGCCTCTCACTGTTGTGGCCTCTCCCGTTGCGGAGCACAGGCTCCGGACGCGCAGGCTCAGCGGCCATGGCTCACGGGCCCAGCCGCTCCGCGGCATGTGGGATCTTCCCGGACCGGGGCACGAACCCACGTCCCCTGCATCGGCAGGCGGACTCTCAACCACTGCGCCACCAGGGAAGCCCAAGCACTTTCTTTCAGTACTTTGAGTATATCATTCCATTCTCTTCTGGTCTGCAAGATCTCTGCTGAGAAATCTGATTATAGCTTTATTGGGGGTTCCCTTGAATGAGAGAAAAAAAATTTCTCTCTCTGCTTTTAAAATCTTCTCTGTCTCTGATTTTAGACAGTTTTTAATAAAACTGTCTAATAAAAATTTTAATTTTAATAAAATTTTTATTTAAAAATTTTTAAATAAAATTACAGTTTCTTAGGGAAGATCATTTTTATTATTTTTTTTATTATTATTATTTTTTGCGGTATGCGGGCCTCTCACTGCTGTGGCCTCTCCCATTGCGGAGTACAGGCTCTGGACATGCAGGCCCAGCGGCCATGGCCCACGGGCCTAGCCGCTCTGCGGCATGTGGGATCCTCCCAGACCGGGGCACAAACCCATGTGCCCTGCATTAGCAAGCGGACTCTCAACCACTGCGCCACCAGGGAAGCCCGAGAAGATCATTTTTAGACTGAAATTTTGGGGTGACCTGTTAGCTTCATGAACTTGGATATCTCCTGAGGTTTGGGAAGTTCTCAGCCATTATTTCTACACTTGATCTTAGCCAAAAGGCCGAGAAGCGATTCAGCCATTATTTCTTTAAGTAAGCTTTCTTCACTTTTCTCCTTCTATCCTTCTTATGGGAATGCAACAACATATAGATTGTTTTATTAATGGTGTCCCATAAGATCTGTAGGCTTTCTTCAGTCTTTTCTCTTTTCTTTTTGCTCCTCTGACTGGATAATTTTAAACAATCTGTCTTTGACCTCACTGATATTTTTCTTCTGCTTGATCTAGTCTGCTGTTGAAGCTCTCTGTTGAATTCTTCAGTTCAGTCATTGTATTCTTTACCTTCACAGTTCCTCTTTGGTTCTTTATTATGTTCTCTTTCTCTTTCTTTTCCTCATTTTGTTCTTATATTCTTTTCCTGATATTGTTAAAGTATTTATCTGTGTTTTCTTATAGCTCCCTGAGCATCTTTAGAACAATTTTGAATTCTTTGTAGAGCAAATCCTGTATCTCCATTTTTGGAGGGCCCATTTATTTACTGGAGGTTTACTGTATTTCTTTGGTGGAGTCACGTTTCCCTGATTCTTCATGGTCCTTTAGCCTCGCATAGGTGTCTGCACATTTAAAGAAGAGACTTTATGGACTGACTTTGCTAATAAGAAAAGACCTTCACCTGGGGTGGGGACATGCCGGAGAGTGCTGTGACCCTGGGTTAGTGCTGCAGGGTGCCAAGTGGAGGGGCATGTAGTGGCTCCATGTCTTGGGGATTGTGGTGTAACTCAGTAGATCAGGCCATTGGGATCCATAACATCAACAATTTGTGTGGTCTTTGGCAAGCACTGTCAGGGGTCTGCAGAGGTTACAATGGCTGTTGGGGTTCTCAGCAGCACCTCCAGGTCCATAAACTAGGGAGAGGACCAGAGTAAGCAGCAGTAGTGGCCCAAGCTGGTTTGTATGCACACACTTGGCTATGCGGGCCAGTTGCAGGTGCCTGAGTTGTGACAGGGCTGGTTATAAACACACATGTATAGTTGCTTTACAATGTTATGTTAGTTTCACCTGTACAGCAAAGTGAATCAGCTATATGTGTACATATATCCCCTCTTTTTTGGATTTCCTTCTCATTTAGGTCACCACAGAGCATTGAGTAG
Source organism: Physeter macrocephalus (assembly GCF_002837175.3). Lineage (NCBI taxonomy): Eukaryota > Metazoa > Chordata > Mammalia > Artiodactyla > Physeteridae > Physeter > Physeter macrocephalus. The sequence goes on from NC_041233.1 coordinate 96,550,622, forward strand.
AGTTCCCTGTGCTCTACAGTAGGTCCTCATTAGTTACCTATTTTATGCATAGTGTCAATAGTGTATATATGTCAATCCCAATCTCCCAATTCATCCCACCCCTCCTTTCCCCCTTGGTATCCATATGTTTGTTCGCTACATCTGTGTCTCTATTTCTTCTTTGTAAATAAGGTCGTCTTTACCAGTATTTTCAGATTCCACATATATGCATTATCGTATATTCCACAAATATACGGTACTTGTTTTTCTCTTTCTGACTCCCTTCACTCTGTATGACAATCTCTAGGTCCATCCACGTCTCTACAAATGACCCAGTTTCGTTCCTTTTTATGGCTGAGTGATATTCCATGTGTATCTGTACCACATCTTCTTTATCCATTCCTCTATTGATGGACATTTAGGTTGTTTCCAATAAAAATTTTTTAAAAAAGAAAGAAAAATTTAAAAAAAAGAAGATATAAACTGTATATCAACAACCCCATAAAAATTGAAGCTAGGCCCGCTTTCTTAGTGTAGCAGAAAAAGCCTTGTACTAGAAGCCAGAGACCAAATTTCTACTCCTGGTTCTGCCACTACATAGTTATGTGATCCTGGATGAGCTATTTTGACATCTTGGCCATTGTTTTTCTCATCAGTGATACTTATTTAACCTTTGGGGTCAGGAACCCTTCTGAGAATTTGATGAAGCTATAGCCCCTCTTCCCAGGGAAGTGCACATGAACACAGAGCTTTGCACAGAATTTTAAGGTTTTTGGGCTCCCCACAATAACCAGCCTGGGACTTTTCCTGTGTCAGTGAACCCCAGGTCAGGAACTCATGGACAGGAGGATCGTTATAGCCTCTTCCAGCTCTAATGGGCTCAGTTTTGTGAATCTGTGAGCAGAAGACAATGCTGAGGAATTTATTTGAGAAAAAAGAGGAAGAAGGAAGAAGAGGAGCAAAAGGAAAGGAAAAGAGAAAAAGAGAAGTTCTGTTTCTTAGTAACTCAAAAACTATTTAAGGGGCTTCCCTGGTGGCGCAGTGGTTGAGAGTCCGCCTGCCGATGCAGGGGACACGGGTTCGTGCCCCAGTCCGGGAAGATCCCACATGCCGTTGAGCGACTAGGCCCGTGAGCCATGGCCGCTGAGCCTGCGCGTCCAGAGCCTGTGCTCCGCAACGGGAGAGGCCACAACAGTGAGAGGCCCGTGTACCGCAAAAAAA
>NC_041233.1:96551923-96597773 GCF_002837175.3 Physeter macrocephalus
GCCCGTGTACCGCAAAAAAAAAAAAAAAAAAAAAAAAAAAAAAAATTAAGAATCCACTTGTTAGATGAACACTTACGTGAATTAAATGCAATATAATTAAATTTCATGTTAGAAAGGAAAATGTAATGTAACATGTTAACTCATTTTAAAGTTATACTCTCTTGGGAACAATAAGATAACTTACAGTGAATAAAGTAAAGAAAGGAAAATGGAAGCAAAAAGCATTTACTGTAACTAAACGATTATCTCAAAATGTGATCAAATACTTAGAATTCTATGATTTAAAAAAAATCAAATAAACACACATGTAGCAGTGGGGGCCAGGGCAGATATCAAGGTAAGTGCCACTGGCAGGTGCACTGACAGCTTTGAGGGGGTCCTGGCTGTTGCTGTGCATTACTATGACTGCTGGATCTTGCCATGGACATGTAGCTGTGGAGGTCTGATGGGGGCCAGGGGTATCCATCACTGTGGAAGGGCTAGCTGCAGGTAAGCCTAGTGGTGCAGGCCAGTGACAGAAGACAGGGCTGGATCTGGGCCTACATGCTGCTGTAGGGCCTTGGTTATCAGCAGGGTCTTGCCATGGTGCACACATAGGAATTTAGGTTGGTGACAGGTGTAAATGCACAGCTCTACCACTCATTCATTGTGCTTTGCTAACATATAACTTCTCATCAATATGAGTTTTATCTAAGTCTTTTACATTTACAGTTGTCCCTTGGTACCCATGGGAGATTGGTTCCAGGACCTGCCCCAAATACCAAAATCTGCGGATGCTCAGGTCCCATAGTTGGTTCTCCATATCCACGAGTTCTGCATCCTCAGATTCAATCAATCATGGATTGTAAATTAAGTTTGCAGTCCATGGTTGGTTGAATCCATGGATGCAGAACCAACCGATACAGAGAGCCAACTGTATGTTTATTGAAAATATTCTGTGTATGGGAATTCCCTGGCAGTCCAGTGGTTAGGACTTCGTGCTTTCACTGCCGAGGGTGCAGGTTCAGTCCCTGGTCGGGGAACTAAGATCCTGTAAGGCACGCACGGTGGCACGGCCAAAAAAAAGACAAAAGACTATTTGGATTCATTTTACCTATTGTCTCTGAAGTGGAATTGTTGAAACTCAGAGCTTCTGTCATTTAACAAGTTAACATAGATCCTAGTGCCTGAATAACTTTGAAAGTCAACCTTTTACAAACCTTTTTAGACATAGAAATAGTTCTAAAGGCTAATTTTTTTTGGTTTTTTTTTTGTTTGTTTTTGTTTTTTTTGCGGTACGCGGGCCTCTCACTGTTGTGGCCTCTCCCGTTGCGGAGCACAGGCTCCGGACGTGCAGGCTCAGCGGCCATGGCTCATGGGCCTAGCCGCTCCGCGGCACGTGGGATCCTCCCGGACCGGGGCACGAACTCATGTCCCCTGCATCGGCAGGCGGACTCTCAACCACTGCTCCACCAGGGAAGCCCTAAAGGCTAATTTTTGATTGGTAATTTTGATTATGTAAATCATATTTAGTCCTAAATTTTTTTCAAGTGTAATTCTGAATATACATTGAAAAGTACCAAGTTTTTAACAGTATTATTACTAACACAAACTTCCAGGGAATATTTTCTACTTGAATTTATAAAGGTTTTTGGAGCCCTGGATCGGATCTTTATTAAGTTGTATTTTTTTCATTCTACTCAGTCCATTAACAGGATTTAATATTCAGCCAATAAGATGACTAGGTAACACAAAGAATTATTTGGTCCAGAATGTCAACGGCACCACTGCTCTAGGGTTTACATTACAGGCATACCTCTGAGGTATCACAGGTGCAGTTCCAGACCACAATAAAGAGATTCACACAAATTTTTTGGCTTCCCAGTGCATATAAAGTTACGTTTACATTATAGTGTAAGTGTGCAATAGCATTAAAAAACAATGTACACACCTTAATTTAAAAATGCATTATTGCTAAAAAATACTAACCATCATCTGAGCCTTCAGTGAATCATAGTAGTAACATCAAATATCACAGATCGCAGATCACCATAACAAATATAATAATAATGAAGAAGTTTGAAATACTGCGAGAATTACCCAGATGTGACACAGGGACACAAAGTGAACAAATGCTGTTGGAAAAATGGTGCCAATAGACTTGCCTGACGCAAGGTTGCCACAGACCTTTTGTTCATAAAAAATGCAATATCTGTGAAGCCCAATGCAGTGAAGTACAATAAAACAAGGTATGCCTGTATACATCTTTATCACAACACACCTTCACATAATGTGATTCATGTGTGCTGTAAGAACCTTACAACAATATATTTTGATTTCCTCCCTCCCTCTCATGCTTTGTGCTGTTGTTTTGGGAGTTCTTCCAGATCCTAAGAAAAACCACATGAGAAATTAGGAAAACAGAAAAAAGTATTGTAATTCTTCTGTGAGAATTAAACCTTAACAATCAACATAGAGGTCTTAGTGGTTTACAGAGTCTGACGTCAAGCTAAAAACAAGAGCAGGAAATGATGACGGTGGAGTTGAAAGTTAAGGCTGACATTTCCAGAACTGAGAGAAATGGTCATGATCTCATCGGTTAGTCTTGCTTGTTATTGTTGCCGTGTGTTTTGTTGCCGTGGGCCTGTCTACTGTTAAAGGTGAATTATTTTTGCAAATAAATATGAATACACTAATGTGCATAGTATACTTATACAAATTCTTTGAGTGGTGTTCCAGGAAATAACAAATATAGGTAGCATGTGGTTTTCAAGAGCAGTTTTCCTTTTGTGGTATGCACATTACTTTCTCGATTCTGTAGCTTCCCCGTTGCTGATAATCTTTTGGACTCACACCTCTGTCACAGTGATTCAACCTCTCTGTCGTTATCACCTGCTGTGGCAGTTGCTGCCGCCGCTGCTGCTCCTGATCAGGCCATGTAGAACTCCCTTCCCCGGTCCACCAGCTGGAGGAGAAGGATAGGTGTTTTATATGTTTCAGTGATTTTCGCGGAATCAACAGTGTCTGTACTTCAGATTATAACCTTTTCTGAGAATGATTCATAATTTTCATAGTGCCAAGATAGGAACCTGTAATCAAATTCTAGCTTGCTTCTCCCAGCTGTGACCTGGATCCCTGGAGAATAGAGAATGGCCCTAATAATTGACCATATATAAGTGTATTGTGTATGTGTCTCTCTCTGTGTATATTTAAGAAATGCATGTCCTTCCCTCTGTAACACAAATAAGAACTTTAGCTCCAGAACTTAATGGACAAGAATTGGCATATATATTTCCGACTCTGTCACTTTATTATTTTGGCAAGTTTTAACCCTCTGAACCTCATATTTCTCATTTAAAAAATGTGTGTAACAACAATGACAATAATAAGTAATAATAATAGCAGTAATTCAATTCTTGGGGATTTGAGAACAAAATGACAAAGTGCACGTAACGGTTAAGTCTTAACAGTGCTGGGGACATTAGCATTCAGGAAATGTTAGCCCTTATATCCATTGGCCTGTATGGAATAATCCTACACAAGTAGTTATTGAACCATTTCCTGAATTCTTTCCTTAGATGATTTTTCAGCCTAACTTTTTACCATAGGATAGTTACCATAACTGTAGCAAGCTAGCTCAAGTATTCATCTTCTCCTTGAAAATTCTGTTGATGTTCTCATTTAATTACACGCTGTTTGCTTTAGGTCAGAGATGCGTGGGAGTGGAAGACACGGCAGGGAACTTGAAGAACATTTCTGCTTTTTAGCACTTCCTCAGAGTCATGTGGCTGAGATATATCGGAATGGAATAAGTACCAGAACATCTACACTGAAGATACTAGGCAACCCTCTTCTTGGAATTTATGTATTTAGACATGTTGATGTGGCCTTGAATTTTGCTCACAGTAGAAGCATTACTGTAGAAAGTATTATAATTTTTAAGGTTGGTAGCACAAAACAAATACTAAATATTATATTCGGTTTGCTTTAAATTGACCTAAATGTAGTTTACTTTCAATATGAATTATTAATGTTTTAAAGTTGCATTGTATAAAATAAATAATAATTATTTATAACTATAATCATCATCATTTGAAATTTTCCCCTATTTTTGACTCTAGTGGGTGTGCAGCATAAAAGTCTTCAAGTAAACAAAGGCAGCCTTTATCATATTGGTTTTCCTAATGTATATTTTTTCTCTCCTAATTGACCTTCTTATCTTTCTCTCTTTTGTTCAGACTATAATTAATACCAGAGTGTTCTAAGTGTCTTTCCTCAAAACATTGATATTAATAATTCTGACTTAAGCTAAATTTGCTACACTCTTACTGTTTATTTTACTTAATAGTGTTATACAATATTAATTTCTTTGTTTTGATAATTTTGCCATGCTTATGTAAGATGTTAACATTAGGAAAAACAGGGTAGAGATATATGGGATCTCTGAACTGTTTTGCAACTTTTCTTAAAGTCTAAAATTACTCAAAATTGAAAAAAATAAATCTTCCAGTCGAATCGTAAGCATCAACAGACAAACTGGTTAAGATATACTTTTTTGTTAATTGCAGCTTTGCCAGGACTACTAAAATCACAATAAATACGCAGGATCCTCAGTTGTGTAACTTAGGATGTGTGTACATTCACATAAAACTAACGGTTCATTTGGTATAATTTAATTATTTTTAGACCTCAGGTATTATCAAATTCATAAAGCATAATTTATATATTTTTATATTAAATAATACATACTGATTTTAGAAAATTTGGAACATACTAAGAAGCTCCAAAAAGCCCATTAATAACAACACAATTTTTTTGTATACCTATACTTAGTCTTCTGCTCATATATATGGATATGCATTGTATAATAGTCATTAAAATACATTCTTTATATATTAGTAACTTGCTTTTTTCATTGATTATAAAATCAACATTTTCCATGTCATTAAATAAATATTCTTCTGTAATATCCTTTTGAACGACTACATCGTATTCAACTGTACAACTCTACCATAAATTTGTGCAACACATTTTTTAATGTTGGGATATAAATTACTTGGTTTTCTTATTTTTGTACTTTTAAAGACTACTTCGATTATTCATGTAGGTACCTTTTACACACACCTGTGATTATTTGCTAAGAATTAATTGATTAATTCCTATGTGTCAAGTTAGCAGTCAGAGGTATGTGTACACTTTCACAGCTTTCAATATGAAATGCCCAGTTGTCCTTTCCACAGCCTGTGGGGGATGTCTGTTATCTCACATCATCACTAACTCTGTGTATTATATTTTATATATTTTAAAAAATATTTGCCAGTCTTAATATGTGATAGTTTCTCATTGTTGGTTCAGTTTTTTATTCTTTTTCATAGTTACTACTGAGCTTAACATTCTGTGTATATTCATTGACAGTATTTGGTGAAGTGCCTATTAATATCCTTTGCTAGATTCTTGGTTTTTCCTTTCTTTGTTTCTAGTTGATTCATAAGCATTATCAATTCATTAAAGTGAATGTTGAGAGCTAGGCTTTTCTGTGTATAATGTTTTATCACTTATTGTTTTCTTTTTCTTTTTTTTTTTAAGATGTTGGGGGTAGGAGTTTATTAATTTATTTATTTTTACTGTGTTGGGTCTTCGTTTCTGTGCGAGGGCTTTCTCTAGTTGTGGCAAGCGGGGGCCACTCTTCATCGCGGTGCGAGGGCCTCTCACTATCGCAGCCTCTCTTGTTGTGGAGCACAGGCTCCAGACGCGCAGGCTCAGTAGTTGTGGCTCACGGGCCTACTTGCTCCATGGCATGTGGGATCCTCCCAGACCAGGGCTCGAACCCGTGTCCCCTGCATTAGCAGGCAGATTCTCAACCACTGCACCACCAGGGAAGCCCTGTTTTCTTTTTTAAATAAACATTTGATTTTGTAATAAATTTAAATTTAGAGAAAAATTATGAAGGTAGTACAGAAAGGTCCTGTATACAATTTAGCCAGCTTCCCCTGTTGTTAACATTTCATATAACTATGGCACCTCTGTTAAAACTAAGAAACTGAAACTAACAGTGTGTATGTCAGTTATATCTCAATTTTAAAAATAATAATAAAATGAAAAGAAACTAACATTGGTATAGTACTATTTACTACAGACTATTCAGCTTTTGCCAGTTTTTCCACTAATGTTTTTTTCTCTTCCAGTATCCAAGTACAGGGTACCACATTACATTTAGTATTGTTTTCAATTTTGAATGAATTATTAGCATATTAAAAAATAAAAGTAATAGAATTGCTGACTTAAATAAAATTTGTAGTTATTTTCATATTAATTGCACTTTTTCCCCACCTTTTATCACTTAATTAGTTCATGGTTTTTTAAATTTTTATACTCATTTGTTTTTGATGTACAGAAGTTTTGGAATATTTTACAGTGAAATTTGTTTTTAGTTCATGGTTTTGTGGCAATATGCTTAGAAAAGAATCCTTACTTGGAGGTTAGATAAATATTTGCTTGTATTTCTTTCTACAGTGTTTATATTACTTAAATGTTTACTTTGGTATTTATTTTGGTTTACAGGTTGAGAGGAATTTAATTTTTTTCAAGTCCACACCATTTACTGAATAATCTGGTTTTGCTTCATTTATTTTAAATGATGCTTTTAATATCATACTATATTTTTATAGATGCTTGGACTTATCTGGGCTTTTTATTTTGTGCGGCTTTTTTCCCCCCTCTCTGCCTTTTTTGTGGTAGTACCGTTCTTTTAAAAAGTATTTAATATCTGGAAGTGCATGTCACCTTTCCTGTTCCATCATTCTCTATTTCTGACCCAAATTTTTTTTCAAAAAATTGTTTCCAAAATTTTATACGTTATTCTTGTTTAGTCTTCCAGGGAAGTTTTTAAACTAAAACTCATTTCTACAAATGGATTTTCTGAAATTTTTATTGGAATTATTATAGTCTTTGAGTTTAATTTAAGGGGGAATTGACATAATTACAGTAAGTCATGCCATTCATCTGGGAGATGGATTATCTCGCCATTTGAATTTCTTTCCTTAAAAAAGAAGCTAGCTTTACTTTCCTAGTATGAGAGTTTAAAGTGTTTTGGTATATTTTTATTTACCTTCTTTTTGCATTTTTTTTCCAGGTTCTTTTTGGAAAAGTGAAGAAAATTCAGCCTTCAGTGGATAAAAACAAAGTTTCTTTGGATCCTTCTCCTAACTTTGACTGCCATATGTCAAGAAGTGTACCCTCTTTGAAAGATACCATTGAACTACAAGCCTACAGTTCAGCAGTATGTTAACTTTTTGGTTCATTTGACAACTTGAAAGTCAAATGCCTCACACTGTATGATACAAGCCTTAAAACAACTGTCCAAAATATTAAATGGAGATTTCTTACTTCATTCACCATCATATGACCTAAATAAATAGATAGTAAAAGCTGTTTTAATATTTGTGATCTTGGAACATTAATAAAGAGGCTTCCAGATTTACATTTAACTTCGTTCTAAGTACTGTGGCTGCTTTTATTTAGATGTTTCATAGATTAATTTCTAACTTGCAAAACAGACAAGGCTACTTTGAAATGTTATTCATCTTCGCAAAAGGAGAAAAGGCTTATGTATTAGTCATTACATGGTAGACTGATTACTACACGGTAATTTTCTGTCATATGTTACTGAGACACTTAGTAGGCCTTTAATCTTTTTTTTTTATTTCTTTTTTTGTGGTACGCGGGCCTCTCACTGTTGTGGCCTCTCCCGCTGCGGAGCACAGGCTCCGGACGCGCAAGCTCAGCGGCCATGGCTCACGGGCCCAGCCGCTCCGTGGCATGTGGGATCTTCCCGGACCGGGGCACGAACTCGTGTCCCCTGCATCGGCAGGTGGACTGTCAACCACTGCGCCACCAGGGAAGCCCCCTTTAATCTTTTATAGAAGATTGAATTATGTAATACATACTATATATAATCATATATATGATTAAATGAGGATAAATATTTTAGAAATATATATATGCTCCCACATGTAAGATGTATTAAGCTATTGTTATTTTTCTAATTGACTTTTCCTCCCAAATAAAATATAGTGGTTCCCAGCATATGCAAAACATTGAAGTTTTAATGAAAATACTTTTTTATTTAAAAACAGATTGTGTCTGTTTTCTGCTGATATTGGAAGCCTATCAAGGAAAAAATATGCTGTGGGGAAAAAAATTCCTCTTCAGGAAAACTAGGGTTGAAGAAGGCAGGGAGAGTGGGGCTGTATGGAAGCTGATTAATAAATAACAACATGCAGTTATCTAGATTTTTAAAAATAGGAGCTTATTCAAGTCAGCAAAAATTAATCAGCATAAAATTGTTCTCTTCTTTATCTTTTAGGTATACTTCTATGAATATAGTAATCTTTCAAAGCCAGTAGATAAACCTAGGCAGTGTCTTCCATATGCAATAGTAACAGTAAAATTTATTGGTCAAAAAATAGATAATGGACACCTTATGACGTCTTTGAGCTTCTTCTCAACAGGATTTCCTAAGAGGGCTGGTAAGATACATATATTTTTCTACTTAAATAACATTTGTGCTGGTCTTACAACTTCGGAATATGATTTTCTAATACATTATGAATATCTAAGCAAAATAGTTGTGCTTTACCTGTTTTCGATTTTATATATCTAGAATTACATTGCAGCTGTTTTTGTTACTTCTTTTGCTCTGTGTTATGTTTGTGTGATTCTTCCATGCTGATGTGTATAACTGTAGTTTCTTCATTTTCACTCATATATTTGTATACACAAACACACACACACACACCCCATATTATTCAATTTTGTGACTATACACTATTCCTCTGGGGATGTTTGGACATTTTGTAGTTTTCTTCATATTCCAAATATTGCTGTTTTAAACATTCATGTATGTGTCTCAGTGCATATGTGCAAGAGTTTTTTTATATACATCAGGAATGTGCAACTTAATCCAAAGACAATGTCAAACAGTTTTCACAAGTGGTTGTGTCAGGTTACCTAATTACTCTACATCACTGCCAGTACATATACTTCTTTTTTTTTTTTTAATAAATTTATTTATTTATTTATTTATTATTTTTGGTTGCATTGGGTCTTTGTTGCTGCAAGTGGGCTTTCTCTAGTTGTGGTGAGCAGGGGCTACTCTTCATTGAGGTGCATGGGCTTCTCATGTGCGGTGGCTTCTCTTGTTGCAGAGCACGGGCTCTAGGCACACGGGCTTCAGTAGTTGTGGCACACAGACTCAGTAGTTGTGGCTCACGGGCTCTAGAGTGCAGGCTCAGTAGTTGTGGCGCACGGGCTTAGCTGCTCCGTGGCATATGGTATCTTCCCAGACCAGGGCTCAAACCCGTGTCCCCTGCATTGGCAGGTGGATTCTTAACCACTGCACCACCTGGGAAGCCCCCATATACTTTAAAAAAAATGTTTCTGCCAGACTCACAGACTTCAAAAACAAATGTATGATTACCAAAGGGGAAAGGTAAGGGGGAGGGATAAGTTAGGAGTTTGGGATTAACATATACAGACTACTATATATAAAATAGATAATAAACAAGGACCTACTGTATAGCACAGGGAGCTCTACTCGATATTCTGTGATAAACTATGCGGGAAAAGAATCTGAAAAAGAATTGATATATTTATAACTGAATCACTTTGCTGTACACCTGAAACTAACACAATATTGTAAATCAACTATACTCTAGTATAAAATAAAAATTAAATTAAAAAAATGTTTCTGGGGCTTCCCTGGTGGCGCAGTGGTTGAGAGTCCGCCTGCTGATGCAGGGGACACGGGTTTGTGCCCCGGTCCAGGAGGATCCCACATGCTGCGGAGCGGCTGGGCCCGTGAGCTCTGCCAGCCTAGTGAGAGTGATATGTTATCATTATCACCTCAAAAAAAGAGACTCTTTACCCATTGAAAGCTCTCATGTCCCTTTTCCCCTAAGCCCCCCACTACCCGTACACAGTCATTAATCTGCTTTCTGTCTCTATATATTAGCCTATCCTGGCCTGGCCATTTCATTAAGTGAAGTCATAAATAGTAGCCTTTCATGACTGGTGACTTTCACTTAATAGTGTTTTCAGGCTTCTTGCATGTTATATCATGTATCAGTACCTCATTCCTTTTTATGGAAAAATATTCTGTTACGTGGATACATTACGTTGTGTTTATCCATTCGTCAGTTGACCATGTGGGTCACTTCCACCTTTTGGCAATTATGAATAATTATGCTAAGAACATTCTTGAATAAGTTTTGGTGTAGACTTGTGTTTTCTTTGCTCTTAGGTATATAGCTTGTTCCTGAACCTTGGGGGAAAGTGTTCATCTTTCCCCAGTAAATATGATGTTAGCTGTGGGATTTTTTATGTCCTTTACCCTGTTGAGGAAGTTCCCTTCTATTCCTAGTTTGTTGAGTGTTTTTATCTTGAAAAGGGTAATTACTTATCCTTCAGAATCTTTGGCTTCTAAAAGGTTTTTTTCTCACTGTTGTGGCCTCTCCCGTTGCGGAGCACAGGCTCCGGACGTGCAGGCTCAGCGGCCATGGCTCACGGGCCCAGCCGCTCCGCGGCATGTGGGGTCTTCCCGCACTGGGGCACAAACCCGTGTCCCCTGCATCAGCAGGCGGACTCTCAACCACTGCGCCACCAGGGAAGCCCTAAAAGGTTTTTTAATATGAATCTTCTTGTGTATTTAGTGGGGTTGGACATCTTTTTGTGTTTGTTGACAATTTTTACTTAACCTGTGATTTTCTTGTTTAAGTACTTTGCCCAACTATCTATTGCATAGTCTTTTTTTTTTTTTTTTTTTTGCCGTACACGGGCCTCTCACTGTTGTGGCCTCTGCCGTTGCGGAGCACAGGCTCTGGACACGCAGGCTCAGCGGCCGTGGGTCACGGGCCCAGCCACTCCGCGGCATGTGGGATCTTCCCGAACCGGGGCACGAACCCGTGTCCCCTGCATCGGCAGGCGGACTCTCAACCACTGCGCCACCAGGGAAGCCCTGCATAGTCTTTTTATTAATCTTTTGAAGATATCTGTATATTCTTTATGTATTCCAATATATGTGTAATTATGTACTAATTTTGTCTCATTCAGAATATTCTTTTCACCAGTTTATTTTTCTAAGTTTTATCATGGGTTTGACCTATTAAAATATTTAATTTGGATGTAATTGACATCATTTTTCATTTTTGGTTTTTCTGACTTCCATCCATGCTTAAAAAGTACTTTCCTACCCCCAGGATTATAAAACTGTCCCTCCACGTTTTCTTCCAGTATTTTTATGGCTTTATTTTTTAATGAATTTTGTATAAGGAGGTATAGCGATCCACCTTTCATTTTTTTTCTGTCCACTCCAGCTTAAGCACTACATCTCTAGATTTTCTTTTTTCTTTTTGAATTTTATTTTTTATTTGTTTATTTTTGGCTGCCTTGGGTCTTCGTTGCTGTGCACGGGCTTTCTCTAGTTGAGGCGAGCAGGGGCTACTCTTCGTTGCGGTGCACGGGCTTCTCACTGCGGTGGCTTCAATTGTTGCGGAGCACAGGCTCTAGGCACGCGGGCTTCAGTAGTTGTGGCACGTGGGCTCAGTAGTTGTGGCTCCCGGGCTCTAGAGCACAGGCTCAGTAGTTGCGGCGCATGGGCTTAGTTGCTCCACGGCATGTGGGATCTTCCCGGACCAGAGCTCGAACTCGTGTCCCCTGCATTGGCAGGCAGATTCCCAACCGCTGCGCCACCAGGGAGGTCCCACATCTCTATTTTCGAACATGTTTCCACTATAGCTTAATGTAATTAAAAAGATAATCACAATAGTTATATAATTTAGAAATCTTCAACAGAGCTATTTTTTAACATTCTATGAAAAAGAACTTAATGGTACGTTCCCAGTGATATGATTATAACTTCATATATTGTTCATGAGCAACTTCTCATTAATAATCTGTTTTAACAATGGTATTTTCATGGTATTACTTAGCTGTGAATGCTTTGTGAACATTTTACTTGCTAAATATGTGCTTTTTATAAGTTCCTTTGTTATTACATGAAGTGCTTTAAGAAATTTTAGGAATAAACCTCTAAGTTATAAAAACAAAATTTGCTTCTATTTTCCAGGTTTTTATTTATATTTATTATTTGCTAGAATATTTATTTCATAATGGAGCAGGGGTAGTGGTTTGCTTTGGCTCCTGGGAAGGATTTTGTGCAGCCTTTTTGATCTTTCCCCCCACCTGTGGAAATTTCCTTTCCATTTTTTTTCTCCTGTGGTAGAGGGAAAAGAAGCAAGGTAACAGTAGGTAGAGGGAGACAATTTTACCTAATAATTTATAGATTCTATTATTAAATATCTGCATATAGGAAATTAATATAAGAAATACCTACCTAGTCTGTGAGCAACATGGTTTTATTCCTATTTAATTTTTCTATTTCTTAGTATTTGTCAAAATTCAAATTTTTTATGGCAAATACTTATAATGGGTCTATAGGGCAGAATTTCATGCTACGTCATTTATACTTTATTGGTCAGTTACTCATCCTCTTCTTGCTTTTTCTGCTGAGAACATACTTTAATCATCATTAGGTTATTTGATGGACTTTCAGTTAAAACCGCTCATGACATAGTTTCCTAGCATTAATAGAGTTGCCTGAAGAAACACTTTTTGTTCCTGTTTTTCCTTATTTTCTTATTATTTCCACAGAAAGAACATGGTCTCTGAATAACTGTACAGTGGCCAAAAGAATTGGAAAAGGAAAAGATGCTACTGTCGTCTTTGAGCATTTCCGGAAACCTATAGATCCATTTGTTCAGGAAAACTGTTCATGCAGTGCACTAAATTCAGAGATAAATCCTTACAACTCAAATATTTCTAACTCCTATGGAAATGTGCAAAATGATAACATTTCTGTACTTGATGCATACAGTGGACAGATGGAGCACAATTCAGCAGAATGTAGAGGCACTTCTCAAGTACATGCATATGATTCAGGTCTTTCATTTGTTCCCAGTGATACCAGAGAAAATGTTAATAATGGTGACCTCTTAAATTTGACACATCTTAAAGATGTTTTAAGTGGTTTTGCTGCTGCTTTTCCCCTTCATAACAGTATTGGCTCAAGCACAGTTATTACCTCAAAATTCATCAAAGACCCAAGACTGATGAAGAGAGAAGAAAGCATGGGAAAACATAATACTATTACAGGTTTAAATGAGAGTTTGCCATTTGAGAAGAGTTTAGATTTTGCTAATTCAGAAATAAACCTATCATCTATGCCAACTAATCCTGCCTCGTCATCTGAAGTCATGCCTGGTGATCAGACTGTTCTTACTAATTATTTGGATGCCCCTTGCTTCAAAATTTCTTTGAATGATTCACAAACCCAGGCTCACAACATGGGCTCTAAGACCTATGATTGTACAGCTCCCAATAAAATTACCATGGCAGAACAGTGTAAGAGCCAGGATAATTTTTCCTTCCCAATGTGTGTGTCAAATGTAGTCTCAGAAGTTGAAACGCAAAAACACAGTGGAGAAAAAGCTCAGAGATCCCAGCAGAGAAGCAACATTCCACTTTTAATCGAACAAAATAGTGAGCCACATGACTCTTACGAATCGGTGAATACTTGTACAAAAGGGTATAATAGTCACATCTCTCCACAATCACAGTTTTCTAATTTTAAAACTGTATATCAGACTGGTCACCAAATGCCTACACTTTTTCCACTCCAAAGCAAAGAAAGCATACATGAGTACATTCAAGATTTTGGAAAGATGAGAAACTTCACTGGGCCAGAAGACAATTCCAAACATGAAGAAAAGCAAAATTTATGGAAAGAAAGTGATAATTCTTTTACTAATAAAACAAAAATCAGTCCAGTAGATAGTTACATTTCTTTGCATCAAGATGACAAAGAGAATGAGAATCTTGATTATTTGGTGGAAAATTGTGATCAAATATTAATTACTCAAGGGTTAGAAAAGCCAAAATCTTTCTCATCTACCACAGAGGAGAAGTATGAGCTAGATCATCTAGTATTGGAAATACAAAATCATCTTACTCCAAGACTGGAGAACCTTCCACAGAAGCATCCTCAGCACTCTTTAGAGTACAAAGATAACATTCATACAAGTTTTACCATTTCTCAAAAACTAACGGAACTGAAATTGGAAAAACCAGATCAAAACTGTGTTAGCGTTATGACTGATGCTTTCCAGGAAGCAAAAGACATTTCCCAGGCCAAACAACTGCCGGCTGTTACTTCATCTCATGACATTAAAACAGCTCATAATGCAAATTGCAGCATAGCTAGAGAACATATATGTGTTAAAAGGAGAAATGGAAATGATCCGGTGTCCTTAGAGAACAGTGAAAGAGACTGCAAAGAAAACTCTCAAGTTAACAATAAAGGTCAAGATCACACTCAGTTCTGTAATTCACAGTTGAACAGTGATGTGCACCTGAATATTGATTGCAGAGAACAGAGAGATAATGGTAAAGAAAACCAGAATGAGGCTGAAGTGGAAGACATTGCTTTGTCTACAGAAAACAGCATAGGGAATATACATGGAGATGAGAAGCAGAGTTTTCATGCAAACAAAAATTTTACCACTGTAGATGAAAGGAGGGAGAATAAAGATTACGATAGCATAGAAATTCTGAGTTCTGAAGAATTTTCTACTACATTTAATTTGACTTGGGGGAAAAATTATGTGTCCACAGAATCTCCATTATTAGAAAATGAAGATACCGTAACTGCCATAAAAGAAAAAGATATTCAAAATACTGGAAGGACTGTAGAGCATTTGGTTTTCACAACATTTCCCAAAATTGCAGGTTCTTCAGGTCATATAGCCTCACATGCTGCAGTTCAGATAGCTGATGCTCCAGTGCCTGCGTTAGGCACAAATCTCGAAGATCACCGAAGATACCAGTTTAAAGAAACTTGTTCTTCTGAGAGTCCAGATTTTGGTTTGTTAGTAAAATATAGGGTTTCTGATTGTGAAACAGATATGGATAAAAATCAATTACACAGCTCATTTCATCAGTCAGTAAGTGACAACTCAGTTCTTCAAAGCATCAAATTGGATAATGAGATTGAAGTAGGATCAGAACGGAGTGACAATACTTTTCTATTTCAGCAGGACGCTCATAGCCATGGAAATGTACTCTATGAAGACTTCGGGGCCTCATACGAAGCTCTGAAGTCTCGCATCGATTGGGAAGGTCTGTTAGGAAGCACTAATGGGGAGACAGAAGTTTTGAAAAGCACCACAAGGAGGGAGAATAGTGATCAGCACTGCTCTGAGGAAAGTAGTTTTTATTTCTCTACAGCAAAAAACAAAGCAGAGCTCTTCCACCCAATTTTACTTCCTGATCTAGAAGTTAGGATTACTAATGTGTTTATGCAAGGATTCAGTCCTGCTGTTGAATCCCTTGCATTGAAAGATAATTTCTGCAAATATAGAACTGAAGCCATAAAATCAGAAATAAAGGAGGAGGAGGAAGAAGTTCCACGATTTGAAATTCATTCCCAGTGTTCTGGTGAAAATGCACATCATCCATCTGAAGGTGAATTTGGTAATGTAAGGCAAGAAGCAGGACTAGTGAGTGAATCTGAAACCTCGCTTTCTTTTGACCTGAGTCGTAATACACACGTGAATCATGTGTCTGAAAAGCAAAACAAGGGACCTTTGCTTACTGAACCTTCTAATGTCACACCAGTAAATAATGAAAGCAGGCGTTCCTTTACAAAGTCAAAAACCGATTGTAATGATACTAGAAGTAAAAAGGACACAGAATCAAGAATTAGCAAAAGAAAGCCACATACACCTTTTAGGGACCAGAATACACCACGTAAAGATTTAAGACATCACGAAATTTGTGGGAAGAGGAGGAGGCTAACCAGTCAGGACTCATCAGAACGTTTTTCTTCATTATCCCAAGGACGAATTGAAACCTTTCCACGGTCAGAAAAACACATTAGGAGTGTCCTGGATATTCTAACTAGCGAAGCATCTTTATGCAAAAGCAGATGTCTTTCCAGAAAACTTGACAGAGCTGTTTTTCACTTAAAAAAAGCTCATAGAAGAGTTCACACGTCTTTGCAGCTTAGAGCTAAAGTGGGAGAAAAAAGAAAGGGCCCTTTACCAAAAGCATATGCAGTAATATGCAATAATTTCTGGGAAAGTTGTGACCTTCAAGGTTATAGTTCTGTGTCTGAAAGAAGATATTATTCCACTAAGCAATTTTTGTCAAAAAGAAAATACGACAAACCTGGAGAGAAAAGGGCTTTGGGATTTGAAGTTGATAAATCATTAACTCATGCATCAAACCACAACTCATATAAAACAAGTGGAGAGAGAGTCACAAAGTGCCTTTCTAAGAAAAATGTGTCCGGTGTCTCCAGAAGTCCCACCACTATTGGCGTGAGAGGATATTGTGATCGAGAGTATCCTGAATCACAGTTAGCCCTCTGCTCCACGTCCCGAAGTACAAGTCCGTCAGCTTATAGCACTAGCAGTTTGAGAAATCCCAGATCATCAGAACTTCAGCCCTTTTCTAGAAAAACTGGGTGTCTCTCTTCCCCAGACTGCCCAGATGAGAAACTAACTAAAAAAGAAAATCAAATCAATGCAGAGTTTTTATCTAACGTTAGTAAATATGAAAAGCTTAAGAACCATTCAGCACATGGTAATATTAAGGGTACAACAAAAGAAAACAGTTCTGAAGCTAATGAAGTAATAAGTAAAAGGAATTCAGTATCTTTAACTTGCATAAAAGAAAGCAACGTAAATTTTAGTGTGGACAAAAATTATGATGCAGCTTGTATAGCCCACACAAAGGTGAAAACTGATATAGTTATTTCAGTCTTAGAATCAAGTGTGACGCATGTTTTAAACATTGATATCAACAAACCAAATAACCTTATTTTATCTGGTTATACAAGAAACCTGGAAGTAAATTTTCCTATAGAAAAATGGACAGCTCCTAATGAGAGCTCCAAACCAGGCATTATTACAGGAAACTTCCTGGTGGACCCATTAAATCTAACTCTGATAAAAAGCAAAAAGTGTAACAGTATTCCTCAATTGTTATCAACCACTCTAGTGACAGACAGTGAGGGAGAATCTTCACAATCTTACCTGAATAAACAGAGCATTTTTGCTGTAGATTCTTCAGCAGTGTCTACCATTGTACCACACTGTGAACAAGGATGTGCTGGAAAGGAGCTGCTAAAGACAGAACATTGCTCTTCAAGTAATTGCTTCCACATAGATGGGAATGGAACAAATGTTATTGAGAATTCTGAGTTGGATTTCACATCAGTAACTGAAGAAAGTAAGGACAATATGAGGAAGAAAATATTTTCCAATGATAGTTTTCTGCTCTTAAAAGATAACATAAAGGGTTCTTCTTCCCCAAAATGTATTGCAAAGAAAGACGTTCAGGACAGAAAAATGTGGAAAGATAAACAAGCAGAGAAAGCAAAAGATTCATTTCACAAAAACATGGCTGAAGGATCAAGTGTTAAGACTGAGTACAAAAGTCAAAAGAATAAGACATTAGAAGAATCCACCTGCTTAAGTGAGAAAACAGTTAAAAACAACTTGATTGATTCTCATTTGAGCATTAAAGATGCTACTGAGGCAGTCTCTTTGAGTAACACTGCTTCTAATAAGCTTAACAAAAGAGAGAAAGAGGAGGGAAAAGTTAGTCATGACTCTCAGTCTGACTCCACAATGCACTCAGGAAGAGCCTGTAATTCCAAACCAGGCATTACAGGAATGAATCAAATGCCTCTTCTACACGCCCACTCTGAAACCTCCAACGTCTCTCCTCCTCCGAAGATGCCTACATCATACATGAATGAATTAAAAGAAGAACCTTGTTCAACTAATAATTTGGCTCCTATAGCTAAGATACCTCAAATTTTGAAGAGGGCAGACGAAGCATCATCTTTGCAGATTCTACAGGAAGAAACTAAAGTTTGTCAAAATATTCTCCCTTTATTTGTTGAAGCTTTTGAAAGAAAACAAGAATGTTCATTTAAACAAATCTTGATTTCAAGAGACCTGTTGGTAGAACAAAACCTGTGGAATAACTGCAGACACAAATTAAAACCGTGTGCTCTTGACTCCTTGGTAGAGCTCCAAATGATGATGGAAACTATTCAGTTCATTGAAAACAAAACAAGGCTCTTAGGAGGTGAGCCAACATTCCGAAGCTTACTTTGGTATGATGAGACGTTGTACAGTGAGCTGCTTGGTAGACCACGTGGGTTTCAACAACAATCCAATTTCTATCCTGCTTTTCAAGGCAGGTTAAAATATCATGCATTCTGTGAGTTGCAAAACTATCATGATCAGTTGGTTGCAGTGTTTGAAGAAACCAAAAGGGAAAACAGTTCATACTACATGTTTTTAAAATACAAACGACAGATTAATGAGTGTGAGGCAATAATGAAACATTGTTCTGATTGCTTTGACTTTACTCTTTCTGTTCCATTTACCTGTGGAGTTAACTTTGGAGATAGTTTAGGAGACCTAGAATCCTTGAGAAAAAGTACATTAAATCTGATCAGTATGTATGGGGACTCTCCCCAAAATGATTCCTGTCCAGAAAAACAAGACCATCTATGGATTATTATAGAAATCATCTCCTCAAAAGTTAATTTTATCAAGAGCAATGAGGCAGTAAGTATTAAAATATCTCTTTATGGTCTGGAACATATCTTTTTTGATGCTGCAAAAAGTCTCGTTTGGAAAGAAAAGAGAGAGTCTTTCTGCAAAAAATACTCAGGAAAGAACAGCAAAGAAATACTACTCAAAATGAATCAACATGCTTTTTCTAAGTTGCAGAAGATATGTGATATGTTGTCTAAAGATTTAAGCAGTGAACGCATTTCCAGTACTGGGCTTGAGAGTACTGTGATTGCTTCCAGAAAGTCAGATGCTCCAGTAAACAAAGCAACAATTAGCATAGAAAACTCTAGGTTTAACAGTACTTTGCTTTCACATCCAGATATCTGTTGTATTAGTGAAATATTGGATCAAGCTGAATTTGCAGACTTTAAAAAACTACGGGAACTCACTTTGAGATGTACCGATCACTTAGAAATTTTAAAAAAATACTTTCAGTTGCTGCAAGAAGATAACATAGATAATATTTTTATCACACAAGAAAATGTATTGGACATGGTAAAAAACCACAACCATGAAGCAGTAATTTTAAAACCTGTGGCCATTGAAACCTATATTGAAATCGTCATGCTCTCAGAAACAGTTCACTTTCTTAAAAACTCAGTGGCAAAGAAACTAGACAAACAGAGGTTTCGAGGTATGCTTTGGTTTGATTTGTCACTTCTTCCTGAACTGGTTCAGTGCCAAGAAAAAATGACTTCTTTCTCATTTCTTAAAGATAATTCAACAGATTGTCTTCGGAAAGTGATAGAGACTGCTATTTCTGAACTTAAGAAAGATCTGGATATTATCTACAAATATAATGAAGCTGTTAATTGCTCCTATGCTCTTCATTTGCTCTCAAGAGAACTTGAAGAACTTTCAGAGATAAAAAAACTTATAAAGAAGTCTAAGTATTCCGTTTCCACATACATTGACTTTGTGCCATGTATAGCATCCATAAATTACGGAAGCACTGTGACAGAGTTAGAATACAACTACAATCAGTTTTCCACCCTGCTCAGAAATGTAATGGCTGCCCCTCGGAAGGACTTAGGGAAAATGGCCCATATTATGAAAGTCATGAAAACTATTGAACATATGAAGATAATATGTGCTAAAAATGCTAAATTAACCATTTCCTTTATCCTGTGCCAAATGAGACATAACAGAAAGAAGGCTTTCCACCTGGAAGGAAAGGAAGAAATGAATATTCATGTAAAACCTAGGAAGAATATCAACAAGTCCAGTACTTGTGTGAAGGTGCCCTCAATTTCAGAGTGCATAATGAAAAACGTTTCAAATTCCTCTAAAAAACGACCTTTCACTGTAGACAAATGTGAAGACCCTCAGGAACAAGAGGAAAATATTACCATTTCCAGTTGTAAAAAACAAAAGGTAACAAATGTTTTAAGCGAAACCTATGTAGGTATTCTTTGTGAGAACAAGTCTACTCTTTAAGCAAACAAGTACGTAGTTTGCAGAATTGTAAAAATTGAGAATGCTTTAAATACTGCCTTGCAAAATGAATTTACTAACTGAACTATTGGATTAAACAATCCATATTATCTATAAAATGATATGAATGATTTGTATATGTGAGAGATAGCCTTGCAAATGTCTACTTTTAAACTTACAAATTACTTATTTTATGTAGAAAACAC
Organism: Physeter macrocephalus; assembly: GCF_002837175.3. NCBI lineage: Eukaryota > Metazoa > Chordata > Mammalia > Artiodactyla > Physeteridae > Physeter > Physeter macrocephalus. The sequence goes on from NC_041233.1 coordinate 96,572,253, forward strand.
TTCTTGGAAGGGTGTGAATTTTAGTAACGGCTTAAGGAAAAGTCCATATTATGAATGTGAGTTAAGAGAGTGACCAAGTATTTATTGAGTAGCTTCTATATAATGAGGCTATACTTAATGTTGTGGATATTAAAAATTGACAGTGGAGTCTGTGTTCTTGACCATTATCATCCACACAGAGAAATAGTACAGATATTTTAAAATAGACGATTATGAAGGAGTTAGTCCTGCATAAGTACATTTTATTTAACAAATTTTATATAGCATTTATTAAATACTTGGCAGCATTCTAATGAATGTACAAACATTAACTCTTTCTGTTCTTCACAGAACGCTTATGATGTAGGCACTGTTATTATCTTATTTAAAAGTACAGAAACTGAGACATAGAAAGGTTAAATAATTTTCCCAAGGTCACAAAGTTAGTAAATGGAAGCGCCTAGATATAAAACAAGGCAGTCTAGCTCCAGAGCCCATATTAATAATTGCCCCTACTCCACCCTCAGAGACTACTCAAAATTTTTTGAGAATTTCTCATTTCAGAAGTGAAGAAAGAGAGATCTATACACAAAATGAAAAGTAGGATTCTTTCTCCGCTTACTCTAATTGTATTCGTTAGTTAAACTCTAGTTCTAGAGACTAGGAAACAAATCATTTATTGCACTGTGTTTGTGGGAAAATGCTTAATTAACAACCAGTTTATAAACATACTTCCAAAACACAAGAACACAAGTTGTGTACTCCACATCAAGAGTAAAATGAGGGTGTTACTATAAAGGTCTTGTAAGTATAGAGAAGAAAAGCAAAATTTTTTAAAAATAGAGATTTATTTATTGATTTCATAGAAGGACACAGATCAAAGCTTTGCCTTAAAGGAAAAAATATTATCAGATGAAGGTAAAAAAATGAAGAGGGGGTATCCAAGCTATGGAAAATAATGCGACCAAAGACACAATGCTTATTGACATTATTTGAGAAATGAGTTTAAAATTAAGTCTGGAACAAACATTTTAACTTAGTGGACAGAAGTAAGTTAAAGATGGAGAAGCATATTGTTTCGGATAACAGAATGTTCTAAATATAGGCCTGAAGAGTTTGAACTTCGTTCTGTACGTACGGAAGGGTAGTGTCCTGTAAACTGTGTTTTTTCAGTGATTTTAAAGAGTAGAGATTTTGAGTATAGTTAGAAGTAGTAAGTCATCTGGGTCTTAGAAAAAGGTGCTGTTTTACAGAATAGGAAAGGAAAATTCATACTTGACAGACATTACTTAACAGTGGCACTGAGTGACTGGTTGATTAAAAAGGGCATAAAATAGGAAGCAGTCATAAATAGACGTGTTGTAAGATGTGGGTAAAAAGAATGTTGCAGATTGCTTTTTTTAAAAGTTTCTCCAAACATTTATGAAATATGGGAAGTCCAGCAGACTCACTGAGTTTTGAAGGAGAGGATCGTTAATGAATATAGTTTCAGACAGTGCATTTTAGATGATGACAGAACAAGCAATTGCAAATGTCTGATAATTAAAATAATAAATATTGTACTTTAAACCATCAACAATGTAGGTTTTCTCTGTATTTTTTAAACATAGGTTAACATGAAAGATGTCACAAAAATCAACAGAGAAAAGGCGACATTCAAGCATCCAAGGTAGGAGTTGCCATCAGCCCTGTCTGAAGAAAAACTAAACAAAATTGAAACCGTTATTTATTACCTCTTTTGGGTTATACATGTAACTTAGGGGAGAAGAGTTAGCTAAGGAGGGAGAAGAAGGTTCGGATTATGCAGTGTCTTAAGTAAGGCCTAAGGAGTTTGAATTTCATTCTGTAAGGATTGAAAGGTAATATCCTGTGAAATGTGTTTTCACAGTGATTTAAAGGGTAAGGAGATTCTAAGTACAGTTAAAAGTAGTAAGTCAGCCAGGGCCTAGAAATGACGCTTTACAGAATAAGAAGGTAAAAGTCGTATTTGACAGACATTATGTAATGAATTGATGGGGCTTAGTGACTGGCTTATTACTAAAAAGGGCGTAGAACAGGGCAAGTGATTAGATTTTTTTAAACTTGTGGATTTTATAGACCTGTCAAATTTCAAGACTGGCTAACAAGATAAAAATTGACAAGTTATATTCCTAAGTGGGAGCTTAGTCAAACACACTCACATATTATAAGTATACTACTGTTTCATAAAAGGATGTAGTAACACCACAATATAGAAAGAACATGATTTCAGAATAAAGGCTAGTTCTTTAAATTCTTTTGGAATTAGTTATTTTTATTAAAAACCCACTACATTATTTATGTTTTTCTCATTTTGACATGAAGTGGCACCACTGGACTTGTTGACCATCTCTTGTTTCATTCAACTATGTAAGATTTTCAATTTATAACAAGCTTCATTTTTTAAACCATCTTTTTTTCCATCCTATGAAGGAAAATGAATAATATGAACTGAAAGAAGATAAGCATTCTCATTTCTGTCTTATTTGGTTTTGCTTCTCTAAATATAATCTTTAGGGCTTCCCTGGTGGCGGCACAGTGGTTAAGAATCCACCTGCCAATGCAGGGGACACAGGTTCCAGCCCTGGTCTGGGAAGATCCCACATGCCGCAGAGCAACTAAGCCCACGCGCCACTACTACTGAGCCTGCGCTCTAGAGCCTGCGAGCCACAACTACTGAAGCCCGTGTGCCTAGAGCTCATGCTCTGCAACAAGAGAAGCCACTGCAATGAGAGGCCTGCGCACCACAGCGAAGAGTAGCCCCCGTTCACCACAACTAGAGAAAGCCCGTGCGCAGCAACGAAGACCCAACACAGCCAAAAATTAATTAATTAATTAATTTTTTAAAAAATTAAATATGATCTTTAATTTACTACATTTCTAGAATCTTTTTCCTGGCACAGATGACTCTTTAAATAATTGTGTAGTCGCTAAGGATGAATAGGCTATCAGAGGCATAACATAAACCAGTTCTGTAATCATCTTAGTTTTGTAACTAAGATGATTTGTTTTACTTAGTTTACAAAACTAAGTTTTGTAAGTATAGGTAGTATTTGCTGCTCAAAGAATCAAACTGTGCCTCACTTAGCAGGAAAATGAATTCTAATATAAGGTTAATATAAGGTGCCATGGTCATGGAAGAACATCCTCTAAGAGAGTGGGTAAAAGGACAGATCATACAGGCAGCTGTCAATCTATAAGGTTGAGACATCACTGAAACATCATTGGAAATGTGATAAAGTCAAAATTGTCCTTTCTGGAAACTGTCAAAGTATTATATTGGGTTGGATGATGATGTAGGTTGTCATTCAAGTGCCTTTTAAGGAGGCTGGATTAAGTAAAATAGGGGCTTTTAGTTTCATGAGTGGGATATACAAATTCCAGGCCAAAGGTTAATTTCTCTCGACTGTGAAGGAATGGTTACTTTTTTCTTTCAACATGTTCTTTTCCACTTGTAATTCAAAGAATTTGATGAGACACCAAAGAAATATAATTGCCCTGGAGACCTGTATTAACTGTCTGGCTCTAGACCTTCAATAATGAATGCTTCCTTCACCCTGATTGAGACTGTCTAAATTTAGATAGGAATGCCAAGGATATTCACTTGGCAAGAAATTTTGGAAGTCTGCTTTTCCTATTCTTGACCTTGAACAGACAAAATATCTCAGTACTTTGTGACAAGATAGTCTTTTGGGGGTATGGGTCACAGCTAGCGGTTTCACCAGCTATATATGGCCATTTGCAAGTAAAGAAGATTATCAATAGGTTGGAGGTATATGAATTAGAAACTACCACCAAAAAATTGAAATCAGGAAGTGTCCAAAGCATAAAATAACTTATTACAATATTGGCAGCACTCTGTATTTTCAGATGTATTGGAAATATATTTGAAATGTGGACTATATCTCCTTCAGCAAGAAAAGTATCTAAATTCAAACCAAGGGAGGAAAACTGGAGAAATATGTTTCTTATATAGTGCCAATACAAAATGAAATAGGACCAAGTTCATCTGACAATCTGAAAAGAAACCATGTCTCTCCAAAAAAAGTTGAAATTCAGCGATCACTACCTGGCTCACTTTTACCTTTAAAGAACCTAAAAGACACTTGTATGTCAAAGTTAGAGGGCAAAATAGATTTAACTAATATTTCATCTGCTGCTTCAGAAGATTTCAGTGGACAACAGGGAAGCTTAAATAACATGAAGGAAAGAAATGTAAATTTTAGTGTTGCTGAAACAAAAAGTGATGATTGTTCTCCTTTGCAATTTCTGACCAAAAACGTGTAGATGGCACATTTTCAAAAGACCAGGAGATAGCTTCTCAGAAATTTCTTAAGAATTCCTCAGATCCTGCAGAGAAATCTTGTCTCTCAGACATAAAACCAGAAACTGATGCTTTTCTGCCTAATGCATCAGTGCTCTCAAAGCCTATTTTCTATTTTGTGAGGACTATCAATGCCAATTTAGAAATGAATGACACCGACTTTGGACCTCAAGATAATGAAATATTAAATTCATCCATTTAAAATTCTACATGCACCAGTTCTCCAGAACCCATACGTATCCAGAACAAAATTCCTGTTCTGCAAATAAAACACAACCTGCAAAAACTGAGTCAAAAGAAAAATATAGGAAGGATACATTGAATTCCAATACTACACCTGTTGAAGCATCTGAGAACATGACCCTTAATGTGAATCAAACAGTAGAATACTCTTTTTCTGAACAATAGAATTCAAAAGTTTTAACTCAGAATGCTGCCACATATTGGAATGAAATTCCACAGTCTGCATGTACCCCAGTATATAATTCTTCTGAGCAGTCATTTGGAACTTCATATCCTTACTCTGCTTGGTGTGTTTATCGTTACAGCAGCAGCAATGGCAGTTCCATTACCCCGACATACCAGGGAATAACATCCTATGAAGTACAGCCACCTCCTTTTGGAATGTTGACTGCAGTTACAAGTACTGTTCAAAATACACATTCTAATCTTTTGAACTCTCAATATTTTGGTTACTTTGCTGGGGAACGACAAGCAAATGACTTTGTGCCAGTGAGTGGACATTTTCAATCTCAAATGCCTGCTTACAATTTTCAGCAGCCAATTTTTTCACAGTATGTTTCCCATCAACCGGTCGCTGCATACCCTTGCTCTCCTGATTTGGGTGTGCTTCCAGAAGTTCCTTGGACTTAACGGTGAGTTTCACAAGTTTAGTACTTCGTAGAGTTTTCACTTTTATCTTTGTACATTTATGTAAGTGGAATTTACAACAAGTGGTGATAGATGGAACATTTTTCTGTGTAGACTTGTAGAATTGTTTAAAATCAGGCAGAGTTGAATTACATTGTCAGTAGAAAACTAGTCAAAGACTGAGAAAAAAAGAATTGGTAATATCACTAAATATGTCCTTCAGTAAAACCCAACTTCAAGGAATAATAGTTAAGTAAATTATAGTTATTGAAATATGATGCAACCATTGAAGGGTTTATAAAAGTTTTTAATGACAATTTTTAAAACTATATTGTATAAATTTACTTACGTAAATAAAGAAATGCATATAGATACAGAAATAAGTACACTAACATTTTAACTTGTCTCCCTGTGAGTGATAAAATTTGGAGTTTGTGAAGAGTGTTCATTATTTTCTAGATTTCCTATTGTGAACATACATTTTTTGATAAATGAAGGAAAAAAATACAGTAAATAGGTGGAAAAAGGAACTTCAATCAGATAATATAGTATCTAATAACAGTATTCTAATATAGTATCTTGGCATAAGTGAATGGAGTTAATTGAAATGTGTTAGTAGAACAACTTGGTAGTTTGCCACGGGGACTTGAAATTTTTTCTCTGAAACACAATTCTGTTTATAGAATATCATGATTAGAATATAATTTTTAATAAAATTGACATGTATATTTACCATAGTTAAAGCAAAATTTTAAAACAATTATTAATAATTCTGCAAAAGCTACATTAGCACCCAAATATTCTACCATCAGAGGTAAAATGTACTGTGTATAAAGTTAATCATCTCTTAATGTCTTAAACAGAGAAATGCAAGGAATTTCTTTAAATTGAAAAGTTGTTTCTCAAGGAAAATCAGTTTTGTAGGTTGTGTGTGTCTGTAAATATATAAGGTGAAAAATACCACATGCAAATTCAGCCAAAAAATATTTTTAAAGCTTTGATTTGGCTTTTTGCCTCAACTTGGTGTTAACTGCAATATACAAGAAGGAAGAAAACCTATTAAAACCAACAGGGTTTTGTATTCATTAAAATATTTAGAGAGTTCAACAAATGTGTCGAATTTTATTTTTTAAAAAGTTCTTTCTCAGTCCTGGGTTATCTTACAAACTAATAGTAGAAAAAATTAATTGAATTAATTAATTCCTTAGTCTGAATTGGACAAGAAGCAGGCTGTTAGTATAGTTCTATTTCTAATTAAGAAACCTTTTGACAGCAGCATCTCTACTTTGGAGTTGCCACTGGTGCCCTATAACCTATGGGATAAAATTCAAATACTTTAGCTTGGAACACAGGGCCCTTGACAGCCCTGCATAGACAGCCGCATTTCCCACCACTTCCACCTCTGTGTTCAAGCCACATTGAACTTCTTACTGTTCTCTCATGTGAGATTGCCTCTTCTACTTCCACAGTATTTTTGTGTGCATTTCTCACATATGAGTATTTTGTGGTGGTGTAATTATCTATGTATCCTTTCCTTCCCTCCCTGCCCCATTAAATGAGTTTAAACGGGACTGGAAATTTTTCAGCTAAATCATAGCCTAAAGAAAAACTGTAAAGGAGGAGAGAAAGCAGGGGCAGGGTATATGACTGCTTTTTCCTTTTTGATTAATATATTGCTGTAGCTGCTGTAATGATAAACACACCAAGCATAGTAGATATGGCAAACCTACAAATTAAAGACATTTTAATTTTTGAAATAAGAAATCTTGAATGAAATTGTTTCATAAAGGTCTCATGGTTTGAGCTTTCTTGTGTTCTTAATAATTAAGCTGTTTGTGATGCTAAGAAAGCTATCTGGAATCAAATCCAGCTTTGATTCTCAAAAATTTTTAATTGTTATTTCTTTGGTTGTATTACAACGAACTATGAAGATGTGAAAATCCCTGTAACCCACTTCCTACTGTTGTGCTCATGATACTTGTATTCAGCACCATAATGGAACTAAAGGAAGGGCTGAAAGAGCCCTGTGTGTGGGCCACATTACATCCTTTATTCCGTTTAATTCTCACAAGATACGTGAGAGAGATGCAGGGATATTATTGCTCTTTTACAGAGGAGGAAACTACTCTTTGGAGAGCCTTAAATGCTGCAATACTGTTAAGTTTCTTGGGATCCCATGGCTAGTAAAGAGCAGGTGTGCAGTTTGAACTCTGATCTCTTTGGCTCTAACTTAACTGGGTTCTTTCCACTATCCTATTACGTACCATCCGTCTGCTTCATTAATTCATCTCAAATCTTTGTGCTTTTTTTTTTTCTTCCAGTTCCATGGTATCAAGAACCCTTTCAGCCAGGACATTGAAGATAGTTCTTTTGTCTACTAAAATAAAAGAGGTTTAACAAGTTTTTCCAAGTATTTTTTACTTACATATTTTTTTATTTTAACATTTAAAAATAAATGTAAATGTGGTAAATTATGAACCTTATAGCCCTTGATAAAATGTTTAGATGCAAAAGTGTATCATATAATGCAATAGGAAATCAATTTCTGGCATCTAAAATACCAAAATGATTTCCATGCAGTTATTTTAGCAACTCTGTACTAGGCTATTTTTCAGTACCTACCTAGCCTTCAGAAACATTAACAATATTGTGAAATTTATTTTTTGAAATGTTGCTGTCACAGCTATTACAGTTATATAAAGATTTTCTTTGGGATTATTCTAATGGAATAAGGAGAGTAAATGTAACATTTAATATGATTAAGGGTAAGCAATAGTAGTAAAATCTTCAAATCAAGATTTTTGTCTGATATTTTTCGATGCATTGTTTATGGTAGTGTTGTGCCATTTGACTTAGATTAAAGTAGGATTTTTTTCTTTACTTAGATTGGTCATTAAACCAATCATTTTTTTTTTTTTTTTTGGGCGGTATGCGGGCCTCTCACTGCTGTGGCCTCTCCTGTTGTGGAGCACAGGCTCCGGACGCGCAGGCTCAGCGGCCATGGCTCACGGGCCCAGCCGCTCCGCGGCATGTGGGATCTTCCCGGACCAGGGTACGAACCCGTGTCCCCTGCATCGGCAGGCGGACTCTCAACCACTGCACCACCAGGGAAGCCCTAAACCAATAATTTTATAATTCCTGACACTTTATGTAATTTACCATTCTGTGTCTAATGTGACAAATTCGTTTAACTTCAATATTTTCTAATTTTTACTTGCAAAATATGTTTTAATAGGGAACTAGGTTTACATATTTTCAGTGTTTGTCCTTGAGTAGAGATTTTTAAAATATTTATATTTGAAGCAGTTTTAGATCATTATATTGAAATTAAAGCACTTTTAACACCTTTTTCCATAAGGGCCCTTTCCACAAGATTATTTCTTTTGTATTTGTATTTTACAATTTAAACGGTTCTTTTAGTGATTTTATAGCAAATAATAGGGAATAATGTCTTTAGCTTATGCCATTAGTTTAGTTGTATTTCAGTAATTTAAATAATGCAGCACAAATACAAGTTTTTTAAATCTGTGATCATAGACTTTTTTTTTTCCTTTTCAACATTCCACGAAAGTAAAAAGTGTCAGTAATAATCATCGTTAAACAACAGGGCTGTAGTGTGTAACCGTGGTCTTCAGCAACCTCTCTGCCCACCAGCAACCATTCCTGGTTTCTGTAAGATCCAAGTCAGAAAGATCCCTCACAACTGGGTAGACTCTCAAGTGCTAGTGGGCCCTAAAATGTGATAAGAGATTTGCATTGGCTACATCTAAACAGGTAGCAAAGCTTCAGTGTTTTCGCAGCCTTTTTGTGTTGGCAAACTTTTTATGTTATCTAGTACAGGCATCCAAAGAGAGTGTGATTCAGCCGCACTTATTATAGAGTAGCTAATTTTTCAATTTAGAAAAACACTAAGATCCCCCAGGATAAACCTCATTAATCACATTAACCAAATAGGATGGAGTCCAGAGTACTTTAGGGTTCTTCTCTAACAAACATATCTTAAAAGGGGAAAGTCAAGCAAAGAACTGCAACTGAACAAAACAGGAATTAGAAAAAATACTACAGAATTAAAGCAATATCAAAATAACATATTTTTTTGTCCAGATAGTTGTTTTATTTGGAAATATTCTGTAAAAATCAGAACTCCTGAACAGGTATTAAAGCAGTAATAGCAACTGTTATTCAAAGAATGACTTTGCATCAGCCATTTGTTTTATGTTTGGTTATGGAAAGATGTTACAAGTTTAGTATTAACAATGTTTCTATTAGGTAAACCGAAAATTAAATATTCTAATTAAGGATGCTTTCTTTAAATAACTTGCAGATTCTGTTGATACTGTCTTTGTGATGTTTCTATTTCCTGAGTTTTATTTTCTTGAAAGATAATGAAAATAAAACCTCGTAAATATTTAGTTACATTTTAAAATCTGCACTTTGAAATGGAACATGGGAAAATGGAGTGTTTCTTCCCCTCAAGTATGTGTCTTGGTTCTAAAAATTTTAAAAAAAAATTAAAATTTGAGTGAACATTATTTTAAAAAATACCTGCTTGTCTGTAAATATTATTGTTTTGGAACTTGAAGAATTATCTGAATAAGCTGAATTCCTTCTAGTCCTTCTAGTTTCAGGGTTTTTTTTTCTCCTTTTGTGTTTCTTGACTTAGCAAATATACAGATATACAAATATACAAATATACAGATATATATACAAATTATCTATATACAATTATCTGTATATACAAATTATCTGTATATACAAATATACAGATAATCTTTTTTTTTTATACGTATACTCATTATAAGAAAAAGAGTCCACAAAGAACTGAATTTGATTAAATAAACTGCTGGGACACTCCATCCACTCCAGCTGCTTCCACCTTCATCTCCTTCCTTCCTTTCCCCTGACTCTGACAAACTTCATTCCTGCCCGGAGTTTCATAGGACACGCCAAAGTCCCTTCCCTCATGCCGTTCTCATTCCAGTCAAGAGAGACAAGTAATAAATATGTAAGTACAGTAGTTTATTTCACATCGTGAGAAGTGACATACACAAAACAAAACAAAGTAATAGAGAATTACTGGATGATCCGTAAGCTGAGATGTTCAGGGGAGCCTCTTTGATGAGGTAGTCAAACGAACTTTCATATTCATATATTTTAGTCACATCAGTCTGCCTTCTGTTAATATGCATAATGTAAAAGTGCCTCTAAAACTTGAGTTCTGAATCTAGCCAAATGTAAGGCTGTACTTCCATTTCCCCAATGAGAAGATTCCTCAAAACAAGTTTTTTGGTAAGCTGAAATATATAAACTTTTAGAGATATAAATGATATGTTTAAATTTCAATTGTATGTTATATAAAAATACTTCAAATTTTTTTTTAACACATAGAACAGTTTCATTCGGTGTCCTCTCATGCATCTTTGACATCATCAGAGCTTTTTGGAGCCCTATGACAGAGTTTTCCAAAGCATATCATCCTCACTTCTAAATTCTTTGAGATGTATGCTTTTTAAACCTGTGAACTTATCTAAAATTACTTTTGGTTGAAGTCATTTCGAGCTAATTTCCTCCCCAAAGATCTTCCTTAAAGTAATGGGCTTAAGTCTTCAAAATAGAGTAAGGCTCCATATTCTTTTCAATGGGAGTAATTTTAGGAGAAAAATTAACTTACATTCAGGTATATGTGGTATTTTAAAGCTATTAAAATTTTTTACAGGCATAGTTTGATTTCAATTCATACAATGTTGATATTGCTTGAGTACTATGATAAACTCCTAATTATCCGTGCAGTTTGAAAAAAAGGATTGTGGAGGAAGAAAATGAAGTTATTCTTAGAAGACAAGCATTCTTTAAACTGGATCTGATGGATACAATTCTAGGAGCAGTGACTGCAAGCAAATTCTTTTTTTTTTTTTGGCTGCATTGGGTCTTCATTGCTGCGCACAGGCTTTCTCTAGTTGCAGCCAGTGAGGGCTACTCTTTGTTGCAGCATGGGCTTCTCATTGCGGTTGCTTCTCTTGTCCCGGAGCACAGTCTCTAGGCTCACGGGCTCAGTAGTTGTGGCTCGCGGGCTTAGTTGCTCCACGGCATGTGGGATCCTCCAGGACCAGGGCTCGAACCCATGTTCCCTGCATTGGCAGGCAGATTCTTAACCACTGCGCCACCAGGGAAGCCCCAGGTAACTGCAAATTCTTAGTTAGCAGTGCTAATGAAGAGAAACTGAGAAGGTAAGTGGTCATTCATAAGTAATGCCATGTGGGAATAAGATTTAAAAGAACTCATTAGATAGAGATTAAGAGGAACATTTTGTGAGGATATAAATTTTACTCATTTCTTGGGGTGAAAGATCTGCTGTCTGTTTTTACTGTTACCATCTTGTTTCTGAATCTTTTAACCGTTAAAAGAATCCCTCTGGTATTTGTAAGAAGTCTCCTTTGAAATATCCTGTGGAACCCTTAAATCTCAAAATACACTGCATTCTTATTTGTTGTCACAGGAAACTCCATTTATCTTAGAATTTGTAATTCCTTTCACATTTTTAAAGTCTGTTTTCCTTTGTTAGGTAAGAATAGAGCTATGACAGATTTTTTTTTTTTTTTTTGGGTCGCACCATGAAGCTAATGGGATTTTAGTTCCCTGACTAGGGATCAAACCCAGGCCCTTGGCAGTGAGAGTGTAGAGTCCTAACCACTGGACCACCAGGGGATTCCTTCATTTCTTTTTTTTAAATGTGAGAATCTATGTTTTGAGAAATCTGGTCTAGTTAATTGAGCATGGTTAATTAAAGATTGTATTCACTCAGCAATTACTGAACATATGATTTGATTTTTTTTTTTTTTTTTTTTTTTTTTTGCAGTAAACAGGCCTCTCACTGCTGCGGCCTCTCCCGTTGCGGAGCGCAGGCTCCGGACGCGCAGGCTCAGCAGCCATGGCTCACGGGCCCAGCCGCTGCGAGGTAGGTGGGATCTTCCCAGACTGGGGCACGAACCCGTGTCCCCTGCATCGGCAGGCGGACTCTCAACCACTGCGCCACCAGGGAAGCCCTCAACTAATCTTTATATCAACCCCATAAAGGAAAATGTTAATTCCTTATTTTATGAATGCATTCATTCAGAAGGCCCTTCAAGATATTTTGCACCTCAGGTCATCTTTGTGAACATCAGTTAATATTTCCAGTATTGTTGGTTTGAAAAGAATATAAGATCTGTCTTAATCTCTCTCCTTTGACATGTTATTTGCTTTTTAAATTCCAGCCATCAACTTGTGAACCTGATCCATAATCCCTTCTTTTAAATTTTGAATATAGAATGTGCAAAGAGCAATACAGTAATTTGAGATTTTTCACATTTGATTAAGAAACAATTTCTCTATGTGCATACAAATAATTCTAGTCCCTTGGCTAAGATTATTTTAGTTATATTGAGAAGTGAATGTATTTTTCGTATTGGGAGTTACGCTAAATCAAGTAACTAATGGCTCCTAATCCACTGATTCTCAACCAGGGTGTTTTACAACTGCATCTGAATATTAATGAAAAGGACAATTTTCTCAAAATTGACTGTGCTCCCACTTTCTTCAAATGCTATCCTGAAGGTTATCCTCCAGTAACCTTTGGTGAAAGGCAGGCTCTCTACCTTCCATTCCTCCTTCCTCATTTTCAGAACTGTCTCAAGACCATTCATTTCTGTGACAGTTTCTTAGAGATACACCCAACCCTCTTAACCTTTCTTACAGGTCAACCATAAAAAAATGTTTCAAATATGCCATCTATTGAAAACTGCACGCATAGAACCTGCTGAGTCAGCTAGGTTACTTTTGTGGTCTTCCACCAGTTTTTCAGGGCAAAATATTAGGTCAGACTAAAAACTAATTTTCTTACCCTGCTTTCTGGGTTCTTGACCCAGGAACCTGCAATAATGAAAAAATTTTTCCTATAACCATCTACTGGTATCCATCAAATGACAAAGTAAAAATAATCTGTTAATGAATGATATTTCATCATCAGTGTTTCTTTTGGATACAAGTCAGAGTCAGAAAAATCCAAAGAAAGATTTGAGGGTGAGAATGACAATAGTTTGTTTACTTTCATAAAGTCAAAAGTGAAAATCCATTCCATTCAATGTAGATACGGTACCAAGCTACAAACAACCGCTGTTTACGGAGCACATTCTGTTGTTGCTGGGCTTAGCTGTATGATTGGACGTTTGGAATTGAAAAATCAATGAGACATTTCTCGCTTGGAAGGTCTGTGTAGAGTGAGAGGCATGCAAGAAACCAACCGTGAAAATAAAGTGACATGTGATAGACGCTAGTGCTTGGTGTACACGTCTTAAGAGGATTACCATATAATTAATCATATAATTAATCCTACTGGATTTAGGAACACGTTTTATGAGTAAGACAACCCTAAGGTGAGTCTGGAAAATCTGTTTGAGTTATACATGCTGGAAAAGTGAGAATAAGGTCTTTAGATGGAGGAAACACATACGAGAATATAACATAAAGTATTCTACTGATATGGCATTTGTGGGTGTAGGTATCATGGGGAAGTGAGAGGGACATGCATCACACCCCCCTCCCATGGGATGATTTAAGTTGATAAAGAGACATGACAGACTTCACATTCTTGAGCATCTGTCAGTGTAGGGCAGTGACTTGGCATCATCCTTTGGCCCAACCCTGGGTTTGCCACAGGAGTGAAAGGAAGTACAGGCTCATCCCACAGAACGTATCCCTGGTTAAGGTATTCCTGGCAGGGCTCCCTTTTTATGTTTTATTTTTAATTGTAGTGAAACGAAATTGACCATCTTTTTTTTTTTACATCTTTATTGGAGTATGGTTGCTTTATAATGTGTTAGTTTCTGCTGTACAACAAAGTGAATCAGCTGTATGTATACATATATCCCCATATCCCCTCCCTCTTGAGCCTCAAAATTTACCATCTTAACCATTTTTAACAGTGCAGTTAGTAGTGTTAAGTAGATTCACATTGTTGTGCCACCAGTCTCCAGAACTTGTATTTTACATTTTGCAAAACAAACTGTAAACCCATTAAACAACAATGCCTCCTTCCCCCTCTCCCCCAGTCCCTGGGAACCACCATTGTACTTTGTGTCTCTATGATTTTGACTACTCTAGACTCCTCATAAATGCAGTCGTACAGTATTCATCTTTTTGTGACTCAGTTATTTCATAATGGCCTCAAGCCCCATCCATGTTGTAGTGTGTGTCAGAATTTCCTTCCTTTTTAAGGCTGAAAAATACTCCGTTGTATGTAGAGACCACATTTTTATCCATTCATTCCTGATGGACATTTGAGTTGCTTCCACCTTTTGGCTATTGTGAATAATGCTGTTGTGAATATTGGTGCACAAATATCTTTTCAAGACCCTGCTTTGATATATTTCTTGATATATTTTCAGCCAGTTTAATATTGGAAAAATATTTATGTCCCCCAAGCTTGATGTAACATTATAGCAAAATGATGTATAGGAAAAGTCTTGGTCGAAATACATAGAATATTACAATCACAGACTTTTTTTTTTTTTTTTTTTTTTTTTGGCCACACAGCATGCGGGATCTTAGTTCTCTGACCAGGGATTGAACCCTGCGCCCCCTGCAGTGGAAGTGCAGAGTCTTAACCACTGGACTGCCAGGGAAGCCCTCACATTTTTAAAAGTGCTCCGAGTGTCAAAAACAGGATAGGTGTCTTGATATCACAGTTAATACTCAATGTGAACCTTTCTGAACTATTGTATGTTTGTCCGAAAGGCTTTTTCACCACATTTAAGGTTTCATGTGTAGCCCTTGGTTTGCATGGTGTGTTATGAGTCCCATACCAGATGAGAGAACACGTTGAAGAAAATTGTGGAGAAAGAAGCAAAGCAAGTAAGACAGTGATTATGATAGACAAGAAGATGCTACTATAATCAAAGTTAATGTTTTTTAAAACCATATTGTTTGGTGAACAGAACGCTATATTTTAAGCATTTTAGATTCAAACCTGATAGCTTGTTATTTGTACAAATACTAAATACAGTAATCATCACCATTTAGTGAAAGAAGTTAGAAACAATGAAATGTACAGAACTATATGAATATATTTATATGCATATTAAGTACATAATACTATATATTTTACATGGATAATTTAAGTATATATACCAAAAACATTAGAGGATACGTTTCAAGGAAGAGAAATGAAACTGTGTATCCGGGATGAGAGGGGAAAACGAGTTTTTGCACAGACATGTTCACAATGTGCCATACAATAAAAGGATTAATTATACTTTTGCATCTGAGACCCGAAAGAAAGTGGAGAGTTAATTTCCATAGCAAACTATGAAAGGATATAAATTATATCCATGCATTTAAAAAAATTATCATGTAACTATGGCAACTTAAAATTTATCTTTTAACGTGTTAAGATGACAATAAGCTAAATATAGTTGTAACCAAGACTGTAAATGTCATAAGTTCAGCTGTCAAAAGATGTGTTAAAAACTGTTTAATAGTTTTTTAAATTACAAAAGACATTTTAAAACTTAAATAGTGTGTTGCACTGTTCTACACTGTGCTTGTAATTCAGTTAAATTCTGACACTACATGGAGTTAGCACAGAGCCCACAAGAGAAGTGCAAAGGCCTACACAAGACTGTCCCCACTTGAGGCTCCAGCTGCAAGCCTCAGGTGTAGCCTAACTAGGCTATAAATTTGGGGGTTCCCACAACCCTTTCAGGTTCAGTAATTTACTTGAACAACTCACAGGATTCACTGAGACATTGTACTTAGAATTACAGTTTTACTATAAAAGATACAGGTCAGGAGCAACCAAACTGAGAAATATTCTTTAGGAGTGGAGAAATATGCAGAGGTTCTACGCCCTCTCCTGTGGGATCCAGGCATCTCACCCCACCACCACATCAATGTGTTTACCAACTTGGAAGCTCCTCAGAGCTGGGGTGACCAGAGTTTTTACTGGAGTTTTGTTAGGAGCATGTGTAATTAAATCCTTGATGACATGAATGAGTTCCATCTCCAGCCCTATCCCCTCCCCTGAGGTCAGGCTGGCCCAGAGTTGGCTGACCAGTCACAGGGTTGGTCTTTCTGGTGATCAGCCCCGATCCTGAGTCACCTGCCTCATCAGTATAACAAAGATACTCCTCTCACTCTGAAATGCCAAGGGTTTTGGAAACTCTGTGCCAGAAAGCAGGGTCAAAGACCAGATATATTCTTTATTATTATCACTGTTGCTTATAAAAGATAAAAGTGGAAAGATAAATCTTACACTCTAATATTGGACAAAGATTTACCAATTGCCCTGTAGAAAAGAAGACTGGTGATAATACTGATAAGCAGGGACTTCCCTGGTGGCACGGTGGTTAGGAATCCGCCTGCCAGTGCAGGGGACACAGGTTCATTCCCTGGTCCTGGAAGATCCCACATGCCGCGAAGCAACTAAGCCCATGCACCACAGCTACTGAGCCTGCGCTCTAGAGCCTGCAAGCCACAACTACTGAAATGGCAATTACTGTTTAAATGGGTACCAAGTTTCTGTTTGGGATGATGAAGAAGTCCTGGAAATAGTAGCGGTGAGGGTTACTCAACATTGTTAATGTTCCTAGTGCTATTGAATCATATGCTTAAAAATGGTTAAAATGTAAATATTTTACCACAACATAAAAGTTGCCCAAACAAATTGTATTGCAAGGGAATTTTAGTATAAAATTTACAGTAAATTCTCTATGTCATTTATGTATGTCTATAAAATAATAAGATATCCATGTAATCTTGGGGCAGAGGTGACTTTTTAAACAGCCTTAAGCAAAGTTATTGACAGGATGGGTGGCAGAGTATTACAGAAGTTGGAGACCATTGGCTCTGACTACCTGGCTTCATTTCCCAGCTCCAAATGAATGAACTTGGGCCAGTCACTTATTTTCTCTACCTCGGTATTGAAACTCTAATAATAGCACCTACTTCATAGGGTTGTGGTGAAGCGAAAAATTGAGGCAATATTCTGAGTACTTACAATACTGCCTGACAATAAATACTCTTGTTAGGGAAAAAAAAATTTAACTTCTGTATGGAAAGACTCTTACAGACAAATATAAAATCCATGTAACACACTGTAAAATATTTGAAACGTGTATCAAGCAACCTGTAAATAATAAGGGTGTGAAAAAGCTAGTAAAATGGTGAACACAATTCACATACACAGTATAAACGTCAAAAAAGAAAAATTTCTCAATCTAATTGTTAAAAAAAGTCATATGAGGGACTTCCCTGGTGGTCCAGTGGTAAAGAATCCACCTTCCAATGCAGGGGATGCAGGTTCGCTCCCTTGTCGGGGAACTAAGATCCCACATGCCGCGGAGCAACTAAGCCCGTGTGCCACAGCTGCTGAGCCTGCGCTCTAGAGCCCGCGAGCCACAACTACTGAGCCCGTGAACCTAGAGCCTGTGCTCCACAACAAGAGAAGCCACCGCAATGAGAAGCCCGTGCACAGCAATAAAGAGTAGCCCCTGCTTGCCACAACTAGAGAAAGCCTGCGCGCAGCAACGAAGACCCAACGCAGCCAAAGATAAACAAAAACAGGTCTTTCAGGGCTTCCCTGGTGGCTCAGTGGTTAAGGATCCGCCTGCCAATGCAGGGGACGCGGGTTCGAGCCCTGGTCCGGGAAGATCCCACATGCTGTGGAGCAACTAAGCCTGCACCACAACTACTGAAGCCTGCGCGCCCTAGGTAGGGCCCACATGCTGCAACTACTGAGCCCGTGTGCTGCAGCTACTGAAGCCTGCTCACCTAGAGCCTGTGCTCCAAAACAAGAGAAGCCATCGCGGTGAGAAGCCCGTGCACCACAACGAAGAGTAGCCCCCGCTCACTGCAACTAGAGAAAGCCCACACACAGCAACGAAGACCCAACGCAGCCAAAAATTAAAAAGAAAAAAACAGGTCTTTCAGTTCCAATTTTATAAATGTCTAAGGGAACTTCTGCTCCAAAAGAACCAGACCCAGGACAGGACACATTTTTCTGAGGCTTCAATGGTCTTGCAAAAGTAGGATAGGTCTCCATAGATTTCCAAAAAAATAAACTAGTGTGAATTTAGTCCAGAATGAGAAAACCTGGGGTTAGAGTGGAAAGAATCTGGGGCTTGAGCCATCTGAAGGTTTGAGAAGAACTGGATGCTAAGGAGAAAACAGCTGGAAACTGAGGCCACGAGGCCAAGAGCCAAGACCTGAGGTGAACCAGCAGGGAACCTGACTGAACAGGATGGCAGCCAGATGAGTGAGCTGGCTGAGGCTGGATTCCTAAAGACATGCTGCTGTAGGGACTCTGCACCTTGAAACAGCAGTGAGGTGGGGGAACTGACACTCTCATTCTGAGCCACAACTCTTGCCAGAGTGGCACTGGGGTAAGGCTACCAGAGATATAGAAGCAAGCTTTCTAGAGGAAAGCCTCCCAAGGAAGGCAAACGGTACTTCCACCAGAGCTGTTATGAGTAAGCCACTATGAGTAAGGTCAGCAGAAGCAAGAGAAACATCTTTAGTCACTTAAGAACTGGCAGTGTTGGCATTGTCAGACACGCAACATAGAATAGCTAGGTATTGGGTGAACGAAAGGGGTGAAGTGGGTCAAAAGGTACAAACTTCCAGTTATAAAATAATTAAATCCTGGGGATGTAATATATAGCATAGTGACTATAGTTACTTACACTATACTGCATATTTGAAAGTTGCCGAGAGTAGTTCTTAAAAGTTCTCGTTACAAGAAAAAAATTCTGTAGATTCATGTGGTGACAGGTGTTAACTAGACTTGTAATCAAGCAGGACCCTATGGGGCCTTCCTGGGACAGACCCCTCCCCCTTGTCCTCTGCTTTACCTCCTCTCTGAAGTACCTAGATAGCAGTATCTGATGCACATTTCCCAAGTTGTTTTACAGATGCTAAAACCCCACCACATGGAAGAAGTTAACTACTTGATGACCATGAGAACATAGCCCCAAACCTATTGGAGTCTGAGTATTGATTGATAATGTTAACCCCTGTGACACCACCCTGTTACCTCACCATCAACCAATCAGAGTACTGTGCACGAGCTGATCACATACCCTGCAACACCCCTCCCTCACCTGGCCTTTAAAAAATGCCTCCCTGGTGAATTCCCTGGTGGTCCAGTGGTTAGGACTCTGTGCTTCCACTGCAAGGGGCATGGGTTCGATCCCTGGTCAGGAACTAAGATCCTGCATGGCAAAAAAAAAAAAAAAAAAAAAGGCTCCCTGAAACCAATCAGAGGGTTTACATGTTCTGAGCACTAGCTGCCTGGACTCCTTGCTTGGCCCTGCAGTAAACACTGCACACACCTTCCTTCAGCACAACCTGGTGTCGGTAGGTTGGCTTTATAGCATGTGGGTGAGAGGACCCAAATTTGGTTGGGTAACAGACTTGTAGTGATCATTCCACAATATATACAAGTATCAAATCATGTTGTACACCTGAAACAATATAATCTTCTATGCTAATTATACCTTAATTAAAAAATAAATAGCCAGGTATAAAATGTGTAAAGGTAAAGAACTCCACTGTGCTAGGGAATTTGAACCAAGCCTCCTGAGGGCAACCACAAAAAAGGACAAAATATTGAACATCACATCTGCACTGATTCCTTTATCTTCAGATAATTCCATCTCGGAATTCCCTGGAGGTCCAGTGGTTAGGAGTCCTTGCTCTCACTGCCGGGGCCCGGGTTCAGTCTCTGGTCCGGAACTAAAATCCCACAAGCTGCTCAGTGTGGCCAAAAGAAAAAAAAAAATTCTTTTTTGATACTTTTGAAAAGGTTTTTTTAGAACCATGTTTCTTGAGCAGTAGGGTGAGAACACCTATTATGATCTTTTTATTAACAGTGATTTGTAGTTTTTAAATTCAAAGAAAGCATTTCCAAATTGACTTTGTCTTTTTAAATCTCATCATTATTGATTGAGGTTCTGATGCAGAGTTCCATGTATTAATTTCTTTTTTTTTCTTTTTTTTTTTAGATAAATAGGCTTTTTTTAAAAAATAAATTTATTTATTTATTTATGGCTGCATTGGGTCTTCGTTGCTGTGCGCGGGCTTTCTCTAGTTGTGGCGAGCAGGGGCTACTCTTCGTTGTGGTGCATGGACTTCTCATTGCGGTGGCTTCTCTTTTTGGGGAGCAAGGGCTATTGGCGCGTGGACTTCAGTAGTTGTGGCACGTGGGCTCAGTAGTTGTGGCTCGCGGGCTCTAGAGTACAGGCTCAGTAGTTGTGGCACACGGTCTTAGTTGCTCCGCGGCATGTGAGAACTTCCCGAACTAGGGCTTGAACCCGTGTCCCCTGCGTTGGCAGGCAGATTCTTAACCACTGCGCCACCAGGGAAGTCCCTCAATGTTTACATATTTTAAAATAACCCAGACAATTGTGTAGGAACAAAATCTAAAATGTAATTTTAAGGCAAAGGGTTTGCTGGAATTAATGATTTAAGAATTCTGTGACCAGAAGGGAAGAGGTAAACAAAACAAAAACACTTCTGGTTGTTTCTTTGAAAACAAAGAAATTTAGATCTGGTCTGCAAACCTAAGGTTAAATGCAGCGTTGCATGACAGGCGATTAGCAAGGATTGGAGATGTTCCACAGGAGAAAACACACCACATATACATACACAACAGAAGCAAAGAGTGAAGAAAGAAAGATTTTAAGAATTATGGTTTTGATTTAAGATGGCTTCATAACCAAAATACTGAAAACTGATATTATAATCACCAAGAAACCTCCAGCTTTCCCTACTCCCGTCCAGACTGCAGAGGTCACATAACACAAATGACAAGAGTGGAAGTCAGACAGACTTGGGCATTAATCCTTAGTCCACCAGTTACTATCTGTGTGACGCGAATGCATTTTTAAACCTCTATGTTTCTGTTTCCTCATCTGTAAAATGGAGGGTAACAACAGCCCCTGGGTCATAGGATTATTGAAGTACTAAATACATTCGAAACACTTAGCAGATAAGAAGCACTCAAAAGAGCATTCTTATTTGCTCTACAGCATAACCTGACTAAACATTTCAGAAGCCCTATTCTCACAAACTCACCTCTCTACTCCCAGCTCTAAGAGCGTTCTTGCACGTTAATCCCAAACACATTTGCTTCTATGTCAAGGACCTCCCTCCCTAAACGCTATTTGTAGTTCCCATTTCTCCTCAAGGTTTACTTTCTCTTCTCAGTCCATCCTCCGTAGGAACTCCAGAAATGCCATTCTTCCTCTCATTCTCATTCTGAGCTTTCCAGGTTTAGCTGAGACGCAGCCTCCTTTCAACATTTACAGACTAACGTCCTCAGAGACTGCAAACAGACTGCAAATCTGTTGTAATCATGCAGGTACCCCTTCTGTTCAGTACTGTTTCACCATCTTTTCATGTCCTGTCCTTCAGTTGGTTTGCTGCTATGTACAATTCACTTGAAAACAGGAGCTCTTCCAACCTTGTTTCCCACCATATGACTTATTTCTGTTGCTAGGAGTATTTATAGCTTTCCAAACTGACCACGGTCTTTCACACATTTGTCCTCTGCCACCCTCCAAAAAAAAAGTATCTTTCCTCTTCTCCAAGCAGCTTCAAGGTTTTGCCAGGGGAGAAGGTTCAAAATTCAGTTCGAATGCCACCTTTCTAAAGCTTTTGGTAGCTGTTGCCTAGGAAGGATTAGGCAACGAACACGGCTCCCATACTGTACTATTGGATAAGCACTTGTAGAATTTCATCATCACAACTTAAAAGATAGGCCACCCTTTTAAAAAATGAGGAATCTGAGGCTGGGGGCGATCCGGTGATTGTCCAAGGACACGGCTAGGCGGCTGGCAATGCCAAGAGGGAGCCCTTGCCTTCTGATACAGGATGTTGCTTGCCACTTGGGTTCAGGCAACATCCTGATAGAGGAAGTATGCTTGGTTAGCACCTGCACTCCAGGGGATCTGGCAGTTAGCAGTTGCTCGATAAATGTTCGTTGAATGAACAAATCATCAGAATTCAGTAAACACTGCATAAACGCGGTGAAGAATGCTGGAGTTGGAAGAGACACATAGATACCACAGAGCAATCGTCTTGTCTTTCTGATGCTGAAAGGGAGGATTCGAGATGTCAGTGCTGCACAGCTAGCTAATGACAGAGCTAAGACCGGAAAGAATTTACTTATTTACTTATTTATTTATTTATTTAATAGCTACGGAATGCCTGCTATAGGAGAGTGCTAGACTCTCGGGTCTATGGGGTCGAGGAGAGACACAAGTTTACCAATTCCCTCAGAGCGCTAAAAAAAAAAAAAAAAAAATGAGAGAGAGAGAGAAAAGAGAAAGCACTGCAGGAGAGTAAGGTGGGGACAGAATTCCCAGAGAAAAGGATGTGAAGGAAGAACCTGGAGCGCTTGGTCCGGACCCGAAATGGAAAACGATGATACGAAGTGGAACAGCGAGAAAGCGGCGCGACCCTCGGGCCCTTGGCCCGTTTCTCCGCCGAGCCATACGGGGGCGCTGCACCCCTCCCCGCGTCCCGGGCCCCGGCGGCGCCGCCCGCTCGCCTTTTCCCGGCGGAAATGCCCGGGCGATGACGGACACCCGGAGGGAGGGGAGAGAAAGAGCTAGAGACAAGGGGCAAGGGAACCGGGAGCGGCCGGTGGGCGGGAGGCGGCGGCGGCAGGTGCCCATCGTCCGGCGGGAGCTGCGCGGAAGCCCCGCACCTCCCCGCGCCCTTCACCGACTCCTGGGGCGCGCGGCCCGACGGGCCAGGGCGTGCAGGGGTCTCCCGGAGGCCTTGCGCTAGGAGCCGCCCGCGGGGCTTGGGCGGGGCGCGGGGTCGTGCTCCCCGGCTCCTTCCTCTCCCGCTGGGAGCTGGCGGCGGCGGCGGCGCCGGGCGAGGGGAGCGGCGCCCGGGGCTGGGGCGCGCGGGGACGGGGAGGGGGGCGGGAGGCAGCGGGGGAGGGGCTCGGGCCACCATGGACGACAAGGCGTTCACCAAGGAGCTGGACCAGTGGGTCGAGCAGCTGAACGAGTGTAAACAACTGAACGAGAACCAGGTGCGGACGCTGTGCGAAAAGGTAAGAGAGAAAAGGGGCGAGATGCAGCCGGGGACCCCGTTCCTCCTCCTCCTCCCGCTCCTCTCTCTGCCCTCCCCCTCTCTCTGCCCTCCCCCTCTCTCTGCCCTCCCCCCCTTCCACTCCCCTCCCCTCCCCCCCTTCCACTCCCCTCCCCTCCCGGGATGCTCTCCCTGTTCCCGGCGCGCCGGTCCGGGGACCCGCAGGGCAGCGTCTCCGGCTTGGGCATCCTTCCCCGGGTGGGGTCGGGCCCTTCCAGGACCCCCGGGGACCCAGCCCACGGTCCGGACCGGACGCTCCCGGTCCTGGCCTGTGGGGTCCGGGGTAGGTGGGCGGGGGCATTGTGGCACCCGGAATCCACGCCCTGAGTGTGATTGGGGTCGCCGACGCTCTTGTGGGGGGATTGCTGACACCCCAGCATTTTCCGTGCGGACTAGCAATCCTGGCGCTTTAGCTGACCGGCAGATGAATCTCGTGCGGTCTCGAAATTGAAAATGCACCGAAAACGAACCTGGGTGTTGTGACTATCAACGCGTTCGGTAATACACCCAGGCTTTTTCTCAGGTGACTCGGGCCCATCAAAAATCATTAAATTGGTATGTGTCAAGCATTTGTTTGTAGAGAGGTGGGTGTGATGACAGACTGTGATTTTTAAAATAGAAGTTGACTAGTTGAGACAGATGGTGACTGGTCTTCACGTTGAGAGGCTCTTTGGAAGCAAAAAATTGTTGATTTTCAGAAACAAGACGGCAAGTCTTAAGTTTGGCAACAGTGCTTGCCTGAAATGTTTAATGGGGTATGTGTTTTTCGTGCAGGCTAGCAACTTTTCAGAAAGTTATTTGTATTATATGTAAGGTTTTTTTCATTTCCAGAAAGTGATAAAATATGCAGGTGGTTTACTGTTTACAGTTGCTCTTGATAGTGTGATCTGAGACAACTTTCTGAATTCTGTGTGCATTGTTTTCTTAACCGCTGTAATTATTTCGGACTTAACATCTTACTTGTCTCATTCATCTTTTATGTAGTTTGGACTAAATTTTTATGTAAGAAGGTCCCATGTGAAGGAGTAACGAAGTTATTTATTCTTTAATGTTTTGGGGTTTTGGGGGGTTTTTTTTAAAGCCAAAATCCGTGAGACTTTCTTCATGATTGTGTTTGGAAGTCAGGATGCCTCAGAAAAGCACTAAAGAAAGAAAGATTTTGTCATTATTATTTATAGGGTACCCTTAAAATTAATCATCTTAGGAATTGAGGAGTAATAACTAATATTAAGTAGTTAGAATAGTGTTTTTTAACTAAGTGTAATGTTGCTTAGGGTCTTTATGTATTAAATAACTTTTTTTGAAGTATAGTTAATTTACATTGTGTTAGTTTCAAGTATAGAGCAAAGTGTTTCAGTTTTTTTTGAATTTTTGAATTTTATTTTATTTTCTTATACAGCAGGTTCTTATTAGTCATCCATTTTATACATATTACTGTATACATATTAATCCCAATTGCCCAATTCATCACACCACCACCCCCCACCCCGCCCCAACTGCTTTGCGTCCGTGGTGTCCATATGTTTGTTCTCTACATCTGTGTCTCAGTTCCTGCCCTGCAAACCGGTTCATCTGTACCATTTTTCTAGGTTCCACATGTATGCGTTAATATACGATATTTGTTTTTCTGACTTACTTCACTTTGTATGACAGTCTCTAGATGCATCCACGTCTCTACAGATGACCCAGTTTCGTTCCTTTTTATGGCTGAGTAATATTCCATTGTATATATGTACCACATCTTCTTTATCCATTCGTCTGTCGATGGGCATTTAGGTTGCTTCCATGACCTGGCTATTGTAAATAGTGCTGCAGTGAACATTGGGGTGCATGTGTCTTTTTGAATTATGGTTTTCTCTGGGTATATGCCCAGTAGTGGGGTTGCTGTGTCATATGGTAATTCTTTTTTTGTTTGTTTGTTTTGTTTTGTTTTGTTTTAACATCTTTATTGGAGTATAACTGTTTTACAATAGTGTGTTAGTTTCTCCTTTACAACAAAGTGAATCAGTTATACATATACATATGTTCCCATATCTCTTCCCTCTTGCGTCACCCTGCCTCCCACCCTCCCTATCCCACTCCTCTAGGTGGTCACAAAGCACAGAGGTGATCTCCCTGTGCTATGCGGCAGCTTCCCACTAGCTGTCTAATTTACATTTGGTAGTGTGTATATGTCCCTGCCACTCTCTCAC
>NC_041233.1:96598011-96598771 GCF_002837175.3 Physeter macrocephalus
TTGATTCATTTGCAAATATTTTCTCCCATTCTGAGGGTTGTCTTTTCGTCTTGTTTATGGTTTCCTTTGCTGTGCAAAAGTTTTAAGTTTCATTAGGTCCCATTTGTTTATTTTTGTTTTTATTTCCATTACTCTAGGAGGTGGATCAAAAAAGATCTTGCTGTGATTTATGTCAAAGAGTGTTCTTCCTATGTTTTCCTCTAAGAGTTTTATAGTGTCCAGTCTTACATTTAGGTCTCTAATCCATTTTGAGTTTATTTTTGTGTATGGTGTTAAGGAATGTTCTAGCTTCATTCTTTTACATGTAGCTGTCCAGTTTTCCCAGCACCACTTATTGAAGAGACTGTCTTTTCTCCACTGTATACTCTTGCGTCCTTTGTCATAGGTTAGTTGACCATAGGTGTGTGGGTTTATCTCTGGGCTTTCTATCTTGTTCCATTGATCTATGTTTCTGTTTTTGTGCCAGTAAGTACCATATTGTCTTGATTACTGTAGCTTTGTAGTATATATAGTCTGAAGTCAGGGAGTCTGATTCCTCCAGCTCCATTTTTTTCCCTCACGACTGCTTTGGCTATTCGGGGTCTTTTGTGTCTCCATACAAATTTTAAGATTTTTTTGTTCTAGTTCTGCAAAAAATGCCATTGGTAATTTGATAGGGATTGCATTGAATCTGTAGATTGCTTTGGGTCAAATATCAACAATATTGATTCTTCCAATCCAAGAACATGGTATATCTCTCCATCTGTTGGTATCATCTTTA
>NC_041233.1:96599389-96609082 GCF_002837175.3 Physeter macrocephalus
GTTTTTATCATAAATGGGTGTTGAATTTTGTCAAAAGCTTTTTCTGCATCTATTGAGATGATCATATGGTTTTTCTTCTTCAGTTTGTTAATATGGTGTATCACATTGATTGATTTGTGTATATTGAAGAGCTCTTACATCCCTGGGGTAAATCCCACTTGATTATGGTGTATGATTCTTTTAATCTGTTGTTGGATTCTGTTTGCTAGTATTTTGTTGAGGATTTTTGCATCTATGTTCATGATTGATATTGGTAATTTTCTTTTCTTGTAGTATCTTTGTCTGGTTTTGGTATCAGGGTGAGGGTGGCCTCATAGAATGAGTTTGGGGGTGTTCCTATGCAAATTTTTGGAAGAGTTTGAGAAGGATGGGTGTTAATCTCTTTCTAAATGTTTGATAGAATTCACCTGTGAAGCCATCTAGTCCTGGACTTTTATTTGTTGGAAGATTTTTAATCATAGTGTCAATTTCATTACTTGTGATTGGTCTGTTCATATTTTCTGTTTCTTCCTGGTTCAGTCTTGGAAGGTTATACCTTTCCTAGAATTTGTCCATTTCTTCCAGGTTGTCCATTTTATTGGCATAGAGTTGTTTGTAGTAGTCTCTTAGGATGCTTTGTATTTCTGTTGTCACTTCTCCTTTTTCATTTCTAATTTTATTGATTTGAGTCCTCTCCCTCTTTTTTTTTTTCTTCATGAGTCTGGCGAATGGTTTATCAATTTTGTTTATCTTCTCAGAGAACCAGGTTTTAGTTTTATTGATCTTTGCTATTGTTTTCTTTGTTCTAGTTCATTTATTTCTACTCTGATCTTTATGATTTCTTTCCTTCTGCTAACTTTGGGTTTTGTTTGTTCTTCTTTCTCTAGTTCCTTTAGGTGTAAGGTAAGATTGCTTATTTGAGATTTCTTGTTTCTTGAGGTAGGCTTGTATAGCTATAAAATTCCCTCTTAGAACTGCTTTTGCTGCATCCCATAAGTTTTGGATCATCGTGGTTTCATTGTCATTTGTCTCTAAGTATTTTTTGATTTCCTCTTTGATTTCTTCAGTGATCTCTTGGTTATTTAGGAACGTATTGTTTAGCCTCCATGTGTTTGTGTTTTTTACGTTTTTTCCCCTGTAATTCATTTCTAATCTCATAGCATTGTGGTCAGAAAAGATGCTTGATATGATTTCAATTTTCTTAAATTACTGAGGCTTGATTTGTGGCCCAAGATGTGATCTATCCTGGAGAATGTTCTGTGCGCACTTGAGAAGAAAGTGTAATCTGCTGTTTTGGGATGGAATGTCCTATAAATATCAGTTAAATTTATTTGGTCTATTGTGTCATTTAAAGCTTCTGTTTCCTTTTTTATTTTCATTTTGGATGATCTGTCCATTGGTGTAAGTGAGGTGTTTAAGTCCCCCACTATTATTGTGTTACTGTTGATTTCCTCTTTTATGGCTGTTAGCATTTGCCTTATGTATTGAGGTGCTTTCTGTGTTGGGTGCATATATATTTATATGCACCCAATATATATTTATATATTTTATAATGGTTATATCTTTTTCGTAGATTGATCCTTTGATCTTCTTGTGGTGTCCTTCCTTGTCTCTTGTAACATTCTTTATTTTAAAGTCTGTTTTATCTGATATGAGTATTGAGGGATCCTTGCCAGGTAGAGTAATCTTGGTTGTAGTTTCTTCCCTTTTATCACTCTAAGTATGTCATGCTACTCCCTTCTGGCTTGTAGAGTTTCTGCTGAGAAATCAGCTGGTAATCTTATGGAAGTTCCCTTGTATGTTACTTGTCGTTTTTCCCTTGCTGCTTTCAATAATTTTTCTTTGTCTTTAATTTTTGCCAATTGGATTACTATGTGTCTCGGCGTGTTTCTCCTTGGGTTTATCCTGTATGGGACTCGCTGCGCTTCCTGGACTTGGCTGGCTATTTCCTTTCCCATGTTAGGGAAGTTTTTGACTGTAATCTCTATAGATATTTTCTCAGGTCCTTTCTCTCTCTCTTCTCCTTCTGGGACCACTATAATGCGAATGTTGTTGCTTTTAATGTTGTCCCAGTGGTCTCTTAGGCTGTCTTCATTTCTTTTCATTCTTTTTTCTTTATTCTGTTCTGCAGCAGTGAATTCCACCATTCTGTCTTCCAGGTCACTTATCCGTTTTTCTGTCTCAGTTATTCTGCTATTGATTCCTTCTCGTGTAGTTTTCATTTCAGTTATTGTATTGTTCATCTCTGTTTGTTTGTTCTTTAATTCTTCTAGGTCTTTGTTAAACATTTCTTGCATCTTCTTGATCTTTGCCTCCATTCTTTTTCCGAGGTCCTGGATCCTCTTCACTATCATTATTCTGAATTCTTTTCCTGGAAGGTTGCCTATCTCTCTACATTCAGTTGTTTTTCTGGGGTTTTATCTTGTTCTTTCATCTGGTACATAGCCCTCTGCCTTTTCATCTTGTCTATCTTTCTGTGAATGTGGTTTTTGTGCCAAAGGCTGCAGGATTGTAGTTCTTCTTGCTTCTGCTGTCTGCCCTCTGGTGGATGAGGCTATCTAAGAGGCTTGTGCAAATTTCCTGATGGGAAGGACTGATGGTGGGCAGAGCTCAGTAAAACTTTAATCCTCTTGACTGCTGATGGGTGGGGCTGGGTTCCCTCCTTGTTGGTTGTTTGGCCTGAGGCAGCCCAACACTGGAGCCTACCTGGGCTCTTTGGTGGGGCTAATGGTGGACTCTGGGAGGGCTCACGCCAAGGAGCACTTCCCAGAACCTCTGCTGCTAGTTTCCTTGTCCTCACAGCCACAGCAACACCCCGCGTCTGCAGGAGACCCTCCGACACTAGCAGGTAGGTCTGGTTCAGTCTCCCCTGGGGTCACTGCTCCTTCTCCTGGGTCCCTATGTGCACACTACTTTGTGTGTGCCCTCTAAGAGTGGAGTCTCTGTTTCCCCCAGTCCTGTGAAAGTCCTGCAATCAAATCCCGCTAGCCTTCGAAGTCTGATTCTCTAGGAATTTCTCCTCCTGTTGCTGGACCCCCAGGTTCAGAAGCCTGACGTGGGGCTCAGAACCTTCACTCCAGTGAGTGGACTTCTGTGGTATAAGTGTTCTCTCGTCTGTGAGTCACCCACCCAGCAGTTATGGGATTTGATTCTACTGTGATTACGCCCCTCCTACCGTCTCATTGTGGCTTCTCCCTTGTCTTTGGATGTGGGGTGTCTTTTTTGGTGAGTTCCAGTGTCTTCCTGTCGATGATTGTCCAGCAGCTAGTTGTGATTCTGGTGTTCTCGCAAGAGGGAGTGAGAGCACATCCTTCTACTCCGCCATCTTGGTTCAGGGTAGGTGATTCAGTTTTACATATATATACATATATATATATTCTTTTTCAGATTCTCTCTTGTATTAAAGGTTGTTACAAGATATTGAGTATAGTTCCCTGTGCTGTACAGTAGATCCTTGTTGTTCATCTATTTTATATATAGTAGTGTGTATATGTTAATCCCAAACTCCTAATTTATCCCCCCCATCCGCTTTGGTAACCATAAGTTTGTTTTCTGTGTCTGTGAGTCTATTAAATAACTATATGTTGACTCAAGAGGATTTAGTTCTGTAAATAGAACTGCCAAGCAAATGGTATTTTTGTGTTTCTGAAACAAATTGTTTACTTACCGCTTCAAGTTCGACATTCAGTTTTCTTGTGTGATAAACTATAATGTCATGTCTTAGAATATATGTTTTAAATCGATCTCTCAGGCTCTAGTGTCAGGTGAAATATCCAGTTCTGAAATTAGCTGAGTCAGTTAACCTCACTGTGAATAGTAGATGTAGATTCTTTTTTTTTATAAGAAGGATATGTTTTTGTTTTTGTTTTTTTTTATTATTTATTTTTGGCTGTGTTGGGTCCTTGTTTCTATGCAATGGCTTTCTCCAGTTGCGGCGAGCGGGGGCCACTCTTCATCGCGGTGCGCGGGCCTCTCACTGTCACAGCCTCTCCCGTTGCGGAGCACAGGCTCCAGACACGCAGTCTCAGTAGTTGTGGCTCACAGGCTTAGTTGCTCCGTGTCATGTGGGATCTTCCCAGACCAGGGCTCGAACCCGTGTCCCCTGCATCGGCAGGCAGATTCTTAACCACTGCGCCACCAGGGATGCCCCAGTAGATGTAGATTTGAAGTTATGAGCAAAGTTGGTAGTTGAATTGGTTTTACCTTTGACTCTCTAATAATTTTAAGATGTCTTCCTGGAGAAGAATGTTGTACCCCTGCTCAGTCACACTTGAGCCTTAATCACTTGAGCAAGCTTTCTGAATTTGCCCAGAGAGATTATTTTAACTTCAGCTCCTAAATAAATTGGACTACCCATATCTAGGACCTCTGAGGTATATTTAATCTGGTATCTTACCCACTTCTTTCTTTGTACACTTGTACTTTTCCACTAAGCATGATTTTTTTAAGTGAAAATCCCGGCATTCATCTTTGTCCTCCACCCCTTTGATGGCGTTGCCGATGGGCTGGAGAAGAGTGACGGTAGTCCTTCCTCGCTACCCCCTGACCGGTGCTTAGTGCGGCAGCCCCCTTCTAGCAGCTGTGGTGAACCTCTGTGGTGTATATTTTCTGTCTTCTAACCTTAGTTTAAAGTTCCATTTTATTTCCCTACCTCTACCCGCTTTTTTCCTGCCAAGTGCAGTGTTTGTTGATAGCAAACTCTAGTAGGCAGCCTGAGTTCAAACCCTGGCTGCACAGCTTGATGGCTGCCAGTCTCTGCACCTCTGACTCCTTATCTAAGACAGGGATGATAGTACTTGCTGATCTCCTGGGGCGGTTGTATTAAGATACTACTGGTGTAAAGTCCTGACCAGAAATTAGCAATGAGTATTAAATGAAAAGCTAAAAATAAAAGTAGCTATTTTATCTCATTTTAAATGTCATCCTATTTTCTTTTTGAAAAAGATGCAAAATAAGTAGATGTGTTGGGGCTTCCCTGGTGGCGCAGTGGTTGAGAGTCCGCCTGCCGATGCAGGAGACGCGGGTTCGTGCCCCGGTCCGGGAGGATCCCACATGCCGCGGAGCGGCCTGGCCCGTGAGCCATGGCCGCTGGGCCTGCGCGTCCGGAGCCTGTGCTCCGCAACGGGAGAGGCCACAACAGTGAGAGGCCTGCGTACCGCAAAAAAAAAAAAAAAAAAAGTAGATGTGTTGATATGACTTCTCTGTGGAGAATGTACTTCAAAAGAGGTTGTCTATATAGTGGTTCTAGAACTCTGAAAAATGCAGTTTCATTATATCTTTTTAAAATTTTATTATTTATTTATTTTTTGGCTGCATTGGGTCCTCGTTGCTGCGCGCGAGCTTTCTCTAGTTGCGGTGAGTGGGGGCTACTCTCTGTCACAGTGCATGGGCTTCTCATTACGGTGGCTTCTCTTGTTGTGGAGCACGGGCCCTAGAGCACACGGGCTTCAGTAGCTGTGGCACGTGGCCTCAGTAGTTGTGGCTCAAGGGCTCTAGAGTACAGGCTCTGTAGTTGTGGCACACGGGTTTAGTTGCTCTGCGACATGTGGGATCTTCCCGGACCAGGGCTCGAACCCATGTCCCCTGCATTGGGGGCAGGCATATAGAAAGAATACAAAAGACAATAAAAAGTCAAACCTAATTGTAAATATCATCTTTTTGTTTAATTCTTTGTGACTAGATTTTAGGGTTTGTTTTTTTTTAAGTAACATGATTTTTTTGGAGTCTGTTAGAAATACTATTCTATAGAAAGTTACATCATTGTGAGGGTGATTTCTCCCTCAAAATTAAATTCCTGTTCTAACTCAGATTGCCTAAAACATGAAGGAGTCAGCTGAAATTAAGACCAAAGTGGTACTGGAAAAAGCCCTGTTTTGAGATAGTGGCAAAAATAAAACCCATCCTAATGCCAATTGGAGAACAGCTACAAAAAATATGGGTATGAATGATATGGTATGTCTGGCCTTCAAGGTTAATTTCTGTCTAGAGAAAAACTGTTTGCATAAAATAGTTAAGGCATGTTTTCCAAGAAGACGACTAGCTCTTAACATGTACTTAAATTAGCAGTCCAGCTTTGGAGCTGATTGCACATTTGACTTGTCTTACGTGTGTAGAGATTACTTCTGCCATTTGTTTCTGCAACAGCAGTATGCACAGTGATTTAGAAAGATAGTGTTCCTGGAGAGCCAGTCTGGCACTGTCAAGGACATTCTGTGACTAGAACTATTTTTAACATTTGTTTGGTAGAGTCTCAGGAAGAGAAATTTTTTAGGCTCTTCGACCTGATAAACTTTATTTTATACTGAAGAACCTTGGTGATGATATTCTAAGTAGGGAGGGAAATTTAGCCTATTTGTGTGCTAGCAGATTTTTATGCTGATGATTATACAGTGTCTACTTAGAAAAATTTTGAGGTTTGTGTAGATAAATATGTAAATTTTACATTGGACTAATGGATGTGTTCCTGGGTCCTGGCCTCAGCATTGAAATAAGCAGAAGTATCTTTAGGATATTACTTTTCTTCATTAATGTGAAATAGCATGCTTAAATTCTTGAATGCCTAAAACTATCTTAATGAAAATTATTGATAGATCCTGATAAAAATGGGGACTTCCCTGGTGGTCCAGTGGCCGAGACTCTGCACTCCCAATGCAGAGGGCCTGGGTTCGATCCCTGGTCAGGGAACTAGATGCCACATGCTGCAACTAAGAGTTCAAATGCCGCAACAAAGATCCCATGTGCTGTAACTAAGACCGGGCACAGCCAAATAAATAAATAGTAAAAAAAAAAAAAAAAGAAAAAAAAAGATCCTAGTAAAAATCAGTTATTTTTCTGAGTCGAGAAAAATCTCTCGATTACTTTTCTTTAATAGTTTGTACCTAAAAGTGGTGGTCTTAACAGCCAAAAAGCTTAACTATTACTTTCATTTTAACTTCTCTTGAGCAAGGGTTAGTGCCAGCTCTAGTGGCCATTGATATAGTTCAAAATGCAGTAACATAAGGCTTCCCTGGTGGCGCAGTGGTTGAAAGTCCGCCTGCCGATGCGGGGGACACGGGTTCGTGCCCCGGTTCGGGAGGATGCCGCGGGGCGGCTGGGCCCGTGAGCCATGGCCGCTGAGCCTGCGCGTCCAGAGCCTGTGCTCTGCAATGGGAGAGGCCACAGCAGTGAGAGGCCCGCGTACCGCAAAAAAAAAAAAAAAAAAGGTAGTAACATAGATAGAAAGTAGCTTGTTTCTTTCTGCTATAACAAAGAATGACATGATTACAGTGGAATATGAGGTTAAAACCCAATTTTACTGACTGAACAAATCATCATTTTCCATGCTTATCTAAGCCAACCTTTCATAGCAGACAGGTAAAGAAACTAAAGCAAACTAGACTAACATGAACTAGTGTTAATGACTAGAAAACAGACCTTTTAAAATCAATTCATCATTTCTCGACTTTACATATGATGTGTAAAATCATGTTCATAGATAGAAAAAATGAAGATACATTATAAACGTTTCACATGGAGTAGTTTTATTTGCAACATATGCCTTTTATTCTACTTTGAAGATCTTGCAGAAATTTTTCCTTCACTGTTTTTTTCAGGACAAATGCTCTGAAGGACTTGGTGAATGAAGTCCTCTTTGATGAAGGGAAACCTAAATACCAGAAATTGAAGATAAAATTAATGCCAAAACAATCACTGCACTTTAGACTATGTAAACTATATTTCTCAACTTAGATTTTCTAAGAAAAATGGCATTAAAATCACTGTCATCTTCAAAGAAGGCTAAGTCAGAGCTGCAACAGCATTTCACATTTAGTTTCGGGGTTTTTCCTCATATATATATATTTTTTTTAATATTTATTTATTTATTTGGCTGCGCCGGGTCTTAGTTGCAGCATATGGGATCTTTAGTTGCAGCATACGGGATCTTTAGTTGCGGCATGCGGGATCTAGTTCCCTGACCAGGGATCGAACTTGGGCCCCCTGCATTGGGAGCCCGGATTCTTAACCACTGGACCACCAGGGAAGTCCCTCCTCATATTCTTAAATTGAGATGTAATTCACATATATAAAAGTCGCCCTATAAAGTGTACAATTCAGTGGTTTTAGTATATTAATAAAGTTTTGCAACCATCTCCACCATATAATTCCAGAACATTTTCATCACCCCAGAAAAGAAACTCTCTGCCCACTAGCAGTCACTCCTCATTCTCCCTTCCCCCCATCCCCTGGCAGCCACTGATTTACTTTCTGCCTCTATGGATTTGCCTGTTCTAGACATTGTATATGAATGGAATCATGTAATATGTAATGTTTTGTGTCTGGCTGGAGATTCTTCCATGCTGAGCATGTGTCAGTACTTCATTCCTTTTTGTGGCTGAATAAAAAATTCCCTCATATGAATGTAGCACTGTGGTTGCTTTTATAATTAAGTTATTGCCATCTGGAATTTGTTTTGAAGTTTAAAAAGTTATTTTTTTCAGATTGTAAAAGTAATACATATTTGTTTTTTAAAAATTTGAACATCTCAGAAATGTAGGGGAAAAGCAAATGCTCTCCACTGTTGCACCCACCTTCCCTGTCCACTGCCATCCTGCCTCAGAGGCAAACATTAGGTAGTTTCCCAGGCCTTGTTCTCTGTGTGCAAAAAACATGGGTTTTGGGGGGTAGGGAGGATGTTTGTCGTGTATTGTTTTCATTAAAATGGGATCACAGTTATACTAAAATCTTTTTTTTTAACCAAACAATCTGTCTTGGCCTGTGTACATACATATAGTTCATTCTTTCTTAATTTCAACAGACTGTATGATTTATTCTTGTGTTTCCAAGCTTGACATTGCTTGGCATACAGACTCTTGACTGTGGTTGAACTGAAAGAAAAGGTTTGTTTCTTGGTATTGAGAAAAAAAAAAAAGGTCAGTTCTCATTTATGGAAGAACCTTGTAACTGTAGGAGGACAGGCCACCCTACTTATATTAACCTAGCCCTGTAGGATTTGGAACTTCATTTAATCTCATCTGTTTTGGAGATCACTCTGTTCTATGGCTTTCTTTAGATGAATTTGCCTAGAAGTAAGAGGTAGCCTCTAATGTTTTATAGCAGATTATTTATGTATAAATAGAGGGGAAAGAAAAGAACTTGTATACTCGCTCTGCCAAAACCAAATATGGTAGCCTTTTGGGATTATGGCTCTGACAGTGGGTACCAATACAGAAATAAAAATAGAATGTCACCTGTTGAGAAGCTGGGGAGACTTGACATGTACATATTCTGCATTCTTAAAATGTGGGTAGAGGAAAAGTGAAGTATTATATGTGAATGTCATTCCCAAAGCTTTATTTTTCTCAATTCTCTTCCTATGATAGATTTGACTTTATAGCAACAAGAAAGAATATGTTTTAAATGGGTGAGAAAGGAAGCAAGTTTGAACGGATAGGTATACAGCAGTGCGTTAAACTTGCTGGTATACTGTTAAGCTTTATGCCTGGATGTGTCTCTGCCGGGTGGTATTTACTGTCACCACAGTCCTTCACTTCACAGTTTAAACTTGGTCTTGTCAGAGTCTTTTTTTTTTTTTTTTTTGCGGTACACGGGCCTCTCACTGTTGTGGCCTCTCCCGTTGCGGAGCACAGGCTCCGGACGCGCAGGCTCAGTGGCCATGGCTCACGGGCCCAGCCGCTCCGCGGCATGCGGGATCTTCCCGGACCGGGGCACGAACCC
>NC_041233.1:96609139-96631636 GCF_002837175.3 Physeter macrocephalus
GGCACGAACCCGTGTCCCCTGCATCGGCAGGCGGACTCTCAACCGCTGTGCCACCAGGGAAGCCCTTGTCAGAGTCTTAGAGATAATTAAACTTTGGGTGCTAAGTCACATTAAAAAGCACTCGTGAGAATTATATATAGAATTACATGGTGTACAGAAAAGAGTTAGTGTAGCAGTCCTAAGACCACTGTATGTAGAAAGGCCTCATTTCAAGGTTGTCTTTGGTGTCTGGAACCTTGGATTTGGGGAGGCTTCCCACCATTCCCTGTTAAGCATGTCTCACTGTGCCTAAACTGTTTATGCAAACAATGTGATTTATGCGGAACACGTGCTCTTCTTTTGAAGTATGGAATTTGGTACATGCTAGGCAGGGGTATCCATGTGACCAGCTCCCCGTTACATATCCTGGGCACAGAGCCTCTAATGAGCTTCCCCGTGACTGACAGATTTCACACGTGTAGTTTCAACTTGTTGCTGCAGGTGTTAGGCGCACTCTCCGCAGCTCCACTGGGAGAGGACTCTTGAAGCTTGCGCTTGATTTACTCAGGGCTGTGCCCCATGCGCCTTTTTTTGTTGATTTTGCTTTCTATCCTTTTGCTGTAATAAATCATAGCCATGAGTACAACTACGTGCTGAGTTGTGTGGACCTTCTTTTGTGAATCACCACCAAACCTGGGGCTGGTCTTGGGGACCCCTGCCACACAAGGGTTTTTACACTGAGAATTCCAAGTATCAGGTGAACTGTATACTTACTTCTGCCAGTCCAGCACATTCTTTCCTTGAAGGCAAGCCAGTGTGATCTCACAGTAAGATCACTTTACAATAAAGGGTGTGAACTATAAACCAAGTGTTTAGAAACATCAGGAATATGTACAGTAAAGATAAAAATATTGGAGGGGGGCTGGCTGTGGCCTGACAAAGTACTTCACTGTTATGTAGATAAAAGCTTAGGAAGTATTATGGTAAAGCAAACACACACACACACACACACACACACTGTAAATCACATATCTTAACCCATCCTCATAGTTTTATAAAACCTGTGCTGGGTTAAGATAACCATATGTCCTTAAAAGAACAATTGTGGGACTTCCCTGGTGGCGCAGTGGTTAAGAATCCACCTGCCAATGCAGGGGACATGGGTTCGAGCCCTGGTCTGGGAAGATCCCACATGCCGCGGAGCAACTAAGCCCGTGTGCCACAACTACTGAGCCCACGTGCCACAGCTACTGAAGCCCGTGCGCCTAGAGCCCATGCTCCGCAAGAGAAGCCCACGCACAGCAATGAAGAGTAGCCCCCGCTTGCCGCAACTAGAGAAAGCCCGCCTGCAGCAACGAAGACCCAACGCAGCCAAAAATAAATGAATAAAATTTTTTTAAAAATTGAATTGGATAATATTTACATTTGGGGGCTTTTTATTTCTATATTTAAAGTGAGACAGTAATGATAATGTTCGTATATGAAGCAGGTTTCCTTTTTAGAGTTGGAACCATCAGCTGAGTATTTTTTTTTAATTAATAATCACAAAAATAGACATCGGGTCCAACTGAACTCTCTGATGACTTATGCTCTTCAGTTTGATTTTTTTCTGAACAAAATTGGGAAGGTATCTTATGAATAAACTTGGTAAAAATGCTGTTTCATTTGTGATCTCAGACATTTCTGGCCGTTTGCCAGACCTTTAAGGAGATGCTTGATAATCTCTAAAATTTCCTTCCGTTCTAATTGGAATTACACCTTGTAGCAGCTCTGCCCTCATTCTCGCCCCATCCCAGTGACTGATTGGGCAGCAGGGAGCATGTGTCTCAGCTGGCCAGTGAGAATTCTGGGAAAACCTTGTGAGATGGATAGACTAGACTGGCATGTGCCCTTTGGCCTTTTGCCCCTTCTTGCTGAGTAAGATACCAGATGCAGTGCCTACAGATGCATCATCATTTTATGACCATGAGATGGTGATTCTGTTTACTAAGGATGGCAGAGAAGGTTAAGGGAAAGAGTCTGCTGCCCCAATGGCCCTTGAGAAGCTGCACCAACCCAGCACTGCCTACGTCCAGGCTTCTTGTTACAAGAGAAAAATAAACCCACAGTTTAGGTCTTCTCTTCCCCCCTGAGAAAAAGGTACTTCAGTAACATGATGATAATAAAATAATGTATTTTGCCACACAGCTAAGAATCAACCCTTAGAGAATTTGAATTTGGAAAAGCATAGCTATTTCCACATTACACATGTGGAAGGTAAGACTTCACATTTTAGAGAGACACAGACTCACAGATACCTAGTCTCAGTGAAGAAACTGAAGGGGTATATAGGTCTTAGGGTTATACAGTTAGATTTCAAATGGGAGGAAAACTCATTTTTCTGGAAGACTGCACATATAATCTCATTCTAACTAATTATAGGCAAAGAGAAGAAAAATATGGACTACACTGTTCATAACTCTTGGGAAGTTTACCAGGCTAACTTAAGCAGAAATGTCATTTGCCAGAAGAATGTTTAGTAGCCTAGAATCAGAAGGCAAGCTGGAGAACCAAGCTTGGAAATTTTGCAGAAATTAAAGAGAGATTGGAGCCACAGTCAAAATCATACCATAGAAACAATTTAGAATGCTGGAGAGAACACCTGTGTGGGAGTAGAACTTGCCATTGTCCCTACTGCTTAGAGTCACTTCAGATTAAAAGCTGGGCTAGGTGCATCCAGTTGGCATAGATGAACCTGGAGGTAGACTGACTTTCTTTGTGATTCTCACAGTGTGTATACAGACTTTCATTGGGATTTTGTTTTATGTATTCTAACATCAGTGTTTTGGATTGGTGTAATAGGACGAAATAGTCACTGAAAGCAAGTTGAGGTGAATGATACATGTCTTTGTAGTAATGTGAACCGACTTACCCTTATCTTTCATCTTACATGTAGGTCAACAGAACAGATGCATTAATATAATGATTTCCAAGCTTTTTAATCTCGTGACCCCTTTTTACTCTTAAAACTTAAGGAGATCAGTATAGTAAGTGAATAAAAGTTTTTCAACAAAACTTCATAGTGTCACTATTACAAGTTTGGGAACTAATAAAGCCATCAATGTAGAAAATCTCCCTACCTAGGCTTAAAAATTAACTTCTTGATTTAAAATACAGAAAATATAACTTTACATTTTAAGTCAACTGTTATAGTTTAAAACCTTCTTCCATTTAACAGTTTAAACAATGAAGGCTAATTCAGAGCTATATATTCTCAAATGCTTTCATACAAATAGTTTTCTTGGGCCTCTCAAAAATGTGACCTCTTAATTAGGATTGACTGAATCAATTATTTTTGAGGCATATTGTAACTTATTCTACAAATATCTTTATACTGCAGATGTCAGTATTATTCTGTTATCCTGTGTGCTGTAAATATTTCCCCAGGCTTTTTCTTTTATCTCTTTCTGTATAAATAAAAACAAGTTTTTATTTTGTTTGGTTTGAGCTCATCAAAGCCAGCGTGTTTGAGGTGGAGAGTTTACCTGTTCCTCTTTTTATCTCTGGTGCCTGGCCTATAACAGACACTTGACAGATGTGACATGGATACATGAACCTTACTCTTGAGGAATATTTTGATATGTCACATGATTGCGGTGTATGGTGTACATCAGAGCGAATGGTTTATCAGCCTCCTAACTTGTCCTGTGTGGGAACTATATATTAAGTAATCTTTCCTCTGTTTTTGGTAATACTTCCTTTAGTAGGTTCTTTCAGTAGGGTTAGCTTGTTAAAAATTCTTAATGTTACATGACTTGAGGATTCTGTTTTAAATATTTCTGGAAAATGTTGGTTATTTGCTCCCATTTGACTTGAAAAACAAATTACTTGATGCTTGCTAAGCAGATGCCACAATGATTTTACTCACTTTTAAGCTTGTTGCCATGACTTTTTCCAGTTGTTGGCTCCATTGCAGGAGGTTGTGTTGCTCTTGAAAGACCTCTGCTACTTGTTTTCTCAATCTTCAGCCATTATACTAGGATCCTTTTAACTTTGGGATTTGGCTTCCATAAATTGGTTTTTGGTTTTTTTCAGAGATTTTTTTCTTTTTTTAATGTGGACCATTTCTAAAGTCTTTATTGAATTTGTTACAGTATTGCTTCTGTTTTATGTTTTTTATGGTTTTTTGGCCACAAGTCATGTGGGATCTGAGCTCCCAAACCAGGGATTGAACCCGTACCCCCTGCATTGTAAGACGAAGTCTTTAACTGCTGGACTGCCAGGGAAGTCCCTATAAATTGGTTCTTGTATTAAGGACTTTTTGTCTTTAACCCCAGTGCATTAATGCTTTGGGCTTGACTTGAATGACTCTGCTGTGAAAGTTTGGTCCTGTGATCTGAACCAGCTATTTGAAGAACCTAACATGATCATGTCTGAAAATTGTTAGAGCAGTTTTCTTGGTGTGGAACTCCTAGACAGTTTTTCTTATTATGTTTTTCTTATATATGATCTTGCAGTTTTGTGACTTGCCTTTTTCATTTATATACCAAATACCCATTATATCAAATATACTTCTATAACATTCTTAATGTCTACTTAGTATTCCATTCTGTGGATGTTTCATATTTGTTTTCTTAACTATCCAGTGTACATTTATAGTTTCATTTTTTTTTCTTAAAAGCAAACATTCCTTTACTTATATCCATACATATTTATCTGATTTTATTCATAGTGTAGATGCCTAGAAGTGGAGTTGCTTGGTCCAATAGTGTAACCATGTATCAGTTAGTGTTCGATTTGGTTTGTGTAACAGAAAATCCACAATAATAAAGGCTTAACCAAGGTTGCAGTTTGTATTTCTCCATGTACACGAAAACCTGGAGATAGGCAGTCCGGGGGTGATAACTCCACTGAGGTATCAGGAAACCAGACATCTTGCTGTGTTAGTTTCCTGGGGCTGCTGTAACAAATTACCACTAACTGGTCAGCTTAAAACAACATTTATCACTCACAGCTCTGGAGGCTGGAAGTCCAAAACCTAGGTGTCAGCAGGGCCTCGCACCCCCTGGAGGCTCTAGGAGAGAATCTGTTCCTGCCTCTTCCAGCGTCTGGTGACTGCGGCACTCGTTGGCCACTTCAGTCTGCCTCTCTCTTCACATGGACTTCTCTGTCCGTGTGTCTGTCTCAAAACTCCCTCTCCCTCTCTAACAAGGGTATATGTAATTACATTTAGGGCCTATTGGGATAATCTAGGATAAGTGCCTCCCCCAAGATGCTTAATCACATCTTCTTCATACGAGGTAACATACACAGGTTCTGGTTATCAGGAAGGGAGTATATCTCTTTGCAGTGTGTTTTTTCAGCCTGCCACATCTTCCAACACTCTGCTTGCTCTTTATGGTAGAGGTGGCTCCTGGAGTCCAGCCATCACATATACATTCTAGGCAACAGGATGGAGAGTGATGAAGGGCACACTCCCTCTTTAAGGAAACTTTCTGGTTCCCACATAACACTCCTTACATCACACAGACCAGAACTTAGTCTTACAGCCATTTGTAGTTGCGTGAGAGGCTGGTGCTATGGACTGAATATTTGTGTCTTCTCAGAAGTCATAGGTGATGCCTGACCCCCAGTGTGATGGTACTTGGAGGTGGGGCCTTCGGTAGGCAATTAGGTCATGAGGGTAAAGCCCTCATTAATGGGATCAGTGCCCTTTATCAGAAGAGACGCTAGAGAGATGACCTCTCTCTCTTAATACCATGTGAAAAAGGCGTCCACAGCAAGAAGGCGTCCCTCTGCAAACCAGGATGAGGGTCCTCACCAGGAATCTAATCAACCGGCACCTTGATCTTGGGTTTCTCAATCTTCAGAACTGTGAGGAATAAATTTCTGTTGTTTAAGCCACCTAGTCTGTTATTTGTTACGGCAGCCTGAACTAAGACAGCTGGGAAATGTAGTTTTTCAGCTTGGAGCATGGCTCTCTGATTGAATACAATTCATTTAATTATTGAGAAGGAAAGGGATAGTGGATATTGAGGTTAGGCAGTCTTTGCCTCAGATCAGTTTACATTTTGTTAGCTTTCCACAGATGTGCATTCCTGCCTATAGGGTATGAGAATAGGCATAGAAATCCCATGCCCCTGAGTTATTACCCCTTGGCCCTAGGCAACCCTCATCTTCTGTCTCTGTAGATTTGTCTGTTCTAAACAATTCACGTAAATGGAGTCATTCAATATATGACCATTTGTGACTGTCTTCTTTCACTTAATATGTTTTCAGAGTTATAGCATGTGTCAGTACGTCATTTCTTTTTATTATTGAATAATAGTCGATTGAATGAATAATACCGTATTTGTCTATTCGTTAGTTAATGGACATTTAGGTGGTTTCCACTTTTTGGCTATTGTAATGCTGCCGTGAACATGTGTAAACTTAAGTTTTCATTTCTCTTAAGTATATATCTAGGGATGGAATTGCTGAATCCCATGGTAATTCTATGTTTAACACCTTGAGGAACTGTCAGACTGTTTTCCACAGCAGTTGTACCATTTAAAATTTTCACCAACACTGTGTGAAAGTTCCAGTTTCTCCACATCCTCAAAATCACTTGTAATTCTTTTTTATTTAGCCATCCTAGTAGGTGTAAAAGTGGAATCTTGTTGTGGTTTTAGTTTTATGATTTTATAATACACATTCAGGTGGTTTTTTCCTCCAGATTTTCTTTTAATAGACAAGAAATGATGCCTTCAACTTTGTGATAGAATTTTTTTTAATTGTTGATTTCATTTTTTTTTTTAACAGGCTAAGGAAATTTTAACAAAAGAATCAAATGTGCAAGAGGTCCGTTGTCCTGTTACCGTCTGTGGAGATGTGCATGGTCAATTCCATGACCTTATGGAACTCTTTAGAATCGGTGGGAAGTCACCAGATACAAACTATCTATTCATGGGTGACTATGTAGACAGAGGTTATTATTCTGTGGAGACTGTGACTCTTCTTGTGGCATTAAAGGTATGGTTAATGACTTTTTTTTTTTTTTTCAAGTTTTAATCGGCAGAAGGCAAGCGTGGCGGCATTGCATATCAGATGTTCTAGTTTATGATCCATTCACTTTATAGCCCCTTAAAATAATACTTCATTTTACATCTTTTGAGAGAGAGACATGAAAATGATACATTAAACCT
This sequence comes from Physeter macrocephalus, assembly GCF_002837175.3. Taxonomy (NCBI): domain Eukaryota; kingdom Metazoa; phylum Chordata; class Mammalia; order Artiodactyla; family Physeteridae; genus Physeter; species Physeter macrocephalus. The sequence continues at coordinate 96,616,282 of NC_041233.1, forward strand.
CTCCTGCCTACTTCTGGTAAATTATTGTTGTAGGTAATCCATAGCTGAAGTCTTGGAATCATTTTTAGTCAACTTATCCCTCATATATAGTCAACTAATAAGTTTTTAAAAAATTCTTGCCTTGCAAAATCTGTTATTCCTGTGTCTTTTTATTTTTACTATCATACAATGTATATCTTCATCACTTCACACTTTAATTAGTGCAGTAGTGTGGTAGCTAATATTTCTGCCTCCAAGATCTGACCCCTCCAGATCTACCTTGCTTATGCTGCCAGATTAAACCTCTCTCATTTAACATTCATCTTGTTACTTCACTGTTCCCAACTCTTCAATGATTCTGTTACCTGCAGAATCGAGCTCACACTCCTTGGCTGGTCCTCTACTGTCTAGCCTGAATTTGCTGCTAGTAGTTGGTAGGACAAACTCTTTGCCTCAAATCGGAGTATTTCAGTGCTCTGGCTGTCTCCAAATATTTACCTGATTTCCCCAAACGATGACTCTGTCTCTGATTTCTCACCCCTTCTGCCAAGACTCAGCTCAAGTCCTACTTCTTCCATGAAGCCTTCAACCACCTTAGCTTTACTCCTCCTACTCTAAATTATCATAAGATGTATTCTCCCATCCCTTATTTATGTTACATAGTGGTTTATTGCCTTGTTTCTCATACTTCCTTAAGTGAAATCATTCCCTAACCAGCAGAATTCATGTATTATATTTGTGTGGACCTGGTACTAGATTTGAACGCTGTGCTTAGTGCTGGACACATAATGGATGCTTAGTGAATACATGTGAAGTATGCGTTTGCAGCTTTTTGGTTTGCAGAATCTGATGCTTTTTTATACTTCTTATCAGACATTGCTAACCAAAAAGTATGCCATAAAGTATGTCTCTGTGTTCTGTTATGGAAAGGAAACTATATAAATACATTTGAAATCTTGCCCACATTTGGCAGGGCCTTCCTGTTTTTTGTTTTTGTTTTTTTTGACATGTCTAAAATTTCTTTTTTTCCCCAAAATTGTCAAGTATTTAATTATTTATGAATTTTTAACAATACATGTGCATCATAAAAAGTTGGTTTTCAACATAATACTGTAAAATATACAGGTTCTAGGAAGTGAACTAAAGCATAACAAAGATATATTAAAAAAAGTTATTCATTCCCTTCCTACACCTCACCATCTTCATCTCCAGCCTGGCAGGGCCTGTTTTTGTGTTCTGTTGGCAAATACATTCTTCTGTGGGAAATAAAAGGGAGGGAGAAGTTAGTCTGTAGAGAGTTTGTCTTGGGTCCAGATCTCTTCTGTGTCTGTGGAGCATTAAAAAGTCATAGTGTTCTGGAAAGACTTAGAAGACTAGTGATAATTTGAGTATGAAAAAGATACTCGAGACAAAGAGTCAGGTACGATTTTATTATAATAAAATAGTTACCAGTTAATAAGGATTCCAGTGAGGGGAGTATGGATACATAGTATGAAGCAGGACGGCCATAAAAAAATATTTCAAAGGTTAATCAAGAGGACCTGGTGATGAATGAGAAAATTTTTTATTCTGAAAAAGAATTTACATTTAATGTACTAGCAGACTGAAGGACCATTTAAAGAAATGGGTCAGGGGTTAATGTGCTTTAGCATAACACTAGTAAAAATACTTCCATGGGTTTCTTTTCCTTTTCCTTCAGGTGCGTTATCCAGAACGTATTACAATATTGAGAGGAAACCACGAAAGCCGACAAATTACCCAAGTATATGGCTTTTATGATGAATGTCTGCGAAAGTATGGGAATGCCAATGTTTGGAAATACTTCACAGATCTGTTTGACTATCTGCCACTTACAGCTTTAGTAGATGGACAGGTATGTATGTGGGGACAGATAAAAGTAGGAAAAGATTTTCTATTAGTAATTTAGGGTCTAGATTGACATGACATTCTTTCTGCATCTCCTTGGCCTTTTCTGCCTCTTTCCCTTATACTTAAAGTTTCAGAACAGGGAACTGGGTAAGTTTTATACACGTTGAGACCAGCAAGTTCTTCCTTTCATCCTCTCCATCTTCCTGCTTCCCTTTCCATCTATTGATATATCTATTTATACACCATGTGTTAAGTGACAGTTTCTGATTCTGAGTAGTAGGACAAATCTACCTCCTTGGGAACTTTCACAGTCTTCTACTAACACTCATAAAATAGAAGTCATTTCTAAATGACCAAGTGGAAGTATAGTGTAAACCAAAACTTTTAGATGTAAGTAAGGGATGAAATGCAAGGAAATGCATTTATTTATAAATTACATTTAATTCAAAGAATGAAAATAAACTCGGGTTAATTACAAATAAAAGCAGAAATAGATGCCAAAAATACATAGTTGATCAATATGGCCCAAAGCAGTTTTTGGAAAGTCTATTAAAGAAATATAATAGTCAAAACTGATACAGAAAAAGAGCGGGAGGTCACATAAAACACTGGGAATGAGAAATAAGGCATTACTCTAAGTATGGAGGTACTTACAAATCACAAAAACAGTTGCAGCTTTATTCCAGTAAACTTGAAAACAGATGAAATTGATTATAGCAGAATATTAATTATTAAATTGTTTTGAAGAAATTAGACCAATGTAAGTAGACCATCAGACTAAGAAGAAATTGGAGAGTAACCAGGTCTAGGTAGTTTTTTAGGCAAATTCTACCAAACCTTTAAGGAACATAACATTTCTGAGTTTCAAAGCTTAAGAAGAGGTGGAGAGCTTCAAAACTCACTCTGTAAGGCTAGTATAACCCCAATGCCAAACCAGACACGGCAAGCACAGAAGAATGAAATCAGACCAAAACCATTTGAACAAAGTCCTATACCTTTATTTAAAACTCAATTAAGGAGTAAAATAACACTACTTGGATGAAGAAACTTACACTGACTATACTTATCAGCAAAACGTCAGAAACCTTCTACTCAAAATCAGGAGAAAAATGCCCTCTAAAACTTTATTATCTCTGACTTAGAATCCCTGGAGAATGGACCTGGGAGTAGTATCTCTCCCCTCCCCTCCTCCCCCAAAGAAAATCTTATTATTTAATTTTGTTTTTGGAAGTCCTAGCCAGTGCACTGAGCAATAAAAATAATTAAAAGGTATAAACATTGAGAAAATAAAAAATATTTTTGCAAACAACATGATTATGTACTCAGAAAACTCTTAGAAAACTGAAAAACTATTACAACCAATAACAGGAATCAGTAGGGTCTTTGCTGTAAGAGAAATTTTAAATTTTTATATGTCAGCAGTAACCAACAGAAAAGTTAATGGTGGGTCACAAGCACGGAAATCGCGTTCTAGAGAAGGTGGAAATACACTATATAAAATACCTAGGATTATAAAGAAAAAAGTATATTTAAATGCTAACAGCTCTCTCTGATCATGCATTGTTTTTTTCCATTGTGTATTACACATTTTCCACTGTGAATATTATTAAATGCTATTTTGAAAAGAAAAGCTACTAGGATTGACATTGGTAACCATTATTTACTCTCCATTAACTTTTAGCATTTAATAAAACAAATTCATTTTCTTTTTAAATTCATAAACAGATATTCTGCCTCCATGGTGGCCTCTCCCCATCCATAGATACACTGGATCATATAAGAGCCCTGGATCGTTTACAAGAAGTTCCACATGAGGTAAACTTAGTTTTAATGAAAAAGAAAGAAATATAACCACATTGTGGTAACCCTAGATTAGTTAAATATGAGTACTCATAACTTACATCGCATACTTCATTTTCTTTGCCAGGGCCCAATGTGTGATCTGTTATGGTCAGATCCAGATGATCGTGGTGGGTGGGGTATTTCACCACGAGGCGCTGGCTACACATTTGGACAAGATATTTCTGAAACATTTAACCATGCCAATGGTCTCACACTGGTTTCTCGTGCTCACCAACTTGTAATGGAGGTATGTCTTTTTCTTACAGGATGATGATCTCTGTTTCAAATAAATGTCTCTCTAATAAAGCTTCATGATTTAGAATGTCAGAAACATTCCTCCCCACTACCTAAATGAAAGGAGAAAAAACTTGGTTGATTTTAGCAAGTAGGGAAAGTACTAGTTGGCCAGAGCGAAATTATATCTCACTTTTGAAATTAATTTAGACTTCAAGAAAAAGTGCAAAAAAATAGTAACAAAAAATTCCTTTCTGTCCTACACTCAGATTCCTCAAATATAAATATTGTAATATTTGTTTACCATTCTCTCTCCCTTCCTAGTCCCCTTCCCCTCCCACATTCCTTTTTTTTTTTTTTAGCTGTTTGAATGTCAGTTGCAGGTGAGATCCTCCTTTACATCCAAATTTCCATGTGTGTTTTGTAAAAATAAGGACTTTCTCCTAAATAACCACAGTATAGTTACCAAGGTCAGGAAATTTTCATTGATATAGTACCATTGTCTAAGTGCTTTATTCAGGGAATTCCCTGGCGGTCCAGTGGTTAAGACTCCGTGCTTCCACTGCAGGGGGCACAAGTTTGATCCCTGGTCAGGGAACTAAGATCCCACAAGCCTCGCAGCACGGCCAAAAAAATAAAATAATAAAAAAAATTTTTAAGTCTATAAATGCTTTAGTCAAATTTGTATTATCTCACCAATGTCCTTTATAGCAAAATTTAATAATGTGTGTGTGCACCTATAATCTCATCCAGGATCATGCTGTATTCAGTCCCCTTGGATGTGGAAATTCCTCACATTTCCTTTGTTTTGCATAATCTTGACATTTTTGAAGACTACAAGCAATTTTATTTTGTAGAAATAGCCTTCATTTATGGTTTGGCTGATGTTTCCTTATGATTCAGGATATGCACTTTTGGCGGGCATATCACAGTATGATGATGTGTCCTTCTCGGCACACCGTATCAGGTCATGAGATCTTTCCCAGTGCTGGTGCTATTAACTAATTTGGATCACTTAGTTAAGGTGGTGCCTGCCACATTTCTCTACCATGATGTTACTATTCTTTAGACATAAAAGGAATATAAATAGAATATAATCCTTCCAAACCAGTAGGGAGTGGCTTCAAGATGTTAGAGAAATTTCACTAACCCAACAGAGGCAGAAGGGGTAACAGCATGGTAATAAAGAACATAGATTTGTACAGTAAAGATAAACCTCATTATAATCATAAGGAATGTGAATGGATAAAAATTTTTACTTCCCTAAAATACTGAGAGTCTCAAATTGGATAAATAATCAAAAAATTCACCTATTATTTGGGCTTTATCTAAAACATGATGATACCACAGACTAGAAATAGAGGGATGGAAAATGGTGTATTAGTATATCAATTAGATAATTATCCAAAATATAGTTAATAATATGAATCAGAAAAGGCCGTAAGACAGTAGTATATTTAGAAATAAAAAGAGGTCTTTGCTGATGAAAAGTGGCCCAGTTATATAGGAGAGAATAATTCTAAACTTTTACTTACCTAGTAATGGAGTCAAAGTACATAAAGCAAAAATTGACATAATTTATGAGGAAGAATTGAGACATCTTCCGTCATTGTGGGAGAAATCTGAATACACGTCCTAGCCACGATCTCAAGCATAGATTAAGCAGAAAAACAGTTACTGAGCTCCGTAGCTGAATCTCAGTGTAGATGTACATATTAAAGATGGACACCACACAAGGTAACACAGAAGACTGCATTTCCACAGAGAATACTCGTGTAACTTTTGAGTTTAGTTTTCTAAATTTAGCTATGTCAACATTATGGTTTTATGGTGGAATACTGATTTTTTTTTTTTTAAATGCTGCAGGGATACAATTGGTGTCACGATCGGAATGTGGTTACCATTTTCAGTGCACCGAATTACTGTTATCGTTGTGGGAACCAGGCTGCTATCATGGAATTAGATGACACTTTGAAGTATTCCTTGTAAGTAACTTTAAATTTTAATTGTATGTAATCACTTTCAGAAGGAAAATTGCAATGCGGATTATTAAAGTTAGAGGTCGAGGAGTTTTGCTTCTGGAATAGTGGAGTGAGGAACATGGCAAACCCCCTCCCCAGTAGGAACAAACACTGGACTGGAAAACGTTATTTTAAACAGTTTTTTCAAGTGTTTGGAATTTGTCCTAAATGTATACAGCAAATACAGAAACACTTATTCTGGATCTGCTAACTCTCAGTATAACACCAGAGTCTGTGGAATTGGAGTCCAAGTGTTCCCTCCTGTTTCCAGATCCCCTGTACGGAAACTGCACTGCAGTCTTTCTGTCCTGGGTGGGTATGGTCAAGAAGATGGAGCTTCTCCCCTACCCCCTGGGGGGCAGGTGCCAGCATATCTCACCTATCCCAGTCCAGGGTTACAGAAGCTCTGCTCCCAGTGGGTGCAGTCGGTCAGGCTGAGACTCCCTTCCCCTCCCTGGCTCCTAGGGTGGACCAGGCTCTGTTCCAGTCATGTGTGGCAGGCAGAGAATGCTGTATCCCCAGTTCTTGCCTCAGTGCCTACTCTAGAACAGGGGATGTCACTTAGAAGTGGGCCATCATACCTGCCTGCAACTCCAGAACAGTGGCATAGAAGTTCTGTTCAGAGAGAGATGCAGAACAAAAAGTTCCTTACCTCTGCCTGAGGGGGCTGACCTTACTTAGAACAGAGGGTCGAGAATTGCAAGCCTAATAAGTATTTTGTTGAGACAGTGGGCATTATGGTGGAGACCAATGGAGAAGGCTCTCATAGCTCCCATGATACTAGTAGCCACAAGCAAAAGAGGAGAGCAAGGAGAACTTTAACAGGTAAAACCAGGGAAAGAGATAGTGAAGAAGAGCTTTCCTGAGATCATCACAGTCAACTCTGGGAGACAAGACGGCCGTGCACGTATATCAGGCTGTACGCACACAGGAGCGGTCAGACACAGACACATCATGGTCAAAATGCTGAGAGTCTAAAAGAAATAATCTTGAAGGCAGTAAGAGAAAAATGACTTACAAAAGGGAACCTCAGTTGAATAATCAGCTGACATTTCCTCAGAAAGGCAATGAAACGTACTCAAAGTGCTGAAAATAAAAAACCAAGGTCATATCCGGCACAACTTCAGAATGAACGCAAAAGAAGGGCATACCCAGATAAACAAAAACTGAGGGAATTCAATGCTGGCAGACCTGCCCTACGAGATATACTAGAGGGAGCACTTCAGGCTGAAAGCAAATGATACCAGAAAGTAAGTCAACTGCACACACAAGGTAGTAATAGTAGAAGACGGTAGAATTGCACCTTCTTAACTGATTTAAAAACCAGTTGCATGACACAGTAAGGATATATTTGTAGTACAACTGAACTTAAAAGAAACAGAATATATAGAAATGCAGTTGTAGATTTGATAGTAACAGCACAGAGGTGGTGGGTGGGAACAAAGCTGTACTAAAGCAAGGAAGTGACACCAGATGGTAATTTGAATTAAAGGAAGAATATGAAAATGAAAATGAGAAGGTTATTTAATAAAATCTATAAATATACACTCACTCTCCTCTTCTCTCAGCAGCTTTAGGGTCATAAGAGTATATAAAATTGTAATTATATATTATAGAGCAAAAATGGGGAATGGAAATGGAAAGGAGCTCTATGCTATCTAGGAGTAAATACCTCTTAAATCACTAGAATTTATAAATCTGAAGTAGAATTTCATAAGTTGTGTATTCTGAGTTCCAGAGCAACCACTAAAAAATAAAAATAATTGTAAAGTTATTAAAGGAATTTAAATACTATGTTAGAAAATAATATTTTACTAAAAAGAAAGCAGTTAAAGCAGGAACCAATAAAGAAAGGCATATTTAAAAAAAGAAAAGAAAATGGCAGGCATAAATCCAGTCGTATCAGTCACACTGAACGAGCCATCAACACAGTGCAATCAAAGGGCAGAAATCATCAAGTTGGCGTTTTTGTTTTTAAGTATCTAGCTTTATGATGTCTACAGGAAACATTATTTAGATTGAAAAACACAAATTGGTTAAAAATAAAATGGTGAGCAAATAGTAACCATAAAAGTGCTGGACTGGATATACTAATACCAGACCAAACATTTCAAACCAAAAACTGTTACTAGAAATAAAGAACACTTCACAATGATAAAGAGTCATACTGTTAGGAAAATATATCATAAACATATGCACTTAACAGTGGAGCCCTAGAATATATGGAGCAGAAATGAACAGAACTGAAGGAAGAAACAGACAAACAAAAATAGTGGGAGACTTTATTATGCCATTTGCAATAACAGAACTAGACAGAAGATCAGCAGGGAAATAGAAGACTTGAAAAACACTGCACCTTTACCTAACATCTGCAGAACACTCCACTCGGCAATAGCAGAACACAGTCTTCTCAAACGCACGTGGAACATTCTCCAACAGTGACCATGTGCTTGGCTATAAACCCTAAGCCTTAGAAAATTTAAGAAGATTGGAGTCATACAAAGTACGTTCTCCAAACACTGTGGGATGAAACCAGAAATCAATAACCAAAGAAAAACTGGAAAACGTATAAATAGGTACAAATTAAGACACTCCTAAATAACCTTTGGGGGGTGGGGGTCAACGAAGAAATCACCAGGGAAATGAGAAGATACTTTGAGATGAGTGAAAATGAAAACACAGTGTACCAAAACCTGTGGGATACAGTGAAAGCAGTGTTTGCAGGGAAATTTATAGCTGTAAATGCCTGTATTAAAAGTCAGATAGAATTAGAAGTTGACAATCTATAACCCAGAAGAGGGCTCTCACCAGAACTCACCCATGCTGGCACCCTGATCTCTAACGTCCAGCCTCCATAACCTAACTGTACACCTTAAGGACCTAGAAAAAGAAGAGCAAACTAAACTCAGTGCAAGCATATGGAAGGAAATAAAATTAGCAGTGGAAATAAAATGAAATAGTAGAAAAACAGTAGAGAAAACCAACGGAACCAAAAGTGGTTTCTTTTTGACAAAATTGAAAAGCCTTAACTAGACTGGCCAAGAAAAAAAGAGAGTGAAGACTCACATTTCCAAAATCGCCCCACGCCTTTTACTGAAAGAAGCGGCATCGTAAGGGAATCCAGTAGCTCTACGGGGAACTTGGATAAAGTGGACAATTCGTAGAAAGACAAAAAGAAAAACTACCAAAACTGACTCAGAAATAGAAAATCTGAATAAACCTGTAACAAATGAAGAAATTAAATTAATAATTTTAAGACTTCCTACAAAGAAAAGCCCAGGCCCAGTTGGCTTCACTGGTGAATTGACCAAATGTTTAAAAAGGAATTAACACCAGTCCTTCACAAAGACCTACAAAACACAGAAGAGGAGGGATTACTTCCCAACCAATTCTTTAAAGATTATATTACTTTAATACCAAAATCAAAGACATTTTAAGAAAACTACAGACCAATACTCTTTATGTATATAGACCCAAAAATCTGCAACAAAATATTAACCAAATCCAGAAGTATAAAAAGAATTATACACGGACCAAGTGGGATTTAGCCTAGGAATGCGAAGTTGGTTCAAAATATGAAAATCAGTTCTTGTAATAAACCATATTAATAAAGGACAAAAACCACATGATCTCATTAAGGCCAGAAAAAGTATTTGTCAAAATCCAGCACCCTTTCACAGTAAAAGTACAGTTGACCGTTGAACAACATGGGTTTGAACTGCGTGAGTCCACTTGTATGTGGATTTTTTTTTTAGTACTCTAAACACTACAGCACTACAGGGGCTTTGGAACCACAGGTAGGGAGGAACCGCGTATACGGAGGGCTTGGCTCTAAGTTATACTTGGATTTTTAACTGCAGAGGGTCGGGACCCCAACCCCGTGTGGTTCAAGGGTCAGCTGTACTCAACTAGTCAAAGAAGGGGACTTTCTCATCCTGATAAATGCCATCTACAGAAACCCCACAGCTAATTACATCATTCTTAATAGCGAAAGACGGAATGCTTTTCCTCTAAAATCTAAAACAAGCATGTCTGCTCTCTTTACTTCTATTCAACTGATAGTAATACTACAAACCATTTATGCCAGACATGAACCAGACATCTTGTCTGCCTAAATCTTCACCGTAGCTCTGTGAGATAGTTTTATGAAAGAGAACACCTGCAGTGACCTACCCAGGGTCATTCCAGTCATAGACAACACAGAAAAGGTGGGAGACGAGGACTGCTCTTTCTACCTCGGTGTCTTGTTCTTTATTGATTCGTTTGCCTGTGGCATCAAATCCTTTAACCATTTGCTTTCTTTTTTGCCATTTATAGCCTTCAGTTTGACCCAGCACCTCGTCGTGGAGAGCCTCATGTGACCCGGCGCACGCCAGACTACTTTCTGTAAATTCCTCCTGGGAAAACCTGCCTTTGTATGTGGAAGTATACCTGGCTTTTTAAAATATATATATTTAGAAACAAAACAAAAAAAAGCAACAGTAATCTATGTGTTTCTGTAACAAATTGGGATCTGTCTTGGCATTAAACCATATCATGGACCAAACTGTGCCATACTAATGATGAGCATTCAGCACAACTTGAGACTGAAATTAGTTCAACGCTATGTTCTAGATCGGTCGGTCTTAACAGTTCGCCTGCTGTGTTTGTAGTAACCATTTTCCTTGGGACTGTTCAAGCAAAAAAGGTAACTAACTCCATCTCCTTTTGCACTTACTTGGAAATTTTAGTTAGAGTGTTTAACTGGCATGGATTAATAGGGTTGGATTTTTATTTTCAAGAAAAATTCACAAGCTAACTTCCACTTAATTCATTACTGTGTATTTTATTGAAATATATAATTAACTGAAAAAAGATTCTTGGGAGTACGTTGTCATAACATTTAAAAGATTTCCCTTCCTTTAAACTAAATTACTATTTTATGTTGATCTGCATATTTCTGTATATTTGTCATGACAGTGCTTGCATTCTATTTGGTGTACTGAGCAAATAAACTTTCCATTGTAAACAAAAACATGTTGATTTACTGTGGTACGCTTTAAATGAAAGTTTTACTCTTTTGTAACTTCATATGAGATCTCTTGACCTGTAATAAATAGTTGTGTTGAGGTACTTTAAATGTAGTGTTCTTTGTTTAGGACTTATTTTCAGAAGAAAAAAATTTTTAAGAATACCTGATGACTTTTCGGCCATGAGAGACATTCATATTTCTAACATCATTTCATTAGGTAGTTTGTATTATTCACATTTTAAACTATGGATGATATGCTAAAAACTGTAGGATATCATACGGCTGAGTAGAATCTTTTAAAAACCAAAATGTTATTTTATCTTTACCTTTTGATCTAGAAATGAGAATAAATTAATCATCTCCAGATAAAGTTTAGTACAAGTAGTAGTGCTGTTTAAATGTACAGCATGAATTCCAGATGGTAGAAGGGAACATGCCGAGTCTGCGGGGTGGAGATGGAAGACACAGAGGAAAACTAAACTTTTGTCTTTATATAAGAAAACAAGATGGTAAAATTAGGTATAAACATCTCAAAATTATAATCAACGTAAATGAACTGTATTCTCTAGTTAAAAGACAAAGGGTAAGAGTTGGTTTTTTAGAAAATCCAGCTATATGCCTGATTACAAGACACACACCAGAGGCAAAGTGACTTGGATAGGTTGAAATTAGAAGATGGGACAGACCAAGAAAAGATACTAAAAGGAAAACTGGAGTAGCTATATAAATATTAAAATAGACTTTGAGACAAAATTTAAGCGCATAGGATCAATACAAATAGTTATCATCATTCTAAACCTGAATGCATATACCAGAATAGCCTCAAATATGTTAAAAACAAAAAGCCTTACAAATGCAGAGAAAGCTTGACAAGTTTTCATTACAGTGGCAGATTTCAACTCTGTTATTATAAAGTAAAATACAAAAACTGTGGAAGATGTGAAGAACACATTTGAATAAGATTGATATAATTAATAAACATATATACATCTCTGTATCCTAACAGAATACACATTCTTGTCAAGTTTATGTGGAACGTTTATAACAATTGGCCATTATTAGGCCATAAAGCAAGTCTCAAAAACTTTCAAAAAATTGACATTCTCTATGGGTGCCATTAATTTCGAGGTTAATAATATTATTTATAGAAATACCTATATATTTTGAAACTTCAAAAATAAGGGTCAAAGAGGAAGTAAAGGAAATTTAAACTTCCCTAAAACAATTTAGAAAAACTGGTTATGAAAATACATATAAAATTATGTGGATAAAATAGAATAGCCAAAACAATTTTGAAAAACAAGAACAAAGAGCATGTTCACTTCCCTATGTCAAAATTTAACTATAAAAGTACAGTTTTCAAGACAGTGTAGTATAGGACTTCCCTGGTGGCACAGTGGTTAAGAATCCACCAGCCAATGCAGGGGACACAGGTTCGATCCCTGGTCTGGGAAGATCCCACATGCCATGGAGTAACTAAGCCCATGCGCTACAAGTGCTGAGCCTGCGCTCTAGAGCCTGCGGGCCACAACTACTGAGCCCACACACCTAGAGCCTGTGCTCCTCAACAAGAGAAGCCACTGCAATGAGAAGCCCATGTGCTGCAACGAAGAGTAGCCCCCGCTCGCCACAACTAGAGAAAGCTTGCACGCAGCAACAAAGACCCAACACAGCCAAAATGTAAGGATGGGGACATAGAGATCAATGAACAGAATTGAAAGTCCAGAAATAAATCCTTACATTTATAGTCAAATAATTTTCAGCAAAAACAGCTAGGCAATTCATTAAGGGAAGGCTTGTCTGTTCAACAAATGGTGTTAGGAAAATTGTTATATGCAAATGCAAAAGGACGAACGTAGATGCTTACCTCCCATCATACACAAAAATTCACTAAATATGGATCAAACTTTTAACAAGAAAACACAGAACCCCTTTGACAGCGTGGGTTAAGCAGAGATTTCTTAAATAACACCAAAAGAATGGTACACAAAAATTTTAAGTTGATAAACTGGACCACGAAAGAATTCAAAACTTTTGTGCTTCAAAGGACAGAATTAAATGAAAAGACACACTGAAAGAAAATATTTGCATCACACATCTGATAAAAGACTTGTATCCAGATTTTAAAAGAATTCTTACCACTCAATAAGACAATCAGAACATGGGCAGAAGATGTGAAAAGACATTTCACCAAAGAAGATATGCAAATAGCTAATAAATACATGATCAACATCATTAGGCATCAGGGAAATGTAAACTAAAAACACAATTGAGATATTACTTCACACCCATTAGAAAGGGTATAATAAATAAGCCTTTCTTATTTATGAACAAATAACAAATATTGGTGAGAATGTGGAAAAGTTGGAGCCCTCCCACATTGCTATTGATAAATGTAAAATGGTGCAGCCACTTTGGGAAACTTGACAGCTTCTTAAACGTAAAGTAACTATGACCCAGCAATTCCACTCGTTCATAGCTACCCACGTAGATGGTTAAAATACATGTTCACACAAAGACATGCATGTAAATGTTCACAGCAACATTAATTATAATAGCTGAAAGATGGAAACAGATGTCCATCAACTGTTCAGTGGGTAGACAAAAATGTTATACAATAGTAAACCAGCATTAATAAAAAGGAGTGAACTGAAACATAATACAACATGGATGAACTTCAAAATGCTAATGAAAGAAGCCAGACATGACAAACTACACATATTCCATTTCTATGAGATGCCCAGAAAGGCAAATTTGTGGAGAAAGGAGATTAGCCCTGGGACTTACCCAGTGGTCCAGTGGTTTAGACCCCGTGCTCCCAACGTAGGGGGCCCAGGTCCGATCCCTGGTCAAGGAACTAGATCCCCAATGCCACAACTAAAATATCCTGCATGCGGCAACTAAAGACCTGGCGCAGCTAGCTGAATGAATGAATGAATGTATGTCTTTGCCTGGCCAGTGGGAATGGGAATTAACTGTAAATGGGCATAAGGGTTCCTGTTAGAATGATGAAAATGTTCTAAAACTGGTTTATGGTCATGATTGCACCTTTTGGTAAATTTACCAAAAATCTTTACCCTTGAAATGGGAATATTTCATATGTAAAATATACCTCAATGAAGCTGTTTACAGAAACAAAACTTGTGCAGTGCAGCCAAACCAGGCTTTACAGGGAAATTTATAATTAAATGCTTGTATTGTAACAGAGGAAAAGCTGAAAATTAATTGAGCTAAGTGTTTACTATTCCATAAAAGTTAAAAGGTTAAGAGCAAATATCAAAAGAAAGAAAAGATTCAAAAGAAAATATCAACAGAACCAAAGTTGGTACTTGAAAAGATCAATAAAATGAAGGAAAACATTCAGGGGCACAAACAAAAGCATGAATTTGCAGAATAAAAGAGAACTGATTAAAAAGTCTAGAGGGTACTATGAATAATTGCCAATAAATTTGAAAACTGAGCAAAAAAGAAATACTGAGCAAATTACTAGGGTATTTTGACCTTATCAGACAGACTCAAGAATAAATAGAGGGGGGCTTCCCTGGTGGTGCAGTGGTTGAGAACCCACCTGCCAATGCAGGGGACATGGGTTCGAGCCCTGGCCTGGGAGGATCCCACATGCCACGGAGCAGCTGAGCCCGTGCGCCACAGCTGCTGGGCCTGCGCTCTGGAGCCTGTGAGCCACAACTACTGAGCCCACGTGCCACAACTACTGAAGCCCACGTGCCTGGAGCCCGTGCTCCGCAACAAGAGAGGCCACCGCAGTGAGAAGCCCGTGCACCGCAACGAAGAGTAGCCCCTGCTCACCGCAACTGGAGAAGGCCTGCACGCAGCAATGAAGACCCAGCGCAACCAAAAATAAATAAATAAAAATAATAAAAAATAAATTTAAAAAAATAAAATAAATAAATAAATAAATGGAGGGCTTCCTTGGTGGCGCAGTGGTTAAGAATCTGCCTGCCAATGCAGGGGACATGGGTTCAAGCCCTGGTCTGGGAAGATCCCACATGCCGCGGAGCAACTAAGCTCGTGAGCCACAACTACTGAGCCTGTGCATCTGAAGCCTGTGCTCCACAACGGGAGAGGCCACGACAGTGAGAGGCCCGTGCACCGCGATGAGGAGTGGCCCCCGCTCACCGCAACTGGAGAAAGCCCTCGCACAGAAATGGAGACCCAACACAGCCAAGATCCTTTTTGACCCATCTCCTAGAGAAATGGAAATAAAAACAAAAATAAACAAATGGGACCTAATGAAACTTAAAAGCTTTTGCACAGCAAAGAATACCATAAACAGGACCAAAAGACAACCCTCAGAATGGGAGAAAATATTTGCAAACGAAGCAACTGACAAAGGACTAATATCCAAAATTTATAAGCAACTCATGCAGCTCAATAACAA
>NC_041233.1:96632279-96648578 GCF_002837175.3 Physeter macrocephalus
AAGAGAGAAGAGATATGGGAACATATGTATATGTATAACTGATTCACTTTGTTGTAAAGGAGAAACTAACACACTATTGTAAAACAGTTATACTCCAATAAAGATGTTAAATAAAATTTAAAAATAAATAAATTAATTAATAATAAATTAATTAATTTTTTAAAAAGGGATAGAAATCTAAACACTACTTTTTTTTTTTTTTTTTTTTTTTTTTTTGTGGTATGCGGGCCTCCCTCTGTTGTGGCCTCTCCCGTTGCGGGGCACAGGTTCCGGACGCGCAGGCTCGGCAGCCATGGCTCACGGGCCCAGCCGCTCCGCGGCATGTGGGATCCTCCCAGACCGGGGCGCGAACCCGGTTCCCCTGCATCGGCAGGCGGACGCGCAACCACTGCGCCACCAGGGAAGTCCCTAAACACTACTTTTTAAAAAAAAAAGAATAAATGGAGTCTACACAGACATAGAGAACTGACCTGTGGTTGCCAAGGGGGAGGGGGGGAGGGGAGAGATGGATTGCGAGTTTGGGACTAGCAGATGCAAACTATTATATACAGAATGGATAAAGAACAACTTCCTATTGTATATTCAACATCCTGTAATAAACGATAGTGGAAAAGAAAAAAAATGGAGTCCAACTACTTTTACTATTAAAGAAATTGAATCACTCATTTAAATCTTACAAAGACTACACTAGGTACCAATGGTCATACTAGTGTTATTCACAGTAGCCAAAAGGTGGAAACCCAGATGTCCATCAACTGGCAAGTAGATAAAGAAAATATGGTATATATGTACAATGAAATATTATTCAACCATAAAAAGGATAGATTCTGATATACGCTACAACATGGATGACCCTCAAAGACATGCTAAGTGGAACAAACCAGGCACAAAAAGACAAATATTGTTTAATTCCACTTATATGAGGGTATAACTAGAATGGGCAAATTCACAGATACAGAAAGTAGAATAGAGATCACCAGGGGCTGGGGAAGGAAGGAAGGGGAAGTTGCTATTTAATGTGTAGTATGTTTGGGATGATGAAAAAGTTCTGGAAATTGTTGGTGGTGATGGTTGCACACCATTGTGAATGTACTTAATGCCACTGAATTATACACTTTAAAATGGTTAAAATGTTTGTAAATTCTGTACATTTTACCACAATAAATTTTTTTTTTCTTTTTAGAATCGGCTTGTTATAGTCACACACACAGGAGAAAAAAAAAAAACAAAAACCTGCTGGGCTTTTGACCAGGATTGTAGTATCTGTCACTTTGGGGAGAAAAGATGTTTTCACATGGAGTCTTCCACTTCCATGGAGATGGCATATACCTCCTTTAAGTCTTCCTTAATTTCTCTCAACATCGTATTATACTATTTGGGGTACTCTATTTGGTGTATAAATCTTGCCATCTAACCATATTTCATTTTATGTAAGTATGTATGCATGCATGCATGCATGCGGGGTTTTTGTCTCTGGGGTCCTACCAACCTCAACACTTGGAATCCTACACATGTTGGAACCAGGAGAAACCTTAAAAATCATGTAGCTATTGCCTTCCTCCCACCTTTTCCAGAAGGGTTGATTGTGGTCCAATTTTCATGTATTTGCCAACAATTTCAATCTTACGTCTCCAGCCACAATTTCTCCTCTGAACTCCAGACCTAGTTAGCTGCTTCTGCAGCCCCTCATCCTAGATGCCCCACAGTACCTGAATCTGAACATGTCCAGAACTGGGCTCAGCACCTCCTCGACTGGCCCTCCTCCAGGCTCCCCTGACCTGGGTGAAGAACATCACCACCACCCCCTGCTGCCAGGGCCGCAATTGGGGAGGCCCCTTGCCGCCTCTTATGGCATTCCACCGCCAATCAAACATCAAGGTTAGCAGTTTCTTCTGCCTAAATCACAAAATCTCTCCAAGTCCCCTCTGCCTCCTTCAGTTTAAATGTCCCATGGCTCTCAATGGACCCCTGCAAAAGAATCCTCATTAAACCCCCCAAATCTGTTCTTTCCTTGTTCCAATCCATGCTCCCTGAAGCCAGAATGACCTTTAAAAAATGTTACTTTCTCATTTAACTCCTTTGCTGATAGGCTTCCAACAGCTCTACTTTAAAAAAAATTAAGTTATTATAGTTAACACTTATTGAAAATTTATTACGTCCTAGGACCTGTTCTAAGGACTTTATACATAGTAACTCAGTTAATCCTCACAACTCTAAATATCCCCATTACACAGATGAGGAAACTGAGGATTAGAGAAGCACCTCTAAGGCTTTTGCATCAGCTCTTGCCCCATCCCTGACTCTTCGATCTGGATGACTGCTATTCAAACTTCAGGTGGATACCTTGGGGAGCATCCTAGGACCTCCCTCACTAGGTCAGGCCCTCCTATGACACACACCCCAGTTTGTAATTATATATTGTTTTGGTGGTGGAGGATCACTGGATTGATGTCTGCCACCCCAATCGGCTTTCAATTCTATGTTTTACTCTTCGCTGTGTCCACAGTATTCGACAGGTAACAAACTCTTGCTCAGTGTTTGTTAAATGGATGGATGAAAAGGGTTTTCAATCAGAGGGGGAATGTGGTCAGATGTGCTTTAGAAGGACTTCTCTAATGTGAAAGTTTGGAGGTGGTGAGACCCAGTCACTGCCAGCCACTGGATTCAGGAGTGAAGAGGGTTGTCTGGAGGCGGGGAGTGGCGCGGGGATGGAAAGCAGACAGTGAACCTGGGGAGGGTTTAGCAGGAAGACAGGGCAGGCCCTGATGATTAACTGGATGGAGGTGAGGACCAGGGAGGGGTCAAGAGTGACTCCCACGTTTCTGGCTTCGACACCTGGTACCTTGACTCCAGGTGGGGAGCACCTGGGAGGAACGAGGCAGTAGGTCCCTAGACCAAGTCAACAGAAACATGGAAAAGTTCTCAAAATCTTTGTGCCCAAACTCCTCTGTGCCCAAACTCTATCTAGCTCGGTCCGGTGTACTTGTCCAGTCTCACCCGACTCCGGGCACGTAGCCCACGGCTCCTCCCCCAAGCCCCACTCTTTCTCCTCGCAGGGGGCTTTTAAGACTCAGCTTCAAGAACATCTCTTCTGGGATCCCTCCCCAGTCCCTCCACCCCTTCCTGAGATTAAATGTTCTCTGCTGTTTCCGGGATTCACTGTATCAGAAATGTTTCTCTGCCTATCTCTCCTATTTGATTTTAAAATGCTGCTGTAAAACATGATACCATTCTATTTTAATTTCTAATTGTTTACTGATAATAAAAATAAAAGTGTTTTTTTTTTTTTTTTGCGGTACGCGGGCCTCTCACTGCTGTGGCCCCTCCCGTTGCGGAGCACAGGCTCCGGACGCGCAGGCTCAGCGGCCATGGCTCACAGGCCCAGCCGCTCCGCGGCATGTGGGATCCTCCCGGACCGGGGCACGAACCCGTGTCCCCTGCATCGGCAGGCGGACTCTCAACCACTGCGCCACCAGGGAAGCCCAATAAAAGTGATTTTTAAAGTATCGTGCCTGTATCCAGTAGCCATATTAAAGACACTTAATTCTTATAAATTACTTTGGATTTTTTTAAATTACAAAATCATGTTGTCTGTGAATACAAAGATCTTTTCTTCCTTCCTAATCTTTGTGACTTTTCTTACATGTTTCATCATTGTATTAGCTAAGACAACCAATATTTCATACTAGCTGTAGTTTTTGTTTGGAGGTGTTTATCCATTACCACTGTTTTTTTTAAGGCAACATACAGTTGGGTGCTATTCTTTAAGTCCAACTTAGGGACTTCCCTGGTGGTCCAGTGGGTAAGACTCCACGCTCCCAATGCAGGGGGCCCGGGTTCAATCCTTGGTCAGGGAACTAGATTCCACATGCATGCCGCAACTAAGAGTTCGCACGCCTCAACTAAAGATCCCGCATGCTGCAACTAAGACCCGGGGCAGCCTAAATAAATAAATAAATAAATATTTTTAAAAATAAATCCAATTTAACACTGTCTTTAACTGAGGGTATTTAGACTATTTACAATTAATGTGATTATCAGTACAGTTAGGTTTAAGTCTATCATCTTGCTCTTTGTTTTCTATTTGTCCCATACATTCCTTTTTTCTTAATTCTTCTGGATTAATTAAATATTTTGTATTCCGTTTAACTTTTTAGTGGCTTATTAGCTTACTGTTTTGTTACTCTAAGTGGTAGCTTTAGGATTTGTGGTATACCTTTAACTTAACACAGTCTATCTTCAAGTAATATTATACCATGCCACATATCGTATAAGAACCTTATAATATTTCTGTTTATCTCCACCCAAACTTTGTGCTATTGCCGTACATGTTGCTTTTGCACATATTAAAAATCACAGGGACTTCCCTGGCGGTCCAGTGGTTAAGACTCTGTGCTTCCAACGCAGGGCACAGGTTTGATCCCTGGTCAGGGAACTAAGACCCCACATGTGGTGCAGTGCTGTGTGGTGCTAGGGAGGGAATGGGGGGGAAGAGAGACCAAAGAAATTTTTTTTAATGAGAAAAAAAAATCACATAGAATATTACTGCTTTTGTTTAAACAGTAGATTATTATTTAAAGGGATATAAATAATAAAAATCTTTAAGACTTTTATGTATTTAGTCATTTAAATATAGACTATTTCCAGGGCTCCTCATGCCTTTGTTTAGATTCATATTTCGCTCTGGTATAATTATTCTTCTGCCTTAAAGACTTACTTGTAGTGCAAGTCTGCTGGTGGTGAATTCCTTCAGCTTTTGTCTTAAAAAATATTTCTCCTGCCTGACAGCCTTTTTGGATGTCCAATATTGCACCTGGCAACTGAAATCTGATTTTTTTTCTTTTTTTTCTGCCAAAAAAAAATTTCATGATTTTTTTTTTTTTTTGGCCATGCCACATGGCTTGTGGGCTCTTAGTTCCCCATCCAGGGATTAAACCCGGGCCCACGGCAGTGAGAGCGCCGAGTTCTAACCACTGGACCGCCAGGGCATTCCCCCATGATTCATTTTTTGAAAGATATTTTCACTAGGCATAGAATTCAGTATCACTCACAGTCTCAGAGCCTCAGGCCTGTGGAGGCCTCAAATACTACTAACGGTGGGCTGGCTGCTGTTACTTTGTGCTCAGGGCAGGGGCTGGGTGTTAGGCTTTCTTGTGTCCCTGTGCTTTCCATGGTCCCCACATACCTGTATCAGAGAGAGGGTCCTCCTCCGTGCTCTGACCCCGTCCCCGGTTGTAGACAACTGTTGCTTGTGGCTGGGCGCTAAAGTCGTGGTAGGAGCAGGTGGGACGCTGTTTGTTCCAATTCGGCCTCAAATCTCAGGCAGGCCCTTTGTACTTTGGCTTCAGGGGTGAGGTTTTCTTGGCATTCCTGTTCCTCCTACCTGTGGCCTCCAAACTCGGGCTGATAACTCTGGTGGGTCTGGGGTGCTTGTTCTTTGCACCACCCGTAGCAGGACAGCCTTCATCTGGTATCTGTATCTGCCCCGCCCCCAGCAGCAGAGACTTTCTGCTTCTACCCTTCCCCCAGCAGCAACAAGTCTTCGCCTGCGTCCTGGAAGAGGAAGGTGGGTTTTGCTTTTACTGTTTCTCTAGAAACAGTAAATCTCTGCCAGTGTCCTGTGGCCATAGTACCTGGTGTACCACCCCCAGCACCTTAAGACTTCGGCTCTGCAGGGGAGAAGGATCCCGGGAAGCTAGTGGGGCTTTGAGCTTGCTCCTGCACAGACACCAATCACCTCCTCGTTTGCACGGAGGTCGGCGGTGCTCTCTCCTTCTTGAGGACACCCGGTGAAGGCGGAGGGCTAACAGCTTCCAGGTGAGTGGGAACCGCCTTTGCGTCTGAGCACTGGCTTCAAGGCACATGACCTGTCACTCACGAACAGCCCACGCTTAGAAGGTCCTCGCGTCTGGTTTCACGCTCTGCTGGCACCATCCTGAATTCTTCATTTTTGAGCAAGTGTTCTCGTATTTTCATTTTGCACTAAGGCCCACAAATTAAGTAGCCAGTCCCGTTCCAAAGCGATGCAATAGCCCACGCTTGGCTTTTACAAATGTTAAAATCTTAGCTAAATTTTTCTTACCTGCTTATATAGCAGCTACCTTTTCTCCCACTGATGTGAGACAGAAGAGAGTCTGTGTGCCCCGTCTCTCCTCTCAGTGGATTTTCCCTCTTTTGAATTCAGTTTCTGTGTCTACCTCGCAGCCTCAGTCACCTGAGGGCTCAAAAATGTTACGCTTTTGTCTGTCATCCAGCCGTTTCTTGTCAGGGTGGGAGAAACATTTTTTGCAGCTTTCTAAGTGGATTTCTTCAGATCCTAAGTGTAAGTCCAAAACTGCTGTATGGTTTAGAACTTGCTATTTTCAGGATCTCAATTTCAGCTAGCGGAGCAATGAACTCATTAAGGCTAGTCTCTTCCCCTACACCCCACTCCCCGCCCCTTTAAAGAGGAATGTCACATTTCTTTTCAAATTTCCTTCAAAAAAAGATGGCTTTATGCTTTTTATTTTCTTTTCTCCCCACAACAAAATACACCTTAGTGTCACTATCAGTAGTAGAACAGCCTGAAATGACATTTATAGGTTGTTTCGATAACAGGCATCCATTGTGTCATTAAACCCAATTACTCAATTGATCTCCCACATCAGTCCATGACAGTGAGGGAGAAAGTTACGAAGTGAGGCAGGAACAGAGAGGAAGAGTAATAAAAGTAGGGGAAATTCTCTAAATAAGGGTATGTGGCTTGTGTGCTAGAGATAAACAGGTTATAGAGTGCACTCCTCATCATGCTGACTGCACACTATTTTTTTTTTCTTTTTTTTTGCGGTACGTGGGCCTCTCACTGCTGTGGCCTCTCCCGTTGCGGAGCACAGGCTCCGGACGCGCAGGCTCAGCGGCCATGGCTCACGGGCCCAGTCACTCTGCAGCATGTGGGATCTTCCCGGACCGGGGCACGAACCCGCGTCCCCTGCATCGGCAGGCGGACTCTCAACCACTGCGCCACCAGGTAAGCCCAACACACTATTTTTAAATACCCGTGCCAACTACAAATTGGCACTTGCCATCTACCTCTACAAGGATTAAACCATGTGCTGCTGCAGCGGCTGACCTTCAACACCCCCTGAAAGGAGTTCAGCGTGGAGGGCAGAAATGAGGCCTTCTGCACTCCGGGAAAAACTGGCAGAACAGGTCTTCAGAGAGTTCGATATTTTCAGAAGACAATTTTATGAGCCCAATTCTTGCATCTCCTCGTATCTGGAAAAGCACTGAAATCCCTGATGGTGACGTCTGCTCCTCGTACAAGCTTCTGCCAAAACGCGTGCTTCACAGCACACACCGGTCACTAAAGTCACGGAGAACACCGACCTCCGCCCGCCTCTCTGCCATTAGTTTCTCAGAGCTCCCTGAAATGCTGCCTCTCCCTCCTGGGCGATAGGCCTCATTTTGCCCCAAATAAGACTTAACTCACAACTCTCAAACGTTGTGCATTTTTTTTTTTTCAGTCGACACTCGGAATATTCTTTAGTATACTTAAGATGTAGGTCTTCTAAATTTTTCAGTATTACTCCTTCACTGAAGGATATTATTAAAAACAATAATAAACAGGCTAAACTGAAATAGGATTCAAGTTACTTTTCCCTGGGGCTATTCTTTTAAAAAATCTAAAGCTATTTTAAGTCACACCTCTCTCATATATCACTTGACAAATTACAAGTCTGTCCCCTTTTTTATCTTAAGCTTTTGATACCTTTAAACATCTTATCGTGGAAAATTATACAAAAGTAGAAATAAGAGTATAAGGTACCTCAATGTACCTTTTACTTAGCTTTAATATTTATTCATCTATATCCCCACATATTGTCCAACCACAATACCATCATCACACCTAGAAAAAATAATTCCTTAATCACGTTTCTAATTTTTCCAACTCATTGCACGAGGACTACAGTATAAAAGAATAGTATTATTAACCAAGAATCTAAAGATTTAAGGCATCTGTAGTTTCCCTAAACTCAGAGCAAGAATTAGCTTTTGTCACCAAGGAAACAATCAACCATCTATTTTTAGCCCTTTACCTGTACACATGACTGACAGTGTTTTTTCCTTGTGTTAAAGAAAAACGTATTGCCAGGCAAAGAAATGGCCCTAATGTTTTTGTGTTAGAAATTGGAGAGTGGGGGGCTGGAGGAACCTTTATTCTACAAATTTTAGGATCTATTTGTTAATGACTGAAATTTTAGCTTTTTAAAAGATAACACAGATCTTTTTAAAATGGCAGTAATTCTTTTCTGCAGTCAATACCCTTGGAAATGGATGTGGATGGACAACTGAAAATAGAGCCTGTGATCAGAACAGGTAAATACGGAAATGTTTGGATTTTTTTCTTTTGCATTTCTATTTGCATTTGAGTCTATTTCAAAGAAGTCTTTGAAAGGAACCCTGATAAAGAGATATCAACACCTAGAGGAACCAAAGAATCTATCCAGAAAAGTAAAAGTCATTCCTAAGGATGTCTTTACATTGTTGGGGGAAATGCCCTGAATATTTCTTGTACTAGTTATTTATTGCCACATAACAAATTTCCCCAAAACACTACAGCTTTACACAACGTGTATTACCTCTCCCACCGTTTCTGAGGGTCCGGAATCCAGGGTCTCTCATTAGGCTGCAGCCAAGGTGTCAGCCAGGCGTGCCATCCCTGGATATGACTGGGGCTGGAGGATTCTCTCCAAGCTCACTTGCAGAGCTGTTGGCAGGAGGCTCCCATTACTTGACACGGGGTCCTCTCCACCGGGCTGCGAACAGCATGATTCCGTCAGAGTAACTGATGAGACAGAGACAGAGAGAACCAAGAGAGAAGCAGCTGTCCTTTGTAATCTAATCTAAGAAAGGACATATCATTATTTCCGATTAATTCTGTTGCTCCTATGATCAACCCTGGTACATCGCAGGAGGTAACAGCAGGAACAGCAGCGTGAATACCAGGACAGAGGAATCCTTGGGGCCATCTGGGAGGCTGGCTCCACAGCCCCACCCCCTCCCAAGGGACACAAAGTCTCAACCCACTACGGCATCAGCTCCAAGTCCAGAATCTTACCTAAATCAGGTCCAGGCGAAGATGGGACTATGGGAGTATATGTAGCTCGTAAGCGCAGCTCTCAAGCAGTTCCTCCAGATCTGTAGGCCTGTGAACAGAAACGTTATTCCCCCCTCCCCTGGCCCAGTATAAACGCTGATCAGACAGCATGATTCCGCTCAGAAAGACAGAAAATGAACGGCACACAGAAGTTACTGGTTGGTGAGCAGTTCTGAAATCCAGCTTGAGCAAGTGTTAGAAATTCCTTGACTAGAACACAGTCTTCCTGCCAGTAAATGACTTTCCAACGGCTCTTTTTTTGTTTTGTTTTGTTTTTTGTGGTACGCGGGCCTCTCACTGCTGTGGCCCCTCCCATTGCGGGGCACAGGCTCCGGACGCGCAGGCTCAGCGGCCATGGCTCACGGGCCCAGCCGCTCCGCGGCATGTGGGATCTTCCCGGACCGGGGCACGAACCCGCGTCCCCTGCATCGGCAGGCAGATTCTCAACCACTGCGCCACCAGGGAAGCCCTCCAACGGCTCTTGACTTGGCCTTCGGAGGCCTTGGCCTCACTTTCTGAGTCATTCTTTTACTTGACAGGTTTACGACGGAGCCAAGCCGTTTTCTCGGCTTGCTTCCCAGCAGTAGAATTTGGGGGGTCCAAAGGCCTCTCTTCATTTTCACTTCTCTCTTTCAGTCCAAGCTGACCAGGTTACCACTGATATATTTTTTAAAACTTTGAATCATCTGTGAGTCTTATTCTGAGGCATCACCTTTGATCTGTCTCAGATCTTAACAAAGGATTTTACATTTACACTCTTGGCTTAATCTTTAGACTGTGCTTTCCTAAGAGTGCTCTTGATTTAATCTTCACTCTGAAGGCATTTAATTTTGCATTATTTGGCATCTTGCAAACCAGTGAGCCTGGTTCCTCTTTAAGTCCCTTCTTTAACTTCTCTCTTTGCTCTCACATTTTACTATAAGCAGCAAGAAGAAACCACTGGTATTTTCAATAATCTGGTTGGGAATATATTCAGCTAGATCTCTTAATTCGTTAGCTCCGTGGTTTTCCACTTCCCACATAACTGCACAAGCCCCGTTGCTGTCGGCAAGATTCAGTTCCGTGCCACACGGGCCTCTCTCCATGAGGCTGCCCGCAACGTGACTTCTTCCTCCATGTGAGTGACCGGACAGACAGACACCAAGACAGAAGCCACGGTCTTGTATACCCTAATCTCAGAGTGACACACACCATTTCTGTTCACTTTAATTGGCTGCACAGACCAACCCCGGTACAACCAGGGAGAAGGGCACACTAAGATGTGGCAGCCAGGGGGCAGGGATCACTGGGGACCACCTCGGAGCCTGCTATCACATTTCCTAAGTAGCATAATTACTTGGTAGCTTTTACAATAATCGGTTTTTCCACAAGGCCTAAAAATAGGAGGTCTTTTGTTCTTTTTTTAATCGATGGCACATAAGCATAGAAAAGTCTGGCAGGACCTACAGGATCGTAATGTCAGTCATGTTTATTTCTGGGTATTGAGATTATGGGTGATTTTATTTTTGTTTCTGTAACTTGGTTTCCCAGTGCTTTTATAATTAATTTATAATCAGAATTTTTTTTTCATTTTTTTCCATGTGGAATATTCCAGAGATAAAAAAAGGTAAAGGTTGAGACAACTTATTATTTTCAGACATTTTGTATAAAACATTACTAGACACTAGGTATTTCTGAAGGGGAAAAAAGGATATAATCCTTGCTTTTAAGGAATTATGTATTTGGGAAGACAAAAACACATCTATAATACATGTAATAAATTCTACAGAAGAGGAATAAAGGAGCATTAAATAAAGGGCAATACACAGAGGAACCAACTTAAACTGACTCCTTAAGACAGGTGGGAAAGAGAAAGGGCGTGGCTAGAACAAAGAGCCTTTATACCAGCCTTGGAGTTTGGACTTGGCATTACAGTGCGTGGATGCACCATTACAGGAGTATAAGCAGAGAAATGAAATGACCAGATATATTTTAAAAACTCACCTACACTGGTTTCATTGTTTTATCTTTAAAAATACTGATCCACCTGGAATGTTGTAAATGTTACATTTCAGCACAAGACAAAATGAAATAAATCTCAAACATTAGTTAACATTAGTACACACAATGTTTACTATCAAAAAGAACTTTAAAGCCTTAAAAGAGCTTTGACACGTCTTCAAAGTTTAATTTCTAGAATTACAGCAGAAAAAACATTCCTGCTGATAAGACTTTAAAGAGCTTGGCTGAACTGTGAAATGTTCAATGTGACAAAACAAACTGAAGAGGCAGAAACTGATAAATGGCATCAGCTGGCAAAGATACAAATTAATGAGCACCGTACTGTATACATTTCTATCTCGTTCTCATTTGGTACACTGTAAGATGGCACACCCCAAAAATTATTATATGCAGAGAGCAATCCTTTTCTAATCCTTTATGTCCATATATTTCCATGGAGATCAACATTAAAGTGTTTACTGCCTTGAGTGCAGTCAAGGTATGGCATGATTTTAATGTGAATCCTTTACTGTCCTGTAAGGTCATGGCATAACTGATTTAATGTAGAACAGGTAGTTCGCATTTCTTAACTAGCTGCTCTGTTCTTTCTCTTCCACGTTGAGTACAGTATCCACAGTTATTCCTATGTCCTGCAGTGACCAGCCTCTCTCCACTTCCAGAGCCCTTCTGGGAAAGGAAGTGGAAAGGCTGTATAGGGATGTGTGGTACCCAATTTTCACCATCCAGTCAAACAAGACCTAAAAGATAAAAAGCTTAGTTATCAAATACTGTACAGAATTGTGTCCCTCTAGATCACCGTGATATTTTACGATTCTTCCACTGTTAAATCATGCCCCTAGGAGTCATGAAACAGAACTTTCAAACCTTTCAAAGGAACTTTCAAGAGTTTATAGGAAAAGAGCATGCCGTGAACTTTGAGATGTGAATGACCTTTAATACCTGCTGTTTCAGAGAAGGCCTAGGGACTACTGGCACCTACAGACAGCAGAAGCATTTAACAATTAGGAAAGCCCCAAGCAAAGGGAATGGAAAGATGATCCAACAAAAAGGTTAGGAACAAAAGGTTAGAATTTGGGAAAAAAGTCATTTAGATTATAATCGAAGCCAACAGTCCACATCGAAATCACCCAGGAACTGTCGCAACAGACGTGTCCACGTCCCAGAGACTCTGCCTTTTGATAACCCAACACTCAATGGGCCATCCCTATACATGTATCACATTTCCTTTCATGAAGATTCCCTTAGTAACTGTCCAAATTTCCACTTATTATTGCCTAAAAACAATGCCTGCTGAAGGATGGTTTGTTGCTTTAGGAAGAAAGCTGAATGATAGAATGTTCTCAGGGGATGGTGGTGTATCAATTATAGGTAATCCCTGACTTCTACCACCATCCATGTACCTATTGATATTCCATGTAGTAAATGTGTATTATGTCATAGAGTGCCATAATTTTCCAATATATGAATATGCCTTCTTTTAACCAATCCTTCCATAAACACTTATACCTTTGACCATTTGTCTTATTTCCAAAGAATAAGTTCTCATAAATGGAATTACTGGGCCAAAAGATGTATTTTAAAATATATACTGGGCTTCCCTGGTGGCGCAGTGGTTGAGAGTCCGCCTGCCGATACAGGGGACACGGGTTCGTGCCCCGGTCCGGGAAGATCCCACATGCCGCAGAGCGGCTGGGCCCGTGAGCCATGGCCGCTGAGCCTGCGCGTCTGGAGCCTGTGCTCCACAATGGGAGAGGCCACAACAGTGAGAGGCCCGCGTACAGCAAAAAAAAAAAAATATATATATATATATATATATGTATATATATATATATATATATATACATATATATATATATACTGATAAATTATCCCACAGGAACAGTGATCTGACTTATATTCACATGAACAATTAATAAGAATCCCTGTTTTCTGCACACACTGCCCAAAACTGGTAATATTCTTTTTAATCTTTGACAACTTGATAGGTAGAAAACAGTATCCATTTTAATCTGCATTTCTCTGATTCTAAGTGAGGCCTAACATTCCACTGAGGTATTTCTATTTTTTTTTTTTTTTGGCTGTGTTCGGTCTTTGTTGCCACGTGCGGGCTTTCTCTAGTTGTGGTGAGCAGGGGCTACTCTTCGTTGCGATGCGCAGGCTTCTCATTGCAGTAGCTTCTCTTGTTGCGGAGCACGGGCTCTAGCCCACAAGCTTCAGTAGTTGTGGCACGTGGGCTCAGTAGTTGTGGCTCACGGGCTCTAGAGCGCAGGCTCAGTAGTTGTGGCACATGGGCTTAGTTGCTCCACGGTATATGGAATCTTCCCAGACCAGGGCTCGAACCCATGTCCCCTGCATTGGCAGGCAGATTCTTAACCACTGCACCACCAGGGAAGCCCACTAAGGTATTTCTTTTCCTTGATTTGTATAAGCTCCTTATAGAAAAAAATAATTTTTCCAAATTTTTAACTTTACGAACTTTATAGAATTTAAAAATTTTTATGTAGTCAAATCTGTCAGTATTTTCTATTATGGTTTATCATATTCTTGACATAGAAGGTTAAATGCAACAGTAAGGATAGAAAATTAGTTAGATAATTACAGAAATTTTTAACACACACATAATATGTTCAAATGCACTTAAAAGTAGAAATACACCCAAATATTAGTAATTGGCTTTGGTGCCAGACTGCAGATTAAAAGTTCTTTCTACTTTTCTATATTTTTCAAATTATTGCTAGTGAACACAGTATTGTGAAGTCTATTAGAACAAAAAGAAACAAGCTTTAAAGAATGATCTGAAAACTACATACAAGCAATGGGGTTTAGGTTAATAATCCATCAGGGATAATAAGAACAAAGTTAATACCACCTGCTTCCTAAAGCTTTGAAAGCATCTTACCCACCAAGCTGTGGAAATGTAACTAAAACAAAAAACAAATAAAAAAAAGAACTGAAAAAAATCTGAATGCAAAAATCACAGTTCAAGAAGGCTCAGCATACCTAATTCTCCAAATTTCTGCCATGTAGAGTACATATAAATCCCATTTACCAGGACTTCCCTGGTGGTGCAGTGGTTAAGAATCTGCCTGCCAATGCAGGAGACACAGGTTTGAGCCCTGGTCCAGGAAGATCCCACATGCCGCAGAGCAATTAAGCCCGTGAGCCATGGCCGCTGAGCCTGCGCTCTAGAGCCCATGAGCCACAACTACTGAGCTCACGTGCCACAACTACTGAAGCCTGTGCACTCTAGGGCCCATGCTCCACAACAAGAGAAGCCACCGCAATGAGAAGCCCGTGCACCACAACAATGAGTAGCCCCTGCTCGCCACAACTAGAGAAAGCCCGCACACAGCAACGAAGACCCAACGCAGCCAAAAAATAAATTTAAAAAGAAAAAAAAAATCCCATTTATCCTCACCTGATGGGAGTACAGACAACAGATAACACCTCCTCCCTGCATGGGAATAAACTACTGCCAAATTCAACACAAATATTTCTCCAAATATGATTTTCCTCACCTGTGAACTGCAAGACTTAAAAAACCTTCTCCTCAGGACACGCCCACTCGGACATCGAAGAGCAACAGTCACGACCTGAAGAATAAAAATGTTCAAATGAGAATTCCAACCACTGCTCTTTGCAATTCCAAAACCACTATTCCTACGAAACACCTGTACACAGTTCTAAGAGCTCACCTGGAGTTTTGTAGGAATTTAGCTCTGAGAGTTGTACACAAAAATTAAGGTCCAGATAAAATTCACCCTAAACACAGAAATAATTCTTCTAAACCTGAAAAACATCTTCCCACTGATTGAGAAGACCAGTGACAGAGCCTTCCAGAGAGGACACCGAGACGCAAGGCTTCTGTCTGCCAGACAATATCAAGACTGCAGCCGGGCTCTGAAAGTGACCTACCAAACCAAGAAGATCCAGGGCCACCTCAGAGTCTGCAGGCAAGACAAACACTAGACTGGAAGGAAACAAAAAGCTACCCTTTTCACTCCATGACTGCAGGCTGTGCTCCATGCCTACATCATGCATGCAGATGAGAGACAAGCCTGGAGCTGGTCCTGGTTGCTGGGGCTGCAGGAGACCCCCCTCCTGGGAGCAGCTTTGTCCGTTTTACGTGTTGAGTTTCCCCACCGTCTTTCCTCTGATAAAAGAGTTAAACAGCTAAAAAGAGCTTGCAACGTGCTAGTATGTTAAAGGACACTCTAAGAAGAAAAGAGTGGGAGAGACCGAGAGATTATCACACTAAGTGGAGTGAGAAAGACAAACACCGTATGATATCACTTGTATGTGGAATCTAAATATGATACAAATGAACTTACGAAACAGAAACAGATTCACAGACATAGAAAACAAACTTTATGGTTACCAAAAGGGAAAGCAGGTATGGGGAGGGATAAATTAGGAGTTTGAGATTAGCAGATACAAACTACTCTATATAAAAGAGATAAACAACAAGGTCCTACCGTATAGCACAGGGAACTCTATTCAATATCCTGTGATAGGGCTTCCCTGGTGGCGCAGTGGTTAAGAATCCGCCTGCCAATGCAGGGGACATGATCCCTGGTCCAGGAAGATCCCACATGCTGCAGAGCAGCTGGGCCCGTGTGCCACAGCTGCTGAGCCTGCGCTCTAGAGCCTGCAAGCCACAACTGCTGAAGCTCGCACGCCTGGAGCCCATGCTACACCAACAAGAGAAGCCGCTGCAATGAGAAGCCTGTGTACCGCAGCGAAGAGTAACCCCCGTTTGCTGCAACTAGAGAAAGCGCACGCCCAGCAACAAAGACCCAACTCAGCCAAAAATAAATAAATAAAGCCAAAAAAAAATCCTGTGATAAACCATAACGGAAAATATGAAAAAGAATATGTGTACATATGTAAACTGAGTGACTTTCCTGTACACCAGAAACTAACACAACACTGTAAATCAACTATACTTCAACTTAAAAACAAGAAAAGAGGGCTTCCCTGGTGGCGCAGTGGTTGCGAGTCTGCCTGCCAATGCAGGGGACACGGGTTCGTGCCCCGGTCCGGGAGGATCCCACATGCCGCGGAGCAGCTGGGCCCGTGAGCCATGGCCGCTGAGCCTGCGCGTCCGGAGCCTGTGCTCCGCAACGGGAGAGGCCACGGCAGTGAGAGGCCCACGTACCACA
>NC_041233.1:96648826-96653565 GCF_002837175.3 Physeter macrocephalus
GGGAGGATCCCACATGCCGCGGAGCAGCTGGGCCCGTGAGCCATGGCCGCTGAGCCTGCGCGTCCGGAGCCTGTGCTCCGCAACGGGAGAGGCCACGGCAGTGAGAGGCCCACGTACCACAAAAAAAAGACAAAAAAAAAAAACAAGAAAAGATGACGATTTAGTTATTAATTCTGATGTTCGTTATTTACCGTTAGGAAACCCTTTACTATAGTCAACATTATCCCAACTGTCCTGGGAGTTCTGTTGGCAGCACAGTTTGCAGAAATGGTGGTTTTATAGCAGCACCCACCACCCTTCAGGAAAGCCATGTTAGAAAATATTTCTATTCAAGTAGGTAAGGTGTTTGATTCATAGCCAAATCAGTGCAATCTTTAGCTCTGTCACTACTTCTACTAAAGAAAATTTTATAATAAAACAAAGAAATCACAGACTAAGAATCACTGATTAAAAGCCCATTTTGCTTATTTTTAGAAACAATAAAACTTAACTTTTACAGTGAGGTTTTGTTCAAACTTTAATGATCTGATAGGATACTTAAAGCCAAATGCTTTAAGAAAAACTAAGGTTAAAATACAGTGAATCAGGACTTCCCTGGTGACGCAGTGGTTAAGAATCCGCCTGCCAATGCAGGGGACACAGGTTCGAGCTCTGGTTCAGGAAGATCCCACATGCCGCGGAGCAAGTAAGCCCGTGAGCCACAACTACTAAGCCTGCACTCTAGAGCCTGTGAGCCACAACTACTGAGTCTGTGCACCTAAAGCCCGTGCTCCACAACAAGAGAAGCCACCGCAATGAGAAGCCCGTGCACCGTGACGAAGAGTAGCGCCGCTCACCACAACTAGAGAAAGCCCGCGTGCAGCAACGAGGACCCAACGCAGCCAATAATTAATTAATTAATTTTTTAAAAATACAGTGAGTTAACATTTTCTATTATGATTAAATACTTAAGAGAAATGAACTATCGTTGTTTGAAACCCAGCTACTGTTCTGTTATTACAATTACTGTGAAAGGTGGGTGTGCAATTTCTCCTAAGATTACTGACAGTCTAGTGGACTGACCTATGAATGGGTAAAAGGCCTGGGACACAGTACAGATTGGAAAGTAAATCACTGTCCCAAACACAGATTATTAAATGAAATCTAAATGAAAAGTAGCAGCAATAATTAAAATGTAGTTCCCCTTAGAATGAAATAAGATGGCATACAATAATGAAAATAGTTGCTATGGTATTATGGTAACAATATGATGATTTACAAAACTATTTTCAAATTATCTTAAATTCTACACTTATTGTCTTTTCAATTTAAAAGTAGAAGAGTAACATATGGTGAGTATTCTATTGTGAATTCTAGACTACCATGAGTTAGTTCTTCCTCTCATTTAAAAAAATCTTACTGTATTACTTTAGAACTCTGTGGATAGTTGTAATACGAAATACATAACAGGCACTTAAAAAAATCAGGGTATAATGCTTAAGAATTGCATTATGTTTCAGATTCCCCACTCCCTTATCAGAAATCCATGTTAGCCATTAGTTCGCGCATCTATCAGTCTGCTCCTAAGTCCAAGCAGGCTTCCACTATAACAGGAATTTTCTCATATGGCTCATTATTATAGAGCCACAGCTACTACATATACAGAAACACACACACACACACACACACACACACACACACAGTGAAAACTTCATTCTATTCTGATAACCTTTAAAATAAATGTTAGTCCCTTCCCGAGCAACAAAGAATTATAAAGCTGTCCCTCACAGCCACTATGGAGAACAGTATGGAGGTTCCTTAAAAAACTAAAAATAGTGCCCGCTTCGGCAGCACATATACTAAAATTGGAACAATACAGAGAAGATAAGCATGACCCCTGTGCAAGGATGACACGCAAATTCATGAAGCGTTCCATATTTTTAAAACAACTAAAAATTGAATTACCATATGACCCAGCAATACACCCAGAGAAAACCGTAATTCAAAAAGACACATGCACCCCAATGTTCATTGCAGCAGTATTTACAATAGCCAGGTCATGGAAGCAACCTAAATGCCCATGGACAGACAAATGGATAAAGAAGATGTGGTACATATATACAATGGAGTATTACTTAGCCATTAAAAGGAAAGAAATTGGGTCACTTGTGGGAACATGGATGCACCTAGAGACTGTCATACGGAGTGAAGTAAGTCAGAAAGAGAAAAATAAATATCGTATAATATCACTTATATGTGAAATCTAGAAAAATGGTACAGATGAACTGGTTTGCAAGGCAGAAGTAGAGACACAGATGTAGAGAACAAACATATGGACACCAAGGGGGAAAGTGGCGGGGGGGGTGGGGATGCTGGTGTGATGAATTGGGCGATGGGGATTGACATGTATACACTGATGTGTATAGAATAGGTAACTAATAAGAACCTGCTGTATAAAAAAATAAAATTCATATATTAAAAAAAAAAGATGTCCCTCAATGGCCTATATGGGAAAAGAATCTAAAAAAAGAGTAGATATATGTATAACTGATTCACTTTGCTGTACACCTGAAACTAACACAACATTGTAAATCAACTATACTCCAATCGAAATTAAAAAAAAAAAAAGTCCCTCTATTCTGTGGGTGACACCACACATTTAAAGGGCCTAACTTTAACAAGGAAATAGAGACTCTCCTGAAAATTAAAACCTCCAGTATTCCTAAAAGTGAAATTATTCTTTTACATATGGACTCGTGAAATAGTTGTGTGGCTTGAGGATTAAAGTATATTAGTTATGACGGGGCAAGCTTTATGTATGATGATATATCATGATTATGATACCAGAGCAAAGCTGCAAAGTTGGCCAAATACAAAATGGTACTTTGCAGAAAGCCAGAAAGAATATGACTACATGACTTACAAACATCCTAAAATCTTGGGTAACTGTGGCAAAGCACTCATTGCCTACTCCAAGTGTGCCTTTTTAACTTTGAAAACACTTCTTCGGGGTGATAGGGTGAAGGATGGGTTAGAAAGGCGCACTCCCCAAACTAGAATGCCTTCTTTTTCTTGTTTTTAACTTTGATGGTGATGACGACACTTCACACTTCAGGTCTACTTTCACTAGTATGAAACAGTCAACCACAAGGGAGGGGAAAAGCCAGGCAGAGATGTCCAGAGGGACCAGGCTAACTGCCCAGAAACAGGTCATGAGATCAAGAGTAGGATAACAAGGTCAATGAGAACAGGAGCGTTATTGAAAGAGGGGCTGGGACACTGAGAATCATCCAAGGAGGTGAAACTAATGGCTGGTGAATGGTTAGCGGGAATTAGGAATTTACGCTTTGAATTCCTAGAAATCTATGTGCAGTAGCAACTGCACAGGTGGAAAATGCCTTGCCCAGTGATGATTCTAATAGAACCAAAATCTTCCAATACTTATTTGCTTTTCTTGATTAGTGTAGAATAGAATACACTGTAAAAGTATCAACCAGCATCAACTATATATTAGCAGCACTCTTCATAAAGCTTCATTACATAATATAAAGTTGCTTGTACCTCATTAATACTATATATATACAGAGCATTTAACTATATATATACTATATATATATACGGTGCATATATTTAACATGTGATTTTCAGATAACAATTATTTACCTTAATTTTGTTGACTTTATTAACCAAAAAAAGAGCAAAGAGGACCAAAAATCAGAGCAGAGCCAGAGGTAAAGCAAATAGGAGCAGGGAGAAGAAAAGAGGGATAGTACTGCTCGTAGCGAAAATAAAGGAAAAGTTCTGGCATAGCCAGAGAGCCAGGGCTCTCCCAGCAGGGACCTCGGAAACTCCTGCCTATGGCTTCAGCTTCAAGTGAGGAGACAGGATAAGATCTCATTTAGGTTCATTCCAGCTCTAAAATTCCATTACTCTGACATACACTTTACTAAGTGTAGCACAAAATGTCATCTACCCAGTATGGGAAAAGGGTAGAAAAGAAACAAAGTGGAATAACTATGAATAACTCTTATAAAGAGGAGAGCAACATCAACTGCCTCTGGGTGGAGGTCTCTTGACCTTTTTAGGGGCACAGACCTGAGATTCTGAAGAAGAACACTGTCCTTCTACCTATAATCACAAAAAGGTACAATTTCAAAGGATTCACTGACAACCTGATGTCTATCATCACCTTTGGTGACAGACTGCTGTCCTGTAGGAGTAACATCACGTGCTTTAAAGCCCCAATAACTTCTTAAAAGGTGTTCCCTGTCAACCTGAGCTGTACTTAATCACTCCTGTATTGTAAGTGGTTATTATGGATACCAACCCAGAGCTTAAGGAGAGGTGAGGGTGCAGGAGGCTCAGGACAAACATGTCATGGGTACGGATTTGATGGGTGTAACAGGGAGGAACTAGACGTTTGGTTTTTCCTTAAATTGAGTTTCACGGGGACTGTGGTTGTCCTGGGGATTGACTGCACACTTCATCGTATTTCTGTACGACTTTCAGATTTTCCTCAGACATCCAAAATACTAAACTTAAATGTTGCAAATGTGTTGACAAAAAAGAGACCCTCCTACGGCTTTCATGGCTGCCTCAAAATTGGTTTTCAGGGCTTCCCTGGTGGCACAGTGGTTGAGAGTCCGCCTGCCGATGCAGGAGACGCGGGTTCGTGCCCCGGTCCAGGAGGATCCCACATGCCGCGGAGCGGCTGGGCCCGTGAGCCATGGCCGCTGAGCCTGCGTGTCCGGAGCCTGAGC
>NC_041233.1:96653726-96663161 GCF_002837175.3 Physeter macrocephalus
AAAAAAAAAAAAAAAAAAAAAAAAAAAAAGTGGTTTTCAGGGAGTGTAACAGTTGCTGAGCATCATGAAATGGAAAACCATCCGGCTCTCCTTTGCCTAAGCCACTTGGTGGTTTTAAAGACACGTGTTCCTGAACATTAGAGACTGTCTGAAACTGAGCTGGGCAACCGCAGGAAGGCAGCATAGATGATGACAAAGTTGGCAGAGGGCAGCTCAATGAAGAGGCGGGACTCAGTCCAACCCTGCCGTGCAAACAGCAAACCAGCCTTCAATTCTAACACCTACAAAGTAGCTGCATTCTTCATCTTCTCTTTTTTAAGGGGAAAACGACAATTTGAAGTCATCTGCCTATTTTGATTCTATTTTTTTTTTTGATTCTATTTTAATAGGTAACTCATTTGGTGACCTAAAGTTCTGGAAAAGCCCAAGTATCCTATCTCTGCCTGATGAAGTGGGAGGGCTTTAAAACACAAGCTCAGCAGACAGCAGGCTTCCAAAATAGGACTCGCGATGAGGAGTTTGATATTACCCCATATTCAAAACAAGATCTAATCATAATGCAATCACATAAACACTATGCTGTCTCTCTCCTTTCTAAACCCAAATTTATTTATTTATTATTTTGGGGCGGGGGTGCCACGCCTCACGGCCTGTGGGAACTTAGTTCCCCGATCAGGGATCAAACCCAGGCCCCAGCAGTGAAAGTGCCGAGTCCTAACCACTGGACCACCATTATTTTGGGGCAGGGGTGCCACGCCTCACGGCCTGTGGGAACTTAGTTCCCCGATCAGGGATCAAACCCAGGCCCCAGCAGTGAAAGTGCCGAGTCCTAACCACTGGACCACCAGGGAATTCCCATCTAAACCCAAATTTAGATAAAATGTACTTACCTGATATTAAAGAAAATAGAAAATATATTTAATTTTCAAAGAGAAAAAAAATAAGCTTACTTCTTCAGCTATTTCAGGAGGTTCCTCAGGTAAATCAAGAACCTAAAGAAAAATAAGTACTCAGTAACAGGAATGTAAACAGTTTGAAGAAGAAAAAAATAATCTCAACATGAAGAGTTCCTTTCAATATAGTGTTTGGACATATCTATCCTTAATGAAATATTTTCTTTTAATATATATTTATAAAACATTTACAGTGAGAACAAGACTCACTTAAACATTTTTGGGTAAGCAACTTTGTGCTAACAGTAGATCATAAAAACAGGATTTGAGATGATAGCTACCAATCTATACACATTTAAAGAACTCCGTGTTTATGATGTTCCAAGACATTATACAAAAATGTACTACTTACAGAAACAGAGGGTAAATATTAATTAAGTTCAATAAGACCCCCAAATTATTTTGGTTCATACATATACACAGTAAGATGAGTGCATATTTATTTTTCTTCACCAGCATCTTCTAGGGGACTGGATAACCACCATTCACTTTGGTTGCTTTCATGATTTACTCACGTTTCCCTATTTCTGTTAATGTATTAAAAAAACAGATGTACAGACCATTTTCTCTCATTAAAACACTTGTTATGAACAATTTCACCTCCAGGGATGCTTTTTATTTTTTAATAGCATAGATTCCATGTTTTATAACATTTTGTCTAACAAACGTTAACTGCATTTATTAAATAAACCATTTGTTTTTCTTTGGTATAAAAAGCATATGTGACAGTCAACCAAAGGTTACCATCAGCATGAGATAATCTGTGCTATTAACAAAAAGCAAAGACTCTTGAAATTTTAATTAGTCCTATGGACTAAATGTTAGACACAGTTCAATGATCTGATTCTTACTCTCAAGCTCCATGAAGGGACCAGGAAACCTGAGACTGAAAAGTAATATGTTAGAAACTACTTTTAGGGACTAGATAGCCTACTAGCTTTCCCTAAGACTTAATAAAAACAGACTTATTTCAACCTTAACCAGCTCCAAATCATTGTCAACTTAGGGATTAAAGATTTGAAAGAAAAAAAGGAATGATAAACCTGGGCATCACTCCAAAGTGAACAGTTGCTAACTCATTCCCTAGAAGGGCTGCTGAGAACAGTGATACACTCATGTTAATAATATTAACCACTCCCTAAATATGACTTCATCGTGTCTTAGCTACCCATAGGAATATTTCCCTTAGTAAACATAATATTTTTCATTTCTATATAATTTAATTACTTCCTCAAAAAGAACTATTTTCTAAATTTATCACCATTTATCTTCCTAGATTCCTTCTAAAGTTTGGCTCAGAACATTAATATTAATATTAAACAGGAAAAGTGATTCTTAATGAAGCTGAAGCTTCATGAATCCAGATGAAGACACCATCTGGATTAAAAGCCAGTCCTAATCTTCCCTCAGTATAACACTTTCACCCACAGAACCATATTCTTACTGCACCCGGATACAGCTCAGTGAGTAGGCATTAAGTAATGAACCTCCTTCTGCGTGGGCTGTTCAGTGGGTGGTGAAACTTTGGTTACAGGCTTAGGCAAGTTCCATCTCTTTGCTGCTTCTCTGTTTGATGTTTCAGAAAATGTCTGACTCTCACTTTCAAGCACCAAATCTTCACCACCCTGGTCAAAAACAAGACAAGTTCTAAAGAGATGCTCTCTATCGACTTTATTCTATTCACAATGGTTATTTCTTTTACCCTGATGGCATTTCAGTTAAAAAAATATATAATTAAGTCATTATTAGACCCAGAAATTTAAAGCATTATCTCCTTAGACCAAAAAAACATGGAACTTAACTAACGTCTCACAGAAACCACCCTTATTCAGCTCTGGGGCTCCCTGTGATAGTACACGGCTGAGAGGGACCATTCCATTTTAATTGACCCCTCAGTTTTTCAGTAAGAAGAAAGAAGAAAACCTGAATGATATTCTTTCCTCCCTGCAGTAAAGGAAGCAAAGGAGTGCAAGAGGTTGTGCCTTAAAAAGGCTGTGAAAATAGAACATGTGTGTAAAAACACAGGTCTATGCGTGTGACCAGGCAATACTTCCATAGCTGCGTGTGGCCCCAGTATCTTGTTATATATAAATATATTTTAGCTCTCAAAGTCAAACTTTGATCTTCCATTTGAATTAATCACTTTAGGAGGGATAGGATTTTATTCCAGAAATCTTAAAGATTATTTTTTATTAATATTATCTATTAAAACCTTTTCCTTAGCAAGATAATTCACTTAAATGTCAAAGTCTCAAATATATACTTATTAGTTCAATAATGCCTTTCTTCTATATGTACTGACCTTTGAAAAGTTCTCTTTATCAAACTAAAAATGGGCACCATTTTGGTGGGCTGTTTTCCCCATTCCTTTAGCCTAAGAGAATTTGTTGGAAGGAGCACAGGGAATGGGAGTCAAGAGATATTGATACTGAACAACTAACTGGCCAAACTTAAGCCGCCTCACTGCAAACTAGGGGCTGGATCAGCAATGGGTACACTTTCCTTCCTAGAGTCTCAGGTCATAACACCAACAGTCTACTCGCTCCCTGACTTTCTTTTGCCTCCACTAATTAGGTTACAATATATACTAGTAGTACCACGGAGACACAGCCTAAAAGCAAGGGGCAGAATGACGAATTCACACCGTGACCATTTCAGAAAGAAACGTGGCAGGCTAAGGTCAGGCTGTCAATGTCTAACATACAAAACTAACAGAAGACAAATGCAACTCAGAAGTGAAGTCACTACATAGAGGAGTTTCATTTTATGTTGCCGTCTTTCACATTAATTTTATTACCCACCCTTGATTGTTTTACGACATATTTACCATTATGAAATGAATACAAACACTCTGCTTCACTGTCAGAATCCTGTTTACCTCTACTGGATCATTTTCTTTACAAAATGGTGAACGGTGCAATATAAACAGAAAGCAAACCAAAACAAAACAAAAAATACAAAAATGTCTTTGGGACAGAAAGGATCTTACACAAAAAGTCTGCAGCCAGTTCTAAAACTGAATTCCTTTAAGAATATCCTTTTATTCTCTGTAAGAAAACTTAACATTGTAAACATCCACTAGCAAATGACAGAATTCATACTCAATGCCAAAGGAAAAAAGAGTCAAAGGTCAATTTGGCTTTAAAAAAACAAAGCCAAACATGATGAATATTATGAGAGCTTATAATACCTTAGAGATCTGAATTCCCTCAAATAAAAGATGTGATTTGGTCAACACTTTTCTCAAAGACTGCCTTATGTTAGAGCTTTTCAAGGATCTAAGTTATATACTCTTTGGACATCAAAAACCACTTAAACACATGTGACATACTAATATGCTAAATAAAAACTGATATACAATCATTATAAATAAAGACTCCTAAAAGATAGACTGGACTAATCATTTGCAATTTTTAAAAAATAAATACATGCTAAAGGAAACATAAGCAATAGCAGAATTCAAAATATAATATTTTCTAACCCCAAGTTTATGACCATTGCTTAACTTCCAGGTTTCACCCGTCATGTGATAAAAGCGTTCTTCCAGCTTTTTCAATTTCATTTCCTGGTGTGGTTTTAGAACATTCTCTATGTATCTGCTGGCCTGTTCCAAAAAACATAAATTAGGTGGTGTTACTATACATTAACATTCCTAAGATCTTATTTACATTGTCTATAATGTTGTAAATAAGAACCAAGTAAGAAATGGTGTTTTCACACTAATTCAATTTTGCCAAAAAAGCAACATCCTCCACTTCTGCATCACTCTCTAAAAATTTGCATTCGTGCTTAATGCAAATAAAAACAAATGTTCTACACTTCTGCTTGTATGGCAGTCTACCTATATATCCTTTAATGTGTTTTCAAGGCAACAAAAAACTTACGAGGGGCTGGAATACAAAGATGCAGAGGACAAGGACTTTGACTTCCAGGAACTTAAACCAAAAGCAGTTTGTTCAAGGCATGATGCCTAAGGCATGAACTGGTTTGAAAGAGCATTAATGAAATGTTGCTCGATCATGGTAAAGTAGAAAATATTTTTAGACTCAAAAGACATGGAGATTCTGGTTTTAAGATGACAGAGTGAGGCCTTCCCTGGTGGCGCAGTGGTTGAGAGTCCGCCTGCCGATGCAGGGGACGAGGGTTCGTGCCCCGCTCCGGGAGGATCCCACATGCCGCGGAGCGGCGGGGCCCGTGAGCCATGGCGCTGAGCCTGCGCGTCCGGAGCCTACGCTCCGCAGCGGGAGAGGCCACGACAGTGAGAGGCCCGCGTACCGTAAAAAAAAAAAAAAAAAAAAAAAGATGACAGAGTGAAATTATTTCTGCCTCCCCCTGCCTCTTGAAAAATCATCCCAAAACAACCAAGGGAACAAGAAACAGAAACCCTAATTCCATCACCAATGAAAAACAGAGAAACACTATAACCCCCAAACCACTATATGTAAGGACAACTAGAGGGATGCTAACTGATCTGAATGAGAAAACTGCAACCTAGGTGCTTGCGAAGGACGACAGCAACAGGAAGCCAGCCGTGCACGCCACAGACTGGAACAGCTCAGGAAGAGAGACACCAGGTTCCCTGGCGGGGACACAGGGTGAGGGGCAGAGCTAATATTGAGGGTGTCGGAGGAAACCGTGCATCAGCCAAGTGTTACCAACCTGCGTTCTGGGACTCTAATCCACAGAAGTTGGTAAGAAGCGAGATGAGAAATTCAGGCAACGCTTTATTGGGGTTCCTGCTGCAGCACCTGGGAGCGGGAACAAGCAGCAGGTTCCCTTGCTCACTCCCTGGGGCGGGGGCTGAGCTGGTCCCTTAAACAGGGTGAGGGGAGGCCTGGAGGGGCGCTCAGGTGGCCTGCCCACCCCCTGGCAGTGCTGTGTGCAGGGGGCATGCGCAGTGCCCAGCTTCTGCTCCTGGCGCCTCAGGAGAGGCACTTGGATTTTGGCCTTTTGGTATCTTGTTGTTCATAACTTGTCCCAACTGTGCAGGCATGCAGTTATTTTTAGTCCCTTACAGTTTCTTTGTGTTCTGTTGCTTTGTCCAGGGGCAAGCACTGCAGTAAAGGGTTCCAGGTCCCAGCCTGTCTCACAATGAGTTTGTACTGAACCAAGGAT
The DNA here is from genome assembly GCF_002837175.3 of Physeter macrocephalus. Lineage (NCBI taxonomy): Eukaryota > Metazoa > Chordata > Mammalia > Artiodactyla > Physeteridae > Physeter > Physeter macrocephalus. The sequence goes on from NC_041233.1 coordinate 96,659,795, forward strand.
TAGGACTATTCCAATTCGTTGCATCTGAGTTTCTTAGAGAAAAGGAGGGGAAAAATTATAAGAGAGTTACTGTACCCCCAGACCCACTACTCTACCACACATCCAGGCATGAAGGTTTATTCTCTGGGAATATGAACCAGAGAGGCTGCTGAGTCACAGATCCAGGCCTAGTGGAGGGCAGGAATGCAAACTAAAACAGAAAAAGCACATGAAAATGCACCCAACTGGAAGGTGACACTCCCCAGCCCTTCCCAACTTGACTCAGATTGCAGACAGCCAGGCCTTAACCACCCCCACGCGGGAGAATGGAGACGCATTGTCTAGAGGAGGTGAACTGCCAAAGAGAAACACGGAGATGCTGACAAAGCTAGCTTACTCCTCAGTATCCCTACAGTTAAATCGGTGTCTACCCTACATCAGCAGACAACCCATCAAGCTTTGCTCCCACACACAGAAATTCCAATTAGCTTGATTTTCCTTTTTCTGTGAAGTAAAACACAAAGCTTGATGAAATTTTACAGATACTTACACCATCAGTTAGCTTTTAGTGTGTGTCATTCTAAACTGCAAGGACAGAGCCAAGAACTAACAGATGATTAAGGAAAGCCTCCGACGCGAAAAATGGAGACTAGAACTAACAAAAAGAAAAAGGGAACCTGAAAAACCACACTGGAATTTTGAGGATAATGGTGCAATACTTCAGAATTCTAATGATTTTCAACCTGTAATTCTATACCAAATCAAACTACCAATCATGCGTCTGAGGAGAAAAATCACCTTTTTAGAATCCAAAGACTCAAGAATGTTATGCATCACCAGGCACATGTCTGCCCAGGCTGGGCACTTCACCGTGCATGTAGATACACTGTGAGATACTGATTTATTATTTTCCCTTTGTCCAAAAAGAGAAGACAGACAGTTAAAGTTTTTAGACTTTTGCCAAACAGAAGAATCCCAATTTTTTTTTCGAACCCTCAGGAATTACAGATGCCAATTAGTATATAATTGAAATATAGATGGAATTATAGTTAACTAATCCATCTCGCTGCAAATCTTTAAAAATGAATAGTGACTTCCACAGGAAATAACATTAAACACTAGGGCTTCCCTGGTGGCGCAGTGGTTGAGAGTCCGCCTGCCGATGCAGGCGACACGGGTTCGTACCCCGGTCCGGGAAGATCCCACATGCCGCCGACCGGCTGGGCCCGTGAGCCATGGCCGCTGAGCCTGCGCGTCCGGAGCCTGTGCTCCGCAACGGGAGAGGCCACAACAGTGAGAGGCCCGCGTACCGCAAAAAAATAATAATAATAAAAAATAAAAATAAAAAAATAAACATTAGAAGCTCAAATATTTACAAGAGAACTTCTTACAAAAGATCTCGCAAGGACACTTTCCTTGCTACTGAATTCAGATCAGGGTAGTTACAAATGTATTGAACAGTAACTCCTCCCACCCCCTAACAAATACATAGGCTTTTACTCTTGGGATCTTTTTTCAGCCTTCATTTGTTTACTTAAAAAAGCAATAATTTGCTCACCAGAAAAACAAGTGATAGGTGTCAAAATTTTAATACCTTTGTACCTAGGCCTTTGTAAAGGGTTAATGTTTTTAATATTTAGATAAAAGTCCACAATGAGTCTCCTCTTTTACAAAGGTCAATCGTCAATCTGGCAACTGCGCAAATGCTACCTGACATTTCAAGCTCACGAAAATAACTGTTAGATAATCATCCATGGTAAATGCAACTCCTAGCTAGCAAAACCAAACTTGGATGGGATGTAGCAAAAGCGGTGCTCAGAGGTAATTACAGCTGTAAATATCTAATTAAAGAAGAAGAAAAGATATCAAATCATTAACTTTACACCTTAAAAATCTTGAAAAAGAACAAATTAAACCCAAAGCTAGCACACAGCAGCAAATAATAAGGAAGAGATAAACAAATAGAATAGAAAAACAACGGAACCAATGAAACCAAAAATTGTTTCTTTAAAACAATCAACAAATTTCAGAAAACTTTAACTTGACTAGGAGAAGACAACTAAAATCAGGAATGAATGTGGGGAAATTACTACCAACCTTACAGCAATAAAAAGGATTATAAAGATGTACAATTGTATGCCATCAAATTAGATAACCAAGATGAAATGGAAAAATTCTGAGAAACACACAATTACCTAAACTGACTCAATATGAAATAGGAAATCTCAACAGACCTAACATAAGACTGTGTCAGTAGTAAAAAACCTCCCAACAAAGAAAAGTCCAGGACCAGATGGTTTCACCACTAAATTCTATAAAACCTTTAAAGAAGAATTAGCACCAATCCTTCTCAAACTCTTCCAAAAAACAGACGAGGTGAGAACAGTTCCTAACTCATTCCATGAGGTCAACATTATCCTGATACCAAAGCAAGGCAAAGACACTACAAGAAAATTAAAGACCAATATCCCTTATGAATACAGATGCAAAAATCCTAAACAAAATACTAGTAAACTGATCCAACAGCTTATTGAAAGGAGTATATACCAATGCCAAGTGTAATTTATCTCAAAAATGCAAGATAGTTCAACATAAGAAAATCAATTAATGTAATACATATTAATAAAACAAAGGGGGGAACAACCACATGATCATCTGAATTGATGAAGAAAAAGCGTTTGACAAAATTCAACACTCTTTCATGATAAAACTATTTAGAAACAAGGAATAGAAGGAAACTTGCTCAACATAACAGGCATCTAGGAAAAACTCCATAGCTAACATCATACTCAATAGTGAAAGATTAAAAGTTTTCTAAGATCAGGAATAAGACAAGGATGCCTACTTTCATCACTACTATTCAACACTGTTTAAAGTTTTAGCCAGAGTGATAAGGCAAGAAAAAGAAATAAATGACATCACTTTTGGAAATGAGGAAGTAAAACTATCCCTATTCTCAAATGATATGATCTTATACATTAAAAATCCCAAAGAATCCACACACAAAACCCACTAGCGCTAATAAAGTAAAATTGCTGAAGGCAAGATCAACACACAAAAATCATTTGTGTTTCTATACACTAGTAATGAAAAATCAAAAAAGAAAATTAAGAAAACAATTGCATTTATAATAGCAACCAAAAGAATAAAATACTTAGGAATAAATTTAGCCAAGAAGGTGAAAGCTATGTACACTGAAAACTACAAAACATTGTTGGAAGAAATTAAAGACAGAAATAAATGGAGGGGTTTCCCTGGTGGAGCAGTGGTTGAGAGTCCGCCTGCTGATGCAGGCGACACGGGTTTGTGCCCCGGTCCGGGAAGATCCCACATGCCGCAGAGCGGCTGGGCCCGTGAGCCATGGCCGCTGAGCCTGCGCGTCCGGAGC
>NC_041233.1:96663208-96671390 GCF_002837175.3 Physeter macrocephalus
GACTTAGCCTGTGCTCCACAATAGGAGAGGCCACAACAGTGAGAGGCCCATGTACCGCAAAAAAAAAAAAAGAAAAAGAAAGAAATGGAAAGACATTGCATGGTTATGGATTGCAAGAATTAATATTAAGATGCCAATACTCCTCGCAGCAAAGAAGACTTAATATCATTAAGATGTCAGTACTACCCAAAGAAATCTCCAGATTTAAGTGCAATCTTTCTCAAAATCCCAAAGCCCTTTTTTGCAGAAATGGAAAGGCCAACCCTCAAATTCATATGGAATTGCAAGGGGCCTCAACAGCCAAAACGATACTGAAAAAGAAAAACAAAGTGGGATGACTCACACTTCCTGATTTCAAAACTTACTAAAAAACTACAGGGCTTCCCTGGTGGCGCAGTGGTTGAGAATCCGCCTGCCGATGCAGGGGATACGGGTTCGTGCCCCGGTCCGGGAGGATCCCACATGCCACGGAGCGGCTGGGCCCGTGAGCCATGGCCACTGAGGCTGCACGTCCGGAGCCTGTGCTCCACATGGGAGAGGCCGCAGCAGTGAGAGGCCCGCATACCGCAAAAAAAAACACTAGAGTAATTAAAATAGTATGGTACTGGCACAAGGATATATATATATATATATATATATATATATATATATATAAAGCAATGGAATAAAAGTGAGGGCCCAGAAATAAACCCATATATCTATGGCCAATTGATTTTCAACAAGGGTGCCAAGACCATTCAATGGGGAAAGAATAGTTTCTTTAACAAATGCTGTTGGGACAACTAGATATCCACATGAAAAAGAATGAAATTGGACTCCCATCTCTCACCATACACAAAAGCTAACTCAAAGTAGCTTAATAACCTAAATATAAAAACTAAAACTATACACTCTTGGAAGAAAATATAGGGGTAAATTTTCATGACTTTGGATTTGGCAATGGATTCTTAGATATGACACCAAAAGCATGAGCAACAAAAAAAAATAATAGATAACTAGACTTCATCAAAACTAAAAACATTTTTGTGCATCAAACGACCATGACAAAAAAGTGAAAAGCAATCCACAGAATGAGAGATAATACTCACAAATCAGATATCTGATAAGAGTTTAGCATCCAGAATATATAAAGAACTCCTATAATTCAACAACAGAAAGACAAACAACCCAATTTAAAAACAGGCAAAGAACTTAAACAGACATTTCTCCAGAGAAGATATACAAATGTCCAACAAGCATTTGAAAAGGATTTCAACATCATTAGTCAACAGGGAAATGCAAATCAAAACCACAATGTGATACCACTTCGTATGCATTATGATGAGTATTGGGGGGGGTGAGGGGTGGAAATAATAAATGTTGGTGAGGATGCAGAGAAATTGGGACACTCAGAAACTGCTGGTGGGCATAGAAAATGGTATAGCCAGTGTGGAAAATAGTTCAGCAATTCCTCAGAAAGTTAAAATATAGAATTACCATATGACCTAGCAATCCCATTTCTATGTATATACCCCAAAGAACTGAAAACAGGTATTCAAATACTTGCACAAAAATATTCACAGCAGCATGATTCACAATAGCCAAAAGGTGAAAACAACCTAAATGTTTACTGGTAAATGGATAAACAAATTCTGATCCGTCCATACAATGGAATATGACTCAGCCATAAAAAGGAAAGAAGTACTGATATATCCTATATGGATGAACCCCAGAACACATTATGCAAGTGAAAGAAGCCAGACACAAAAGGTCACATGTTATATGATTCCACTTGTATGAAATATTCAGAATAGATAAATCCATACAAATAGAAAGCAGATTGTTGGTTGCCAGAGGATGGAAGGAGTGGGGAATGGGGAAATAACTGTTTAGTGGGTATGGGGTTTTCTTCTGCGGTGAAGAAAATGTTTTGGAACTAGACAGGGGTAGTGGTTGCACAACATTGTGAATATTCTAAATGCCACTGAATTATACACTTTAACATGGTCATGTCATGAGAATTTGACCTCAATAATAAAAAAATCTGAACACAAACACATAAAGCAACAGACCTAAATTTAAAATGCCCCAGACATCTTTGTATTCTCTTTATATACTCTCCAAAACGTATGCTTTACCTTTTCACCCTGTGCTTCTTGCTGTTTTTTCCTCACAAGTTTTTGCCTTTTCTCATTCTTCTCTTCTTCTTCTAAGACATCAAAACATATAAGTACTTTTTAATTCCCAAGTATCAGTACGTTGAATGTTATTTTCTTTGAAAATCTTCTGTAGATCTTCAAATTTTGGGAGAGAAAAGCCTTCAAAAAACAGACTGTATTTTTCAAATAATGAAAATGAGATACACGCAGACAGTTGAAACAAGGAAATCTGCAAGAAATTTCTTTCTGTAAGAAAAGGTCTATTCTGAGACTAAAATTCTCTGACATGTATTGTGTAGTACAGTTTTGGTGAGGAGACTTCAAGAATGATGGGGCTTCCCTGGTGGCACAGTGGTTAAGAATCCACCTGCCAATCCAGGGAACACGGGTTCGAGCCCTGGTCCGGGAAGATCCCACATGCCATGGAGCAACTAAGCCCATGCGCCACAACTACTGAGCCTGCGCTCTAGAGCCCGCGAGCCACAACTACTGAGCCCATGCCACAACTACCAAAGCCCGAGCGTCTAGAGCCTGGGCTCCACAACAAGAGAAGCCACCGCAACGAGAAGCCCGCACACCGCAACAAAGAGTAGCCCTGCTCACCGCAACTAGAGAAAGCCCGCGTGCAGCAATGAAGACCCGATGCAGCCATAAATAAATAAATAAATAAAATTTAAATAACTAAATAAACAGTAAAACAGAACATAATGCACTGAATTCACTATTGGCAAGCTTCTTTCTAATAGGATATAAGAATGTAGACATTAGTTTCAGGATTCATCTGTCCTGAGGTGAACTACAATATTGTTTTTTGTTTTGTTTTGTTTTTTTAAATAAATTTATTTACATATTTATTTTTGGCTGTGTTGGGTCTTCGTTGCTGCGTGCAGGCTTTCTCTAGTTGCGGTGAGTGGGGGCTACTCTCTGTTGTGGTGCGCGGGCTTAGTTGCTCTGTGGCATGTAGGATCTTCCCGGACCAGGGCTCGAACCCATGACCCCTGCATTGGCAGGCGGATTCTTTTTTTTTTTTTTTTTTTTCATCCATCCATACTTCTCTCTTCTGTGTCTTTTTTTTTTTTTTTTTAGCTCCTGAATGATGTGTACTTGCTTCTTTTTTTTTAAATTAATTAATTAATTTATTTTTGGCTGTGTTGGGTCTTTGTTTCTGTGCGAGGGCTTTCTCCAGTTATGGCAAGCGGGGGCCACTCTTCATCACGGTGCGTGGGCCTCTCACTATCATGGCCTCTCTTGTTGCGGAGCACAGGCTCCAGATGCGCAGGCTCAGTAATTGTGGCTCACGGGCCCAGTTGCTCCGCAGCATGTGGGATCCTCCCAGACCAGGGCTCGAACCCGCATCCCCTGCATTGGCAGGCAGATTCTCAACCACTGCTCCACCAGAGAAGCCCGGCAGGTGGATTCTTAACCACTGCTCCACCAGGGAAGTCACTACAATATTGTTTTAAAAGGCTTCTAACACAAACTTTTACTTACCACAAAAACAAAACAAAAATAAGAACAAGCATGGTTTCCTAAAATTAAGAGCACTTAACTATACATACGATATAAGTGCGTAAATAAAAACTGCCAGAATGGAATGAAAAATAAATTATCTTTAACTCAATCTTAACAATAGATATATTTACCATTTGTACAACAGTTTACAAGCTGTACGTACCAAACAGCAGTTAAGCTGCACAAACACACAATTTAAAATTAGCGAATGTGCAGAAATGCTATAGTTTCAAATGTATATACAAGAAAAAAGTATAATTTCTCATAAAAATATTGGGATTTATAGCCTATCCAAAATTGTAACTAAAGTTGTAACGATTACCTTGAAATTACACAGCACAAATTAATGGTAAAATGATTCTTATTGTGCAAAGTTCTAGAATAAATAAAGGAAAGAAATTTTGGTAGAAAAGTATAAAAGGGTAGCATAAACAATAAACTTACCTTTCAGATAAACTTGGGAAGATTTAAACGAGTTAACCCATGAGGTAGTCACAGAAATAATTAATGTAAGGAGAGTAAGCAGTAAGAAAATCCGGCCACACAGCAAAATTAGATCTTTGATTCCTTATAAAGGTTAAAAAAAAATACAATTAAAATTCAAAACATTTTTCTTGATACTAGGTATTAACACATTAAAAGATCATTTGTACTAGAAAAGTACAGTAAAAGTTAAGGTATGCAACTGTCTTAAGATTTTTCATATAGTCTCCTTTGGGTGCCAAAATTCATAATGACTGTCATTACCAGAGCAAGTTTTCAGAAAATGATTCTAGAACATCTTATGTCTCAGGAACATAAGTAGAATTTGAGTGATTGGCTACATTATAAATATATGACTATCAATAATGCATAAATTCTGTTTTCCCTTCTTCACAGAGAAGGGAAGAAAATTATCCACATAATTGGGAATTAAATTGTGATGGTATCATCAAATTCTAGTTCTATTCAAAAACAGTCACTCTCACTGAAACAGCAAATTCTTATTTCTGACAGTTAAATTATGCAACTCTGTACTTCTCTATTTCTCAATATTTATTCTATCATATGTAAATAAAATTACTAGATACATGTTTGCCTAGAAAAAAAGTAAAAAACTTGGTTTTGTATTATCTTAAGAACCAAGATGAAAATTAATCAGCAGAAATGAAACAAGTACCTACTTTGTGTAATACAACTTGCCAAATGGTAAGGGAGTGTAGATATAAAGCAGGATAAAAAATGGTTTCTACCCGCCAGGAATTTTTAGTTTTGCTTTATAATTCTCAAAAGTTACCAGGCAGATATACAGAGGAACCATCTTACCAATGTGATGGGGGCTGGCAGTTAGTCAATTAACTGAAAATTAAATAAGGAATTATACATACAGACTTAATTTTTAACTGAAAATAGATATATATTTATATCTATCATCCATTTTCTTAAAAAAAAAAGCAGTTTAAAGTTGTTTAGCAAAGTTTTTCTTTTTTTTCTTTTGCATTACAGCCCTTCCAACCTTTGCCAGCATTACTACTGATTCAGGTATTGCTCAATATGACACATAATTAAATCTCGGGTAACTGTGGTCATTTCAAAAGTAATTTGACACCTAGAGTATTGGTATTTAGAGAAAGTTATGTTATGGGATTTATGTTCCATATATTTATTTTTGTTCTAGCAAGCAAGCAATTTCAAATATCATATGGGAATACAAAAGAACTAGATTAATGTGTACACCTCTCAATTAGAAATTTTTAAAATTAAGTTGAGGTGTTCTGTTTTGCTTTGCTTATACTTATTCTCAAGAGCCCACATGCAGGGCACTTCAAAGGATAACAAATGTGAGGAACCAGCATTAAAGTATTTAGCTTAAGTACAAGTAAAAACGTATCAGCAATGAAGGCTTTTACAGAGTAGAGAAAGACAGGGATCATTTTTCAATACATGTCCAAAAATATAGCCCAGGTGAATGAACACTCCTCCTCCCTTTGGTAATTGGTCTCTGCTCTCAGGAAGTATATTCCCCTGTGGTCAGAGCTGATCATGTGAACAGATCTCCTTCTGCAACCCTGAGTAACCACCTTCTCATTGACTAGTGACTCAAATATTAGTGCAAAAGTAGAATATTCTAGATGAGCAGAGTAAGGGTGAATTCTTTAAGGTAAGGGAGCAGGTAAATTCTGGAATAAGTGTGAGTTTAACATTTCTGTATATCATTTGGATAAAGGTCTTGTTAGATTCCAATACCGCTTGAGACTTCTGGAGAATCTCTGTAGGTTTTTTAAAAAGCATTTTATTTTAATTTCTTATTTCAAGCAACATTCTGGGTACCTGACTTCTTGCGGGTGAGGAGAAAGAGGAAATATACAAAGCTCGGTTTCATCACGGTCTCTAATTTTAGAACTGAGTTTAAGGAGGGAAACAGACATGTAAACTGATCAATAATATGTCCAAAAATGAACCGATTCTCCACTGGTCCACCAGTTTCCTTTCAGTTTTTCCTTTATCACTGGCACCACCAAGGACTTGCGGTTGTTCAACTCCACATGTGGGAGCCATCCTTGAATCTCTCCTTTCCCTCACCCGGATCATTAATCCATCAACAAATCCCAGTTGGTTAATATCCCAAATCTGTACACATTTCACTTCCTCTGTTATCCTAGTCAGGCCAACCATCAAACAATCATTACGACTTCCCTACTTCAGAAGCCTAAGATGCCTCACTGCTTCCACTGCAGCTTCCTTGCAAAACATTCTGCACACAGAACCCAGTGACCTGTTTTAAAACCTTAGGTAAGTCCCTTAACCTCCCTATATCTCAATTTCCTCAACTGTAAAAAAGGGATTATAATAGTACCCACCCTCTATGATTGTAAAGCGGATTAGATGAGATAATGAATAAACACTTAGACTCTGGTTTACAGTACGTGCTCAATGAATGTTTCTATCTTGAGCCAATCTCCCTCTTAGTCAGTCTCCTTGATCCAGCCTCAATTTTCTTCATCCTTTTCCTCTAACACATCACAATTCCTTTGTCTGGAATGTTTTCTCCCGGCTTTTCAAAGTGGTGGCTCCTATCATCATTTAAATCTCTGCTTAAATTCCTCAGTAGGCCTACATCACATCAACCTGTTTATTTCCTCTTGAGCATTCAACACAATTTGAAAGTCGTGTATTTGCTTGTTCCTGGGCTTTCTGCCTCAGTCCCCTTTCACGCAAAACCTCACCAGACCTGGAGAGATTTTCTGCGCCAAGGGGAGTCGGCCTCACCAAGGCCACGGAAGTCTCGCTCCCCACAAGAACCCGCGCCGGAAAAGGGAGGCAGGCGCGGTGCAGCCTGGGAATCGTAGTCAAAGCTGCCTAGAGGGGACGCGGCTGGGAAACGAAATTCTACGCAACGTTCACAGGACCATCACCTGCGTATGAACACCAAGAGGGAAAAGCCAACACTTACCCAGATCTGGGATCCCACGCCGGAGCTCCAAACACAAGAGGGGGAGAGCAGCAAGGAGGAAAACGCCAACAACGCCACGAAGAGCCATAGTGGTGGGCGCCCCGCTTCCGGGCGGAAGGCCCGCCCCTTCCGGTTTCTCCTCCCTTGGAAGGTGGAGTGGAGGGTTCCTGCGTAAGGGAGGAATTTGGGGAGACAGACCCTAAAGCCAGGTCGTTGGTCGGACTGAGATAAGACCAGGTTTTTGAACTCATAATCTGTAGCCTTAGAACAAATGCAGGTCACTTCCTCACGTCACGTGATGTCCAGGGGAGACAGCCTTGCTGGCGCCCATCTAACCAAGTTCTGTGAAAGCAAAACGTGGGCTCCAGTGAGGCTGCCTGCACCTACGCCTTTGGCCGTGGCACTCTGGAGACTGAGAAGGAGCTCAAGAGTAAAATGAGGGGCTTCCCTGGGGGCACAGTGGTTGAGAATCCGCCTGCCAAAGCAGGGGACAGTTTCGAGCCCTTGTCCGGGAGGATCCCACATGCTGCGGAGCAACTAAGCCCGTGCACCACAACTACTGAGCCTGTGTGCCACAACTACTGAAGCCCGCGAGCCTAGAGCCCGCGCTCTGCAACAAGAGAAGCCACTGCAATGAGAAGCCCATGCACTGCAACGAAGAGTGGCCCCCGTAAAATGAACCTGAAGAGAAAGGGTACTGGGTGTTGACGCTGTCAGGGGCAGCCTGGACCCTGGGCCTTGCGTCCGTTGTGGGTGATTGTGGGCTTTTGGGTCAGACAGCTAAGCACCACTCTCTGCTGATGCACCTTCTTTATCACCGTAACGATCCCCGGCCCCTTTCACGGTCTCTAGTACCTGAGGGAGGATGACTCAGAAGTGGGGCCTGGCACCTAATCCTGGAGACCCACTACCCCTTGCTCCGCTCCTCGTCAGTTTTGCCAGCAGGTGTTACTCTTTTTTTTTTTTTTTTTTTTTTTTTTTGTGGTATGCGGGCCTCCCTCTGTTGCGGCCTCTCCCGTTGCGGAGCACAGGCTCCGGACGCGCAGGCTCAGCGGCCATGGCTCACGGGCCCAGCCGCTCCGCGGCATGTGGGATCCTC